>NC_140963.1:34953194-35028194 GCF_056783735.1 Eptatretus burgeri | reverse complement strand
AATGGCTCAATCATCCCAGCAAGCTGGAACTCGTTTTGCCAACCTCAGTAGGATGACAGGCTGAGTCAACCCCACCTGGTATTAATTCAACAAGATCGCAGAATTTGAACTCAGAACCCTAGGATCCCAAGTCCACCACCCTAACCATTAAGCCAATACCAGGAGGACGAGGAGATTGGGGCCATACTCTGTGCAGAGCGTTGGTGCTGCTTCCGCAATCTCCTTGGCTATTGGGGACTCTCCTCGACGGGTCGCCACTCCGACAGTATACCAGCATGCTGGCACTCATTTTGCAGACCTCGGAAGGATGACAGGCCGAGTTAACCGCACCTGGTATTAATTCAACAGCTGAGTGGGATTTGAAGTCGGGACCCTAGGTCCAAAGCTCACCACCCTAACCGTTAAGCCAACACCAGGCATACAATAATAAACATTTACTAAAATTCTTTAAAAGATATTCGTGACAAAAAAAATATTAAAACAAAATCCCCTTGGTGAAAGAGGGCAACAGGAAAACACAGTTGGGCCCATCACACAAGTGTTGTCACAATGAACATGACAGGACAAGTCACGAAGTCGTCAATAATGACCTTGTTTCGGAAGAGGGGCGTTTTCTCATATTCATGAAGATGATTTTTTTAGCCTTAAATCATCTGCCTTTTGACCTGCATCCCGTTCTTTACGTACTCTGTGAAAGATAAGCCGCCAATTCACCTGGATGGAGCCCTGGTTACTGACAGCTGATTGGAGGGCTTCTTCCTGTTGCTTCTGAAGCTGAACTAGGTGGTTCTGATAGTTCTCCAAAGTGAAACCTCAAAGGGAAAACAAAACAACACAAAAGCAACAGGGTAAGGTATTTGTAAAGTGACATCATGTAAAAGTGAAGGCGAGATGCGTGCTGATTGCTGGGAGGCTTACCAGATTTGCAATGTTGTTGTGTGCTCACTCCGAGTACTGCCGTATGCCCCACCGCCTCTGCGGGAGCGAGCATGGACAATTGTTGTGCGGACTGGAGGTTCGGTGATCTCGGGCGAAAGTGTCGCCATCGATGGGATCGGACCCCAGCCAAGAGCTCCAGCAACGACAACTGTCCTGAAACGGGACCACAAAAAGTACCGTTACTGATGAGTAGATCAACATACAAGGACAGTTTTTATTAAAGTCATCACTTTATTGGTCACCCTGTCTGCATGAGTGATTTTTACTTTACCCAAAACGACGACACCACATCCAGTTTACCTTTGATCTTAGGCTGGGCAGTGCCAAGGTTGAAGTCTTTGTGACACGAGGAATCGGAGCATTTGGGACTCATCGGGACAGCATGCTCTGAAGAGAGCTGCTCTGGTTGGAGCCGCTGAAGAAGCTGGTCATGTGGCGTTGACAGTCGGTCCAGCAAGACTCTGTTGGAGAGAACATGTGATATTTATCTCCACCACTGAAGGTGAAGGAGGTTATGTTTTCGCTCCTCTGTCTGTCTGTTTGTTACTTGGAGGTGTTTGTCAGTCTGTCTGTCACACAATTTTTGGCCACAGTTTTCAAGCAATTGTTCTGAATTTTTTTTTGTGTGTGTCGGTGACCAGCCAACACTAAATTTTGGTGAAAATCAGAATCCAGATCCGGATCTGAGACTTTTAAAAAGTGATTCTTCACCATTGAGAGGGCCAAAAATGATATAGAGCACAGTATCTCAAAAGGTTATGGATGGATTGAAATGAAACTTCATGGACAGGTTGGGAGTTCCACAAGGAAAAATCGATTCAATTTTGGTGAAGATTCGAATCTAGACCTGGATACAAGAATTATTTGATTTTTAACTGATTCTTCACCACCGAGAGATGGGGCTAAACGATATTGCATGATATCTCAAAAAGTTGAGGATGGATTTGGATGAAACTTTGTGGTCAGGTTGGGTGTGTGAAAAGGACCAATTGTTTTGATTTTGGTGAAGATCTGAATGCAGATCCGGTTTCGAGAATTTTTTTTCAGGTGTTTCTTCACTGTTGAGAAATGGGGCGATAACTATGTATAGCATGTCATTTCAAAGTTGTGGTCGACTTGTGACAAAACCAGGTGGACAAAAACCAAAACCTATCAGTGGCATACAAAATGTAAGCTATTCAGCCTGGCGGAGGTATGTTCTCTACGGAGTGCTGTAAAATTTTGCCGAGTTGTCACCGAGTGATTTTTTCAATTGTCTGCCTGTGTGCAGGATAACTCAAAAGTTGTGGACGGATGCAGATTAAATTTGGTGGGCAGGTTGGGTGTGTGACCACAACGAATTGATTCGATTGTGGTGAAGATCTGGATCTAGATGCAACAATTATTTAATTTATAAAGTAATTCTTCACCATTGAGATAGGGCCAAAAACGATATAAGCATAATATTTCAAAAATGTATTGGGCCCGATATGTTCTCGTCGATCAGACATTACGTGGTGGAGATATGCGCTCTACCTTGTGCCCTTCTAGTTTATTAATGCAATAAACAATATTCACAAAGGTGCATGAGCATTTGTTTTGGAGGACAGGTTGTGGATTGGGGTCGTGGGATCAGAGATGTCGGGGCTGGGGAAAAGGAAGTACAAAATGAATATGCATTGGGAGTAAATTAAATTATTTCCATCATGACCGTCTCCCAGGATACATCTCGGGCATTCGACAGTCTGATAGACAAGACCACCTCCACTCACATGCTTCCATCAATGGAACCCTCTGTCCTTGTAGAGACATGAATACTCCAACGCAGTGTTTGTTAAAACAGATACTGCAGCAGAATTTCTTGGAAATAATCCTTGAGAGATGAAACCTGGGTTGAATGTGACATATCACATGTGTGGGTGTTCATATTGTTACGGCTGTGGAAATTCGCATTACACCATAAAGGGCCCTCAGGTGAGATATCTTCATAGGTACATGTGTAGTTAGCCCAAACCCGTTGTATAGAGGGAATTTATGTGATTCATCCGGGCTGCGACGCTTCGAGTTAGCCATTTTTTCTTTTCTGTCGTTATTTTGAACCAACCACGTCTCAACCGCCAGCACACAACCATCTTAACCACCACGCCAGCCATCGTCACCAACTACAACCACAACGCCAACCCTCACCACAGAAGACCCTCCACCACCTTCGCCTTTACCTTCACGAATTCATCCCACATCATCGCTTCCATGGCCATTCCCGCACCACCTGTGAACAGTGAACGTCGGGCTGTCTCAGGCCCGTTCGGAGATTGGTGCCGAACGCACCGGGCCGTGAGCGCGAATGGCGGCCTTTCCGAGGGGAAAATTCGGATCAGAAACGCTTCACGCCCACTGCTCCGTCCAATTGGCGAGCGCGGGGCGGTTTGGCCCCGCCTCCAAGCGTGTGTATGTGAAGTCCGTATATGCAAATTTTAGGATCAGGAGAGGTTCACGCCCATTTTTGACCGACCAATGGCTGACAGGGGGGGAGGCGTGGCCCCGCCTCCAATCGTTGTTCTGATCCTAAAATTTGCATATTGGCTGCTCCTGCCGCCTATAAAAAGGCGAGCGCAAGGCGAATTGGAGAGAGTTGGGTTTTGGAGTTGTTTGGAGAGTGTCGTCAAGCGAGTTGGGTTTTTGAGTTGTTTGGAGAGTGCCGTCGAGAGAGTTGGTTTTTGGAGTTGCTTGGAGAGTGTCGTCGAGAGGTTGCTCTTGGGGACAAGTTGCGTTGGCGGAGTTGAGTGAGCGCGGTGGAACTGTAAGCAAGGGAGCTCGGGTCCGAGGCAAGAAGGACGGCGGTCGGCGACGAGGTTGCGGTGTGGGGGATCGCTCGTCTCGTCGTGGGACCCGAGCCAGCCAGCCATTCCCCTCCCCCAGGGCATCAACAATTCCCCCTTTCCCCCGCGCTGAGATAGTGCAAAAGGGGGCCCCGTTCCCACCCCACCCCAAACGTCAAGCTAACGAAACCCACCAAGGGGCACGGAGTCAGGGCACAGCGGCGCGGCCACATTTGCGGCTTGCCCGCCAACGCGTCACGAGGACGCGGGTAAGACCTCCCCGGTCTTGCGGACCTGGCCGCTCCTGCAGGTCACGCGCACATTTGACCTACGGGCCTGTCTGCCTCCTTGTCTGTGAGGGTGGCTTCTTTCCTTTGCTTTTGTGTAAATGTGTGTTGGCGCCGTCTGTGAAGTAAAACTGTATAAGTGTTGCCATGTATGCACATAGTCGGTTTTAACTGCTTTTCTTCTTGCATTTGCTTTTTGTGTATGGCTGTATATACGTGCTTTCCGTGTGTCACCTAATAAAGTGCTTGCATGTTGAACTGTGCCCGTTTCGCTTCGTCTCCTTCCTTTTAATTGACTCTCCATCCTGCTTCACGTAAGGGGTTGGTAGTGGGTGCAACATCCCGGTAATTAATCTGAACCGTCCAGGTCGACGATAACACCGCTCGGTTATCCCGATAGCACAGAACGGGCCGCCCAAGCGGCTCGTGTCCGGAGTCGACCTGTGGTGAGGTACGATCGCCCGGTTTACCATCCGCATGGGTACTTCGGTAGGTTGAGTTTGGCGAACAACCCTATCCTACGCGGGTGGCCAATTGGCACGATTGTGGTGAGGTCGAAAGGCCCACCCGTGACTGGCTCCGGGCGATAGTTCTCGGAGGGTCACGACTGAATTGTCCGTCCGGTGGGCGACGTGCCGCGATTCGAGTTACGTGGCCGTCCGCACGGCGGCGGGCGCGAATTCGCAACAAAATATAAATATATATATATATATATATATATATATATATATATATATATATATATATATATATATATATATATATATATATATATATATATATATATATATATATATATATATATATATATATATATATATATATATATATATATATATATATATATATATATATATATATATATATATATATAAATATATATATATATATATATATATATATATATATATATATATATATATATATATATATATATATAGTTACGGCTGTGGAAATTCGCAATACACCAAAAATGGTCCTTAGATCAGTTATGACGCTAAGTTCATGTGTAGTTAGCCCAAACCCGTTGTACAGAGGGAATATATGTGATCCATTCGGGCTGCGATTCTTCAGTTAGCCGTTTTTCTTTTGCTGTCGTTATTTTGGTGCAACAACACAACAACGAACATAGCCACAACCAACATCTCAACAACGACGCCACCTTCAACAACTACACCACCACCATCTTTGCCACTCGCCATTCAACGCGCACCGCGCGGTCACGATCTCCGCGGGACAGGTGAAAGGAGCGGGGTGGCAGCAGCAAGGGCGCGGAAAGACAACTCCCGCCCGAATTTCTCCCGCCTGAATCTTGAGCCGGATCGTCGTCGCGCTTGGTGAGAAAGGGGAGGAGTGGCGCAGCTCGCTCCCGATTGGGGGATGCGCGGTGTGACGCGGCCAGGGAGGAGGAACGCCCCCCTTCAAGACTTTTCTGGAAACGCCGCGAAGGGGGGGTGGATCAAGGAACGGGGCGGAGCGAAGGGCGGGGCCCCGCCTTACAAAAAGGCGAGCGCAAGGCGGCTGGGGAGCTGGTCGTCGAATTGGGTCTGGTTTTTGTCTTGGTCTTGCCTGGTCGGTGGTCCCGGTTGTTGTTCCCGACTGTCGAGTCGGAGGATTGTCGGTGTCAGAGGGTCAGTCGGTGCGGTCTCAAGACCCCGCTGGTGGGACGGAGCGCCTGCCATCTCCCCCTCCGCCCCCCCCCGTCCGCACCGGGATAGCGGCGAAAGCTCCGTCCGTTCCCGAACCCCGTTCGTGGCGTCGAACGGCCACACGTGCCGGCGCGAGGTACGAGCTCGTGGACAACGCCGGAGGGGCTCGGAGTTGAGGTCGCGCAAAGGAGGACTCAACGACATTCTCAGGGAAGTCGCGACTTCCTTTTCTTTTGGGGTTCTGGGTAAATGTGTGTGTGTGTGGCGCCAGTCCGTAAAGTAGAAACTGATTAAGTGCTTGTACATTGCCTTTTATTCGGTTGTAGCTCTGCATCGTTCCTTGCTTGTGTTTACATGTATTGTTTTGTATAACTGTTGCCTCTTAGAAATACGTGCTGCCGTGTGGCTTGAATAAATGTGCTTGTCCAATTGTTCCCCGTTTCGCTGCGTCCATTCCTTTGTTTGAATTTCCATCTTGCATCACGTAAGGGATTGATAGTGGGTGTAAGTTCCCGATAAATAATCTGAACCGTCGAGGTCGCCGATAACTCCGCTCGGTTATCCCTGCAGTACGGAACGAGCCGCTTAAGCGGTTTGTGTCCGGAGTCGACCTGTGGCGTGGTACAACTCCTCGGTACGCTACCCGCGCGGGTACTTCGGTAAATCGACCATTCGGCGATCGGACCCTATTTCGCGCGGGTAGAATGCGGACTGAGTTGTGGTGAGGTTAAACCCCCACCCGTGACTAGCTCCCGGCGTTGTTCCAAGAGGGTCATGACTGAATTGCACGTTCGGTGGGCGAAGCGGCCGCTATTGGTTAAACGCGGTCGTTCGCACGCCGGCGGGGCGCGAATTCACAACACTGGTGTACAGGAGTGTGGGATTCAAATCCACCTCGGTCTCCAACTAAATTTATGGAACCGGATCAAGGGTGAGTAGAGCAACCCTCCGTGTTCCATTAAATTACGAGCAATTTAAATTACATCCCTTAGGAGAAATAAGATGGCATTTCAAGGCGAGCGGGTGCCGGGGGTATTAGATATGTGTTTGAATATAGAATCCATGGCCCGGGGATGGTACCTCTTGTAATTTTAATCCGTGGGGGAGCTCACCCTATTCTGAGCACGAACGTTGCCGGCAAATGGAGTCGCAAGATGGCGGCGCGGCCGCACTTCAGCGCGGCACGAGACGTGAGCAGGCGGCTATTTTTAGCGCAACGAATGGCACGACACGAGGCGAGCGCTCCCAACAACTGTTTCAAGCCACGTGGGCATGGCAGGCGAGGCAGGCGGACATCGCCGGGCTTTGGAAACAATTGGAGGAAGAATGGAAAACCGAGCTCGAAAAGAAACAAAAGGAGCACGATTTGGAAGTAAAACAACTAATGGAAAAAAAATATTGGAGGGGGCAAGGCCGTTCAAAGAACTAGAGGGGAGAGTTAGGGAAATACAATTGGAAGAGAAAAAATGTGAACACGATTTGGAAATAAAACAATTGAAGGAAGAGATAAAAACAGGCAATCAGGAAAGAGAAAGCCTGGAACGGAAGATAAAAAGAGGAGAGGGACAGCTGGAGGAAAGGACGGAGGAATTGCTGGAAAAGTCAGAACAGTTCGAAGAACTGCAGGGAGAAATGAGGGAGGAAGGAGAAAGGAAAACAAAGCTAGAAAAGGAAAAACGCAAACAAGATGGGGAATTGGTACTACTGAAGTGAGAGGTAAGGACAGGCCAGATTAAAAGAGAAACCCTGGAAAGGGAGATAGAAATGGGAAAGGAACGGCAGGAAAAACTAAAGGAATCCATTAAGAAAATGGACGAAATAAGGAGGGAAGCATGGGGAAAGTTGTGCGGAAAGGAGGGAAGAAGCATGCAAATTGAGAGAGGAATCATGGAAAAAAACTTCTGAGATACTGAAACACAAAACGAACTGAGGATGTTGAGAGAGGAAAGAACGAGAACGGAGAATGAAACGTTAAGGAACCACACTGTACAGATCGAACAGCTGGAAGCCAAGGCCAGATTGCAGAATGAGGAACAAGGAAGACAGTGGAATAGAAAACACAAAGAACAAGGAATGAGACAGGAGAAAGAAATCAGTCAATTGAAGGAAATAACGAGATTGCAGAATGAGGAATGAGAGAGACAGTGGAATAAAAAGCAAAGAGTATGAATTTGAAACTGAACAACAAAAGGAAAAAAATAGGTTGGAGTATGAGGAGAAAGTGAAGGAGCAAGGAATGAAGCAGAAGGAGAAATCAGTCAATTGAAGGAGACAACGAGATTTGAGAGGGAAGACCGAGAGGAACAGTGGGAGAGAAAACAAAAACTGCACGAATTTGAAATTAACCAATTCGAGGAGAAAGCAGAATTGGCGTCCATGGAGATTGAAAAACTCCGGAAAGAGAAAGAAGAACTCAAAACGTTTCGAGAGGAGGAACGGCTCAAAAGGAGCCAGGAAATGGAACAGCACAATGAGGTGGGATGTGTGACAGCACCACAGGGAATAATGTTAGTGGTGCGGGACTTGATTGACATCACTCGTCGGATGAAACAACAATTAGGGCAAACCCTGAAAATGGAAACCGGAAATAACGGGAGCCCGGGTGACTGAAACGTGTAAGACGAGACACAAGGTGACGACGTCCGAAAAATCAAAAGACAAAGATCCAGGAAGAAACTCATAAACACGAAGAGATAAAAGAAATAAAATGTATAGAGAATTGCACGTTCGTAAAGTAGAAACTGATTAAGTGCTTGTACATTGCCTTTTATTCGGTTGTAGCTCTGCATCGTTCCTTGCTTGACTGTATACGTGTATTGTTTTGTATAACTGTTGCCTCTTCGAAATACGTGCTGCCATGTGGCGCGAATAAATGTGCTTGTCCAATTGTTCCCCGTTTCGCTGCGTCCATTCCTTTGTTTGAATTTCCATCTTGCATCACGTAAGGGATTGATAGTGGGTGTAAGTTCCCGATAAATAATCTGAACTATCGAGGTCGACGATAACTCCGCTCGGTTATCCCTGCAGTACGGAACGAGCCACTTAAGCGGTTCATGTCCGGAGTCGACCTGCGGCGTGGTACAACTCCTCGGTACGCTACCCGCGCGGGTACTTAGGTAAATGGACCATTCGGCGATCAGACCCTATTTCGCGAGGGTAGAATGCGGACCGAGTTGTGGTGAGGTTAAACCCCCACCCGTAACGAGCTCCCGACATTGTTCCGAGAGGGTCACAACTGAATTGCACGTTCGGTGGGCGAAGCGGCCACTATTAGTTAAACGCGGTCATTCGCACGCTGGCGGGGGCGCGAATTCACAATATATATATATGTGTGCGTGTGTGTGTGTGTGTGTGTGTGTGTGTGTGTGTGTGTGTGTGTGTGTGTGTGTGTTTGTGTATATATGTGTGTGTGTGTGTGTGTATATATGTGTGTATATATATATGTGTATATATATATATATATATATATATATATATATATATATATATATATATATATATATATATATATATATATATATATATATATATTCTTTTCTTTGAAGGCTTCATTTTGTTTGCTGTAAACATAGAGATGATGTGTTTTACTAAAAACCTTTGATTTGGTCTCATCTGTCCATAGGACATTCTCTCAGAAGGATTTTGGCTTGTTCAGGTGTGTTTAAACTCCTATCAGGCTTTTTAGATATATATATATATATATATATATATATATATATATATATATATATATATATATATATATATATATATATATATATATATCTCAGCAGTGGGGTGGGGTCCTCCTGGGTCTCTTACCATAGAACCCCCTTTCATTGAGTTGGCGACGGATGGTGCGAGTTGAAACTGTCGAACCTTGTGTCTGAATGTCAGCTTGAATCTGTTTGGCAGTTGATCGAGGTGCTTTCTCCACCATTCGAACAATCCTTCGCTGCAATGTTCGATCAAGTTTTCTCTTGTGGCCACGTCCAGGGAGGTTAGCTGCAGTGCCGTGGGCCTTAAACTTCCTGATAACATTGCGTACGGTGGACACAGGAACATCAAGGTCTCTGGAGATGGACTTGTAGCTTTGACATTGTCCATGCTTGGCTGCCTGCAATCTTGTGTCTGACCTACTCAGACAATTCTCTGGGGTTTTTTTTGTTTTCTCCATGCTCATTGCGGTCTACACAGTCACACAAAACAGCAGAATGACTCCTTTTCTCTATTCAAACTGGTTGAATGAGTGATATTATATTGCAAGCACCTTCAACTCACCACAGGAGAGTTCAATTCTAAAGTAAAGGAGAATCACTTGCTTCAAATCTAATTATTTCGCACAACTTTTAATACTACTACTACACATGCCCAACGCCCATAACTGTCAGTCTTCCGCCTTCTGCCAACATTCACATGGGCTAAGACCAAACTCGTTGGCGCACTAGTGTAACTAAGAAAGTTTTGGGCGTCCTTGAGGACGGCGCCAGGTTGGACACCATGGTAAAGATTCATGGCAAATTCCAAGAAAATACGAGCCGGTACATGCTCATTTAAACGGCAGATGTGTCCAAACAGAGAATAGCGTCTCCTTGCAATATCGAGTGTGATGGGGCTGAGTCTAGTGATCTCAGGAACAGTCCTGTTTGAAACTTGGCCATACCATCGTACCCTAAAGATGTGACGTTGACATCGCATGTGGAAAGCTTGTAAAGTGTCTTAGTCCTTTTTCAAAAGTCCATGTCTTATAACTATAAAGGAGAACAGGTAGTACGCATGTTCTGTAAATGTGGAGCTTTGATGGTAAGCTAAGCCAGTGCTTTTTCCAGACAGCATCTAGTTGCCCCATGACAGAGTCCGCCATGCCAATTCGTCTACGCACATCAGGACTACAGTATCCAGATGAATGAGTGTTGGAGCCCAGATAGGTGAAATGGTCCACTAACTCCACAACTACACCAGGGATAGGTACTGCCAGGGGAGAAGGACCAATGGCACCATTCTGTACATTAGTTTTTTGCCATGAAGGCTTTAAGCCTAGGCTTTTGGAAACCGATTCAAAGTGGTTGAAAACATCCGGCCAGTTAACATGATCTCTCACAAATAGGGCAGCATCATCTGCATAGAGTAGATCGGTGATCATTTCTCGACTGAAATTCCAAGCTGATCTGTACACCTTGGCATTGTCCAGTCCATGGCGCAGAGGGAGGAAGAAAGGATGCAACCCTGACGAACTCCAGGACACGTGGGGAAAGGTGATAATAAGTCGGTGTTGTATGTTCATGGAGATTCCGGATCAGGTTGAGAAGTGATGATGGAACTCCATTGCCTCTCAGCATCTACTAGAAGGTGCCAATCATATTGTCTGGGCCATTTTAGGATTTCTTTTTGGAATAAGCTAAGATTTAGTAATTGTTTCAGCTTTTTTTTACGTTTTGTTCCATTTCAAACCAAAGAAATACATATGTGGATACCATTTTTTTTTTAATTTCCAACAATTTTCTGGAAGAAATGCTGCATTGTTTGAAAAAAGTGCAAGAGTGCCAATATTTTTGGCTGCGACAGCACATACTAGTGGGGTATGCTTACACATTGTAAGCAATAATGAACCGTGCTTTCCCTGTCTCAGGTCGCTCACCTGAAGTGAGCACAACAAGGCTGCACTTACTTTTGGACATTTTAATTTTCGGATGTTTTCCAACGGTTCTACGATTTTTCCCAGTGTATCGGCTTCAACAAAATGCTCAAGTACATAATGTTACGTTTGTGGGTGGAAGACGTCATTGAATCGAAAGCAGATGAATGTCAATGGTAGCTATTTTGGAGACGAGTGTGGATTGCCATACTGTGTTGAAAGCACAGAAGATAAATCAAGGACACCATCCTTTCCTCTGCAATTAAGAGTTATACTTGCGATGCATACACCTGTGCAAATCAAACGAACCTACATCATGGGACAGAATTGCTGCTCTTCTGAAGCATAATATGCAAGCCCTTGACACCAATTTAGAATAAATATTATTTCCCTGCCCTCTCACCTGGTTCACATTTCTCAGCATTTGACAGTCTTGTCAACACCCAACTACTCCATGCATCATGCTCTACACTGAGTGCCGTTTCTTGATCAGGGTTATTTCATCTGAGTGGGTTGCCATTCCAACCCAGGATACTCGGCCGAAGGTGCAGGAATTTCAAATTTGGCCAGGGTGCCGGCGATAACTCGCCGACTCTTCACAAAGGACAACGTAGGATCTTTGACGTCCACCAATGAATGCTGGCAGATGTGACGCCCCGTTTAACGTCCATCCGAGCGACGGCACACACACTGATGAAACACTGGGATGACAGTTTATAGCTGGGTCGGGATTCAAACCCAGGCGAGACAGCTTAGAGGTGAGTGTGCGTACCTCTAGGCTAACGTGCCAGGCCATCCAACTGTGTATAAAATTATTTACACTTACCAATCGACTTTCATTTGTCCAATTGGTGTTGCCATCGTGGTACAAATGTCAAAACGTCTACCTGTATCTCTTCACGCAAGCCTTTTCGTCCACAACTGAAAATCCAATTAAATTAACCTTTCTTGTGCAAACGACTATATTTATACATGGCACACGTGCAAATGCAATTACCCGACTTTGCAACGAAAGTTTATCCATTATGCGCGTCTCAGGAAAACCGGACGATCGAGAAGGAAGAACCAACAACCAAACGATGTGACATCATTGTCAGGCAATGCATCGTGTGCTCTCCGGAAGTCAGGCGAATGAAGTGGTTTACAAAGTGTAGCTGATAAGTCCAAGGAAGCTTGTCTGGTTGGGGGGGGGGGGGAGTTCAGGATCCGCCACTTGATGTGTACGTGGGTACGATGCACAAACTGTAATGTCGACGTGCCATTTGCATCACGCTGGATCATAGTGGTAATTATGACTAGGCAGATACATTGTATAGATCCTGGGATACAATTACGATGCGAATGGTACATGTGTTAAGAGGTAAAGAACAGGGTTCACCATATTGCAGGGTTTAGTACATATCACAAGGTAAGATGAATTGTACTTTAATTGCAGCACAGCTCAATTATGCAATGGTTGTACAGCAGCAGCACTTTAGTTTGTTTAGCCAACTATGAACGGGAATTCCAGAGCTGCGTACTCAAAAGATGCAAAGGCCACGAGAGTTTGACGACGTTGTAATAAATGAGACAGAACATTCTCCATCCTTGTTAGCCACATCAAGAGCCTAACTAGTACAGATGTGCAACCTTCGCTTGATAGTTTCTTTGTGGGCTCACAGTCGTATGTACGTAAGGGTTTTGGGAAGGTGTAAAGTTGGAGCTCACTTTGCTTGTCTGGACTTGTGCAAGCCAATCAAAAAGAAAAGCATTCGATGAGGCAACGTTCTCATCGGGAGCAAACGACAGAGAAATGATTCAGACGTTTTAACATTAAAAACCCCACACATCACTTTTCAAATAAAGTTCGAAACGGCTTCTGAGTTATTTGGGTCGCCGCTGCTTGCTCACTTATATGCACCTGAACTAACAGGAGCACTTTGTGAAAAAGGTCGCCGTGATAAGTTCAGCGTGTCTGCTACATCCGTGCTGTCGATTAACTGACGGGACGACAAAAAGTTTCACACAAACTGAAAGCCGACCGAGGAAGTCTGCAAAGTGATGTCCTTTGAGCACCCAGATCACTGGATCCTTCCCTGTGGATCGTCTGTGGGATTTTTATTTTGTCGACATAATACACGATGGCCTGAAAGTTGCTTTACCCATCCATAGGAAAGCATTCGATCTTAAACTCATTTTACGTTCATGTTTATGAGGGAGGGGTAAAGCGACTTTCAGGCCATCTGGTACATTGATGGATGTAGATGCCATTTGTCAACATTGGCCTTCGTTTTTAATGTATACTAGACAATCCGTGAACCCGTTGGGTTCCCGTTGTGACAGCAGTTGATAAAAACAAATCATTTCAAAAAAACAAGAAAAAAAGGGATAGCTCCAGCGAACTATACCGCTGAGGTTGTTTGCATTGATCAAATACTCCCGAAGAGTACTTGACTGAGTCGGGAATGGATTTTTAAATAATTTTTTCATTGCCCGATTTGAACGAAACTTGATACTGCACACCGCGGGAGAATGGTGAGTAAGGTGGCCCTAAAATGTTTGCGCTATCGTGTACTGTTTTGGCTGTATTTCAGGAACATACATACATACTACATACATACATACATACATACATTTTCACAAGATGAGAGTTTTAGTAATATACTAGACGACCCGTGAACCCGTTGGGTTCCCGTGACAGCGGATGATAAAAAACATCATTTCAAGAAAAAAAAGATAGCTCCAGCAAACTATACTGCTGAGGTTGTTTGCATTGATCAAATTCTCCCGAAAAGTACTTGATTGAATCGGGAATTGGTTTTTTTTATACTTTTTTTTCGTTGCCTGATTTTAACGAAACTTGATACTGCACACCGCAGGCGAATGGTGAATAAGGTGGCCGAAAAATTTTGCGCTATCGTGTACTGTTTTGGCTGTATTTCGGGAACATACATACATACATACATACCTACAAGATGAGAGTTTTAGTAATATATAGATAGATGTGTTAGTCCGAGAAATGTCGATACATTCGGTCTTTATTAAATTGTGCGACTCTTAGAATTGAGGGGGTACACAATTTTCTTCTTGTCCGAGAAAAAGTAAAATAAAATTCCTGAAACTCCTCCAGCCTTGAGGCACAGACGTTTACCGAAAGACAATTCACATTGTCACTGTGTTATCGATTAAAAAAAGTTAATGATCATGTCATGGAAACCCTTTTCATAAAGTGAAACCAGACAATTTTCCCGAAGGAGGTTGGCCCGTTTAGTGTACCCTCCGGAACCGATAGTTCATTCTGCCAGGAACCCAGGTTCACGTCCCATAATACTACATGCTTACCGAGCTGTTTAAATTATTAATACCCTTGTAAATTCATGGATTTATCTACATGTTCCCCCATGAGCCTTAAGACCATATATTCAGAAAATAGTGATATTTAAAAGGTCAAAAAAAATATTAAAATGCAGCTTCCTCCAGAAAGCAGGAGTCTGTTTTCAAACAAAGTCAAAAATCTTGTGAGCACAACCAACACTCCAAAAGTTTAAATGGTGAGAACACCGCCGTACCTTCCTCCTCGGCCGATTCTGCGCCGTGCCAAACCCAACAGGTGACGGGGTGTGTGCAGTGATATCAGTTGGAATGGGAAGCGCGAAGCTGGAGAGCAAGGGTCATCGGTGGTAATCGGCATGGCGTTAGTGTCTGCCACAGGCCACCGGTAGGCCGCATCATTCCTCTCCCCACACTCCTCGCGTCCTCGACACAACCGAGGCTGCATGCACATGGCACAAATTCAATGTTCCTTCCCTCCGAAGAATTATATGCATGACTTCCATGGCAGGGATATGGTGTTGCCAACCGACGTCTTCTATAAAGTACATTTCTTCCATCTTGTAAAAAGAACTTGGTTAGAGCTATTAAGTCTAAAAGCATTATGACTCGATGGATAAAATAAACATGGGCATTGACCATTGCGTTTATGGCATCACGAAGCTACCAGAACAGCGCTGCAAATCTTGTATTCATTACGTGCGTAATCGCCACGACTGACCAGGCAGTAGAGGCAGCCGGGAGCTCTCCGGAAGGTGTAGGATCCATCTTCGGCCTCGTCCTCCGCTTCCGAGGTAGAAGCACTTGCCTATACAAGACAAGCTCTATCAAAAAGACCGAGTGTGTAAAGCCATTTCAGTAGGCCCATCTCTCGTTACCAGCCAAAACCAGCGGCGGAGCACATACTTTACCAGAGAGGCTCTGCCCTTTTCCATCAGTAATTCTTCATGAAATCAAAAATAAATAAGCGAGATAATTTATCAGACCAGAATACATAAATCTACTGCAGCCCCGGTACACTGCTCCAAGCCTCATTATAGCCCAAAAATACAACCCCAACATTGTCAATGCAATGCATGCAAAACAACTTTTTCTGGAAATCCTTAAATGTTCTCATGACAGACTCGAACCATTTGGACTTGAAAGTCACCTGAGGAAAAAAGTCGTCTTCAGAGCTCGGGAAATCGTATTGGTTGGGGTCCCGCAAGATGCAACCAATGGCTCCTGGACCAAAACCGCGGACCCGGCCTCCACCTGGCACACTCTGCCCAGCCACTAGTGAAGCTTTGTGTTTCCGCTTTTCATACTTGCGTTTAGGCCTCAGGCCTTCAGCACGAGGCCGCTTGCTCAAATCGATCTGCAATCGTAGAAAGGTGCAAGAAAACACCCCAATAAAAAAGAAGCAACAATGCCAATTTTTAAAAATCTGAAAAATGGAACAAAACCTCACGCATTGATGTAAGCTTGGTTCCAAAATTTGCATTAAATATGCAGTAAACAAATAAAACAAGAGCGAGAATTGCTTTGCAATGCATGTCCCCTACCGATGTGATGCTTTTCAAGTCCAAAAAGGGCATGACTTAAAAATTGACGAAATGCCCTGAAACTCGAACTTGTTCTGCAATTTATCATAATAAAGGTGTGTACCAAGTTTCAGTTGAATATATGACAGGGTATGAGAAAAAAAAAGTCTAAAAAGAAATAACCCACAGATGGGATGGATGGAGAGCGAACCTATAGTCTCCTCCGGTGAAACAGAGAGGGGACAAATAAGGGTTGAGCAGAAGCATCCAAGAAAAAATGACCATTTTAACACACACACACACACACACACACACACACACACACACACACACACACACACACACACACACACACACACACACACACACACACACACACACACACACACACACACACACACACCTTGCATATTGGGATTCCCATGGGCTTCAATGGAAATTTATTTCTTGCTTCGTGTGCATCCATTACTGCATCCCTTGGTACTTGCATGCATAAAACCCACATGCTGTCATGCCGTGTCCATTTGACTATCGCTTCCTAATGCCCACGTAATTCATGTACAAATCTTCGTACATGCACCAAATGTACAATCTCCCACGAGCCGAATAATTTGACAGAGAAATAGGAAAATATGAAAAACTAGACTTATGATGTGAACCTTCATCATTGGAAGGGGGAAATAATGAGGGGGAGGGGAATAGGGGGGGGCATTCTCACCCTGCCAGAAAGAGCGTCCAGGTGTCTGTACTGGCAGCCATTGAATAGAGGTAGAGGGCTGGGGTAGAGGGATTTTGGCGCAGGAGTGTTGGCAAGGACCTCTTTGAAAGCTTCGCCGTCATAATCGCCCATGGTGTGCCTGCGCATGCCACAAGACACGGCTGCAACAATGCCGGACTGTGCGAGGAACTCACCTTTTCAAAACAAGCCCCTGCACGAGCTTTACCTCGCAACAACATGCTACCGATACAGTTTCATCAAAATGGTGCATAAACGACGAAACAACATTGTCATTCTCGAGCAATAAACAGCCATAATCAGCTCTACTACTGTGTGTGTGTGTGTGTGTGTGTGTGTGTGTGTGTGTGTGTGTGTGTGTGTGTGTGTGTGTGTGTGTGTGTGTGTGTGTGTGTGTGTGTGTGTGTGTGTGTGTGTGTGTGTGTACATATATATTTACACACGCACAAACAAGAAATTCTTGTGATCCCCCCCCCCCACCCAACAGTCATTAAACTAATTGATTGGATAAATGTGTTGATGTATCTCAAGCATGGCAAGCCAGATGGCATCCTCCAGTCAAAAAGTTACTAGTTTGTAGCCTTGTATCTATAATGGGCAGTTCGTGGACAAAACATCCAACTTTGAAGTATTGAAGAGAGAAGCAGAATTGCATTGACATTGTGAGCCAGCAACAAAAATGGGAGAAAATTGGGGACAAAGGGGTGGAAGGAATCAACAAGGCTGGAAGAAGAAAGGCTAACAAGGAATGGGTAATGCATGAATACATACATCCTCACAAGGTGGGGGAGGGAGTGGAATTAAGGGCCAAAAAGGCAGGTGGTAGAAGACCAGACAAAAGTCAAAATAAATCAAAGAAGCAGACAATCAGTCTACGGTTGGGGTAGTTTTATTATAGCCTTGGGCCTCGGCTTCTTGCCAGGAAATGTGAATAATTCCCTGGCCCTTGGACTCCACTGCCTCGCCATGAGAGTTTTTGGTTTTCTTCTACTCCAACTTCCAAAACAAAAAACTTTATCCCTCTCCAACTCTGACCTGTAATGAACCCAAATTTCCTCCGTCCCAGGTTTCCTGATCCATCGCTAATACGAATATGGATAAAGATAATAATAAAAAAAGAAGAGGTGATGTTCCAGATGGGACGAAGGCTATTCGAGGTTGTTGTATCCCTGCAACTTTATGCTTTCCGATAAATACTGTGGACTTGAAAAGCTTTCAAACCACATATTGACTTTTCCTCTTCTTCTTTAATGGTCACAATTATTCCCACGTTATTGTGGGGTTGGCAGGGAGTCGTTTTTGGCCAGTCTTTCATTAACCTTGCTAGCCAGGTATGTGCTCGACAATGTGGTTAGGGCAGGAATTTGTAATTTGTCCATGGTGCAGGTGATAGCTCACTTACTCTTCATGAAAGACACTGTGGGATTTTTAACAAACACCAACTAATGCCGGAAGATAGGATGCCCAAGTTAACGTCCATCCGAAGGACGGCACACACATTGATGAATCACCCTGCCTGTGAAATATCAGGATGACAGTTTACAGCTGGAGCTGGGCCGAGATTCAAACCCAGGCTAGACAGCTTAGAGGTGAGTGTGCATACCTCCAGAGTCTAGGCCATCCTGCCAGCCCAAGCTTCATATTCACCATGTCCAATTAAAATGAATGTGCTTGAGCTTAATGTAAAGGATCAGTCAAATTAAATATCCTGCAGAATTACTGATCGCTCACTGATGGACTTTTTAAACCAATTAATGCCAAAGCAATTTCACTTTCAACAAGAAAAACAGCTGAAGGGGAACGCATACTCAACATTTTGGATTTCAAACCGATCCGCAAAAGTCCAAAGAGCAAAGAATATCAGAGTTGTGATAAACAGCAAGGCACAAAACACAGCGATACTGAAGAAATCCAATTGTGGACAACGAAGAGTTGAATCTGTGCTCTACCAACTGTATAAAATCGGGGGGGGGGGATAAAACCCGGACTGAAAGGTTTACGCTGCAGACACAGACACTCCTGGGAAAACCGCATGAAGTTTGACGACACGTACCGCTTCTTTGTGATGTCGAGTGTAAACTGCAGAAGGTCTCGTTTGCATTTCTCCCTTCGTTTCACCATCTCCAATATGGTGACAGCACGGCTCAGGTCCCTTCGAAGCTTTAGCATCTTCTCATAAGAAGCCTCGTCGTTCTTACGGTTCTGGGGAGGGGAAGAAAGGGGTGGGAGCGAATGGAATAAGCAGGGCTTAAAGCCTACATGCACACTATAATTTAAGACTATGATGAATGCAAAAATTACGCAAATTGTAATCACCATGTCCTTGCAGAACTTCAACTTGTCAGTTCCACAAAACACGTTTAAAGGCTTGTAGCATGGGAACGTGTACAATTCACCGTCGTTGGCATTAAAAGGCTTATATATTTTGTACCATAAATTTTTGAGACATACAAAGTTGATAATTGGACAGGAAATTTTTAGACGATCATCTTGATATGTACATTAAGCAGGATCGGAGCAATATTTCCTGAGATATATTAAATGAAAATGTGGAAAATAGGGTACAATTTGGTAAATTCTAGTGACAGATTGTCAAGCACACCTCACATAGGTGAATATTGAAACATTTTTAAAATTGATTGTCACCCAATTTTTCTTTTTTGATGATTGTGAATCATGCCTGGAACAAATATATGGCAATTAAAAATAATTATTGTGATATTGTGGTACAATTTTTACAAAAATTTCCAAAATACAATTTCAGGCAAAATTAATTTTCAAACCTAAATTTCCTTTAGAATGGTGCGATACAAATATTACTTTAACCTTAATGGTTAAATTATTTATTGTTGTGTAATGGTTGAAGGCTATCCTAATTGTCAGTAACTGCAAAATAGTTGAGGTTCGAGGTATACGCATGTGCCGAGCATCCAAAGTGTGCCTATTTGGATGTTAGAGAGTACGGTAAATTCAAAGATGCTTGGCTTTATTATGTAAAATAGGCATCAGGTTGTTATTTTTTAGCATTAAAACATACATTGTATGATGATTGAATTGTTTTAGCAATATTATTCATTTTGGATGTCCCGTTTTTTATTTATGACCCAACTTCCACTGTTAGAGAGTGCGTCACATTTTTTGTACGTCACGTTTGAGATCATGGAGATGAAATATCGGCCAAACTGCTGCATTTAATCATAATTAAGGTATAGTTAAGGAATAATTACATATATTACACTATCTCATGTTAAATGTGATCACACCTGCATCCGTGCAATAATGTATAGGTGTACGTCACATCGGATGCACGTCACAGCGTATCACACACCCGACAAAGCCTGGAACTTCCAAATCCATGGGAAATTAACCAATAGACGCATATGTAAAATAAATGATTCACTGATACATATTGATAGATAAGCTCTTAATGCAATACACTCCTTTGTTGGCTTCGTTTCAGGGTGCAGTACGTCACGTTTTGTGTACGTCACGTTTTATGGCATAATTTATGTCCACAATATTTAAGATAAAACGGACTATAAATAAGCGGCAACCGATTCTATTATTATTGATGCATCTATTTCAACTATTCTTTTATCTGTTGCAGATAAGTACCACGAGAAGCATGGGAAAATCAACAGCCATGACAGCTGCAGAAAGGAAGAGGCGTTCCCGAAAAAAGCAGAAGGAGCAGAACACCGCTGAACAGAATGCACTTCGCTAAACCAGTGAACGAAAACTATGAGCAACATATAGAGAAAAACTTTCTGAAAAGAAGGGCAAGAAAATTCCACTGTCACCAGCTGAAAGAAAACAATTATCCCGTGAGTGCGAGCGAACCAATGAAAGTCCGAAGATACAACAACACAAACTCCTCGAAGAGCGACACCGTATTGCACAGTACCGATCAAGAATTGAAGCCACAAACAACTGCACAAGCCGAATAAAAAGGAGTCGCAGGCCGCAACATATGTTGCCACAAACTTGTACATGTATGGTCTAGCAGTTGTTTGTCCGCTGCCGGCGTCACCGCTGCTGCACAAATGACCTTCTCAGAGGACTACACTTAATTCACCATATCTCAGCAATGAAATGGAATTAAGCCTCAATAATTATACCACAAGAATCACAAGAACCTGCCCTTTAAAATGGTATACTACACATTTATATACAACAAAGTTCTAATTTTTCAAAATTTGTCCGCAAATTGTACACGTTCCCATGCTACGAGCCTTAATCACATTTAAAACTAGAACGGCACTTGGTAGATCGCGTACCTCCGCCAGGCTGAACAGTTTACGTTTTGGATCCACTGATAGGCCAGACCTTGATCCAGACCTGAACGAAAATCGAATCGGCTTGTTCTCGTCACCGAACCAATTCATCCACCAAGTTTTGTCATCACTCGTCCGTAACTTTTTGAGATATCGGGCCATCATTTTTGGCTCCATCTCTCAATCCTCCACTCACGCAACCCTCCTGACCCAGTTGTTCTTGCAGACTTGCAGCCTTTGTCATTGGCTCTCTGTCAATTCTGTCGTCTCCAGATCACATTGGAATACAAACACGAAAAACAATGCAATGGTAACAAACACATTGCATTGATAATATACTCCTGGAACAAAAATGCTGCTCCAACGACTGCTGCCCCCTCTCTCCCCCCACCTTCATTGACAGATCCAGACATTACAGATCATTCGTTTAATCAATGCCCATAGATCTGCATTTTCTGGGACTTTGTCCTGGAGTTTTTGCAGTCTCTTCTCTATCATATTATATGCTTTCATACTGGGTGATAAAAAAAAGGTCATATCTGGAGCTGCATTCCTGCTAGAAATGTCCTTTAACCAAAACTCTGATCTGGGCTGTCATTCCTTCTCTGAAACATACAATATGTTGTGGGTAATCAGCATGCACCCCCCTCGGCAACTCCGAAATCGTTCCCTCCAACTTCGTGTTCTTCCAGATCCAAAGCAACCCACACGCTAGTTTTGAGTCATCTATTTAGTACGCATGAGCAAGAGATGGAGAGGAGGTGGCTAAATTGAGGAAAATTGAGAGAGATATGGGAGGGAAGGGAGAACTATAGAAGAGATTAAAATAATGTACGGAAGAGTGGGGAAAGAAGGAAAAATGTTTGGAGGAGAAATAAGTTTGGCGAAGGAACAGAAACAACATGCAA
Source organism: Eptatretus burgeri (assembly GCF_056783735.1). Lineage (NCBI taxonomy): Eukaryota > Metazoa > Chordata > Myxini > Myxiniformes > Myxinidae > Eptatretus > Eptatretus burgeri. The sequence goes on along the minus strand of NC_140963.1, from coordinate 35,006,157 downwards.
TGGGGGAGGAAGGGAAAAGCAGTCAAAATTTATGGTAGAAATAAATACGAGCCCTTTCCTGCTTACCAGAGGCCTTTAAAATCACATCAGTAAAAATGTATCCCAAATAATGTTTATATATATATATATATATATATATATACATATACAAAATCACCTTTTGGAAATCCGAGCAGGGAAGAGCAAAACGACACAATATCATATATAAACTGCTGGTTTTTGGGGTTTTAAACGAATCATGTGGATAAATTTCATCGATTGTAACCGGTGCAGCAAATGGGCCACATGCATGTCGAGCACCGACAATGACAACTCCATAACCTCATTCCGAAGGAGCTTGACCAAGCTCGATTAAAGTGCGAATCAAGCGGCCATTGTTCCGTACAAAAACTAAATCGAAATTGGCAACACGCTTTGAACAAACTCCACCACCCACATACTGCAATTAACATTGCGGGGCCGATAGATATTCCCACTGATGGGGAATGCAAATCACTTTTTACAACACCACGCTTCTGAATTAATACGCTTAGTCCGTGCACATGCTTTTTGCCAAATAGGATATTAAAGAGCCCACAATGTTAAACTCAAACATTCCATTCCAACCAAATAGTGTCATCACTTTAAAAGGACCACAGACGTGACGAAACAGGCTCGCTTGGCTTTGTGATTATTTAATGGAGCACAAGACAAAAGTGTGATGGTGATAATTGAGAGAGATAGACACAGTGAGATAGAGACTGCTCGAGAGAGAGAGAGAGAGAGAGAGAGAGAGAGAGAGAGAGAGAGAGAGAGAGAGAGACAGGAAAAAGGGGGAAGATATATACCAGAGGTAAGCCTGGTGTTGGCTTAGTGGTTAGGGTGGCGGCTTGGGATCCCAGGGTCCTGAGTTCAAGCCCCGTTGGCTGCTGAATTAACACCAGGGGGTTGACTCAGCCTGTCATCCATCTGAGGTCCGCGAAGTGAGTACCAGTATACTGGTCCCGGTGTAGCCCCGGTTAGAATAGGTGTACCATATCCCTGTGTGTCGTAAGAGGCGACCAGGGTTGGCGTCAGGAAGGGCATCCGGCCATAAAACATTGCCTCAAGAAAAAGCCAAACCCCTGCACAGCAGGGAAAAATGGCTGTAAAAACGGTCATATATACCAGAGGTGAGGTGTGGGTGGAGGGAGAGTTGCAGATAGATAGAGACCGGGTGGAGATATGTATATATGGACAGATACATAGATACAAGGAAAGATAGCGTCAAGATGACAAATATATAGACAGAGAGATAGAGAGCCTGGGGGGGGGGGGGAGAGTGTTTTGCATCAAATCACAACACAAACCGCGGGAAGACCTTTTAGAGCGCTGACCATGACACATGTACATGCACAAAAAGCTGTAGGCAAATGTCTGCACATGGCAGCACTCAGAATAACCCAATCACATCATCCCCTACCATGCAAATCTCGTAAACACGCACATAACCCGATTCATTTTCACCAATCAATGCCTTGCCGGGCATCAAAATGTTTCAAATTGTGAAAAAGGTGCACGCAGTAAGTTTTCAACCCTACCAACATTTACAAGCATCAGAGGAAGCTGCATTTGCACGCACGTACATGTCGGCCTTTCAGTGCAGGGACGCCAATTACAAATGCAGTTCAAGTCGCGTGGACGTGGTTTTTTGTTAATCGTTTTGCTGCAATTCAAAATGTTGGCTCATGTTTTCGTCGAAAATAAATAAATTAATCCCCATTTTAATATTTGCCCTGTGGTCCTGTTTCAAATGCAATGACATACAAATAAACCAAATCATTTGGAGAGCTACCAACTGGTTGGCGCAGTGAAATAGGAGTCGGTTAGATCGCCGTGGCCTCTTTTATCCACCGATTGCAGAGTTACATTTGATGGTCTTGACCATTGAAGGGACAAAAAAATTCAAAAAGTCCAAATTATAATTGCAAGGCCCGCTTTCATGGGCATCAGCAAAGTGGCCATTTTCGGCCAGCTCATTCAGAAACTACACGGCAAACCAACCAAGAAGATTTGAAGATTCATTCAACTTTCGAGATCATTTCTGAAATTCAATACGCACACATCTTGTTCATTCACAGGACAACATCAACAACAACAACAACAACAACAACAACAACAACAAACTTTCCGTCTGCTTCTGAGGTATATGTAGGTGCCCTGTATTAATTTCAGCATGCCGATTCCAAATCTGAAGTCAGCATTGACTCAGCACGTCAGGATTTTTGGTAACAGAAAAATGACATCTTTCAGGCATTGTTTATTAAAATAAATAAATTAATAAAATCAAGCTCACGTTGTACAATATAAACACATTGTTCAGGGTGTTCCAAAAAGATCCGGACAAATTTGGTTATTAATATATTTGGAAGCACAAATGATACAACGATACCCTTTGGTTTATATGATACAGAAGCTCATAAAGTTTTGTGCACACCATCAATACACTTCAATGTGAGCTCAGTTTGTCACGTGCAGGACATCAAGGCGGTACACGAGTTCTTGCCATGTTCGGCTCAGCATGTTTGCGTCCACCGGTGTGCATGCAGCTGTGATCCGAGAATGAAGATCCTGCAGGTTTTCCACCTTGGTGTTGCAGCCAATATCTTTAAGAAACCCCCACAAAAAAATATAAAAATATATATAATCAAGGGGGCTTATGTGTGGTGATCGTGGGGGCCAGGTGGTTGGTCCATCTCGGCCAATCCAGCGACCTGGAAATTTTTCATTCAGGACGGCTCGAATGACTCAGGCCAATGAGAGGGCGTGCCATCCTGTTGAAAAATGACATCGCGTTGCAGGTGTTCAATCTGCGGGAAGGCGAATCCTTCGCTTGTTGTTCATGTAAATTGTTGAGGTCACTGTATCTTCCGCAAAGAAAAACGGACCCACCAAGCGATCCTGGAGAAGGTCACACCACACGTTGACCTTTGGATTGTCACGTACGTGTTCAAATGACCACATGGGGGGGTTTTCAGAAACCAAGATCCTCACATTGTGCCGGTTGACCTTCCCTGATACATGAAAGCAAGCTTAGTCTGTGCACATGACCTTTTTCAGGTAATCTTCGTCATCCTCGATGCGACTGAGCATTTCCAAGGCAAACACCTTGTGTTTGGGTCTGTCATTTGGTTTCAGTTCCTGCAGGATCTGCACCTTACAGGCATAAAGCTTCAGTCTTTTATGCAAAATCCTGTGTTCAGTGGTGGTTCGTCGTCTCAGTTCTCTGGATGCGCGTCGGTTTGATTTTCTGGGACTTTGTTGAAATGATTCACGTACTCTTTCAACGTCTGCTGCACTTGTGCTTGGTCGACCGATACTTTTCTGTATCTGACAACTTCCAGTCTCCTGAAACCTCTTATACCACTCTATGATACTTGTCCGCGATGGCGGATTCCTTCCGTACTTTGTATGGAAATTACGCTGAACTTGCGTGTTGGATCTTGTCTCGATGAACCATTTGACGCACTGAGCTTTCTCCTGTGGAGTCGCCATTTTCTTTTACATTAAACCACCTGACCTGAAAATATAGAAAACTTTATGAGTTTCTGTATCACATAAACCAAAGGGCATCATTGTGTCATTTGTGGTACTCAATATATTAACAACCAAAGTTGTCCAGTCTTTTTGGAACACCCTTTATAATGTACAGTAACTGTTAACCACAAATCGAAGCACATTGAACAACCTAAACACATTGTATAAACCACACATTAACTGTTTGGAAATGCTTTAAGCATTGCTTTTATGCTTGTGAATGGCAGTGGTTTGTCTCTGAAGAAACCAGCAGGAGTCCCCCGACATGTCGGGATTGAAACATCCCTGATAGACATCGGTACAATGGAGACGCACTTAGTGGAACCTCTCCACCATGCTCACACTCGTAGCACCAAGGTTGGCTGGGAAGAAATCTCCAAATGTGAATGCAGAAAATGCAACTTCAGCGACATACGGAAACCCATTTCAAAGGCCTTCATCACATCTTGAATCATTTCAGCAAAATGGCCTGCTGTGGTTCCCCAGGAAATTGTGGACGACCAGTATGAAAGTCACCCATGCAGACAACTCCAGTAGGTTCAGCTTCGCCCTGGAAGGCTGGATCAGACAATAAATCACGAATTTGTGGTCCAATAAATATTCCAGCCTTTAATTTGACGTCAGTTAAAATAAAAATAAAAAATCGTCAGAATGAGGCCATTCACGTCAGTGCAGAAGCACACGCGATTCTCCATCTGGTAGAATGCTGTCAAGCTATCATGACGTTCACGGAACCAAGAGATTTTTGTGCCTTCTGCAAACAAGTTCCACTCTTGCGAACCCAACAATTCTGCCTTTTGCTCGAGGTCCCCGACAAGGTCATTTCACTCTTCCAGGTTGATCAGGTGAGGTCATTTCACTGACTCCAACTCTGCTGATTTGTACAGCCCAGAATAATCAGTATCATCACTATGATCATCACTTTCGATGTCAACAGCTACTGGTAGAACGGGTACGGGATTGTCCTCGTCATGTAGCACAGGTTTTAGTGCTGACTTGCAATCTGGATAAGTCATCTTGATTTTGTTTTTCTATGTGAAACCAGCCACTTTAACCATGCAGAAGTAGCTCCTGCCACACCATTAGGACAGCGAATGGCTGTCCGATTCCCATTAAACCATTATGTCAGTCCGTAGTCCGTACGTGTCAGTCCGTACAAAGAATGCAACACATGTGTGGTGCCCATGTATTGTCTAGTCTTGGTTGTATGTGACCTTGAGACGATTGGTTACGTTTGTCCGTTGGTTACGAGGTGTATACTTGGCACATACATAGCAAAAGCAGTTTGCACTGTTCACACATTCGTCTATTTATATCAATCTGAAATATAACTAAGGGCACTCGGTAGAGCACATACCTCCGCCACGCAATCAATGCCTGATCCACGAGAACATATCAGGCCCAATACATTTATTTTTGAAATATCATACAAAATATTGTTTTCGGCCCGATCTCTCAATGGTGAAGAATCGCTATGACAATTAAATAATTCTCGTATCCAGATCCGGATTCGGATCTTCACGACAATCAAATCAATTCGTCCTTGTCACACACCCAACCTGTCCACCAAGTTTCGTCCGAATCGGTCCACAACCTTTTGAGATATCATGCTATATATTGGTTTAGCCCAATCTCACAATGGTGAAGAATCACATAAAAAAATTTATCGGATCCGGATCTGGATTCAGATCTTCACCAAAATTGAACCAATTGTTTCTTCACACACCCAACGTGAACACCAAGTTTTATCTGAATGTCTGAATCAAAGACAAAGGGACGTCCACAACTTTTTGAGATATCGTGCTATATATCATTTTTGGCCCTTTCTCTCAATGGTGAAGAATCACTTTAAAAATTCTAGTATCCAGATCCGGATCCAGATCTTCACCAAAATCTAATCAGTTCGTCCTTGTCACACACCCAACCTGTGCACAAAATTTCATCTGGATCTGTCCACCACTTTTTGAGATACCCTTCACACAAACAAACAACTAAACCAATGTCACCTGCAGGGTGACCCATATCTTGCCAAAAGGTGACCACGTGTGACTTCTTTAAGGTCACACTGAGGTGAACAGAGCTGCTATCCACCAGGAGCGACTCCTTGAGGAATATCTGCCTACGAGAGATTCCGATGAGAATCGTTCTACAGAGTAACCATGAAAAATATGCGTTTGCCTCATAACGTCACCAAATGACATCATGATGTCTCAAGCTTGACATATCTAGAAAGCATATCATCGAGGTGTTCAATTTGAGGTACTACACGATATGGTTCCTAAAACTTGAAAATTTGACCTTGGGGTCAAATATGTTTGACCTGAGGCGCTAACCATGAAGATCAAGGCCAATCGCCACCAAAAATGAATCAGCTGAGCGCCAGACCATGAACTATATTCCCATGAAGTTTGAAAACGATCCGATCAAAATTACTCAAAAAATAAGGGTTTCGTCGACTCCCCTGATTTGCGACAAAGTGACCTTGACCTTTGACCTTGACCTTCAAAATTTTATGCGCTGAAAGGGACCTCTATAGGCCTCTGATATGTGATGTTAGAAAAATTTCCAATGATAACTGTGCTCTGCAGAATTTTTTTATACGTGATTACAAACAAACAAACAAACAAAAAACAAACAAAAAAAAAAAAAACACAAGCTGACTAACATATCTTGCAAAAACTTCGTTTTGGCAAGATAACAAGATGTCATGCAGAGCACGACACTTGCATAAGCCATAAAACAAATTTGATCTCAACAAGCACGAATGAGCTAAGATCCTTGTCCTCTTAATGATGACGTCATAAAAACGAATATGGCGTCATTGTGAAGCATCAGGTTTGCGATAAATTATCTGTGCTAATGCCCGGCTTGATTCCCGCAAACAAAATTCAAACAGCTTGCCTAGTTTCGGAGATAATGGTACAGGCGATTTCCATTAGCGGCGATATTATGAAGTCAACTTTTTTTCTGGGAAGAGTTTCCAAAATCGGAGATGGTTAGGGCCCTGTCACACCTTGACGTTTTAGCCAGCGTATGGCAAGGTCTCAAAATGTATGTAAAACGCTGGCGTACGCTGAACTATTGATGTTTTTTTTTAAGTTTTGGGCATATAATAACGTGTTGAACGTATGCATAACGTATTAGTAACGTACACAGAACGTTTCAATCACATATAGATAACTTATACCAACGAATGCTGAGCGTGTTGTCGGCGTTCACAACCTATGCCCAACGATAGTCTAACTTATGTATAGCACGCGGCAGCGTATCGCCGACGATCACGTGGCGTAGAATATTAATAGGCTGCGGCTCGACGATTCAAATCATAACCACACTAGACATCGAAGTGTCAACATCACCGTCATTCCGAAGAAAAAAAAAATTAAAAGAAAAAAAAAACCAGGGAGTCTGGAACACTGATGCTAACCATTACCTTGACGTGTTTCGACTTATGAGTAACGTACAAGTAACTTGTGTGGACATATGTCAACGATCGCATAACGTGCCAACAACACGTTACTCATACGTTAGAAATAAGTTTCGGGTATGCTAAACATTACCTCGACGTTTTTCGACTTATGAGTAACTTACAAGTAACGTCCGTCGACGTGTGTCAACGATCGCCTACAACTTATGGCCAGCATTATGCGGAATGTGCGAGTTATACGCTGGCATACGTCGGAAAATTTCAAGCATGGAAAATTTGTCTAACACCTCGGTGTACTACGACGTATGCCAGCGTACAAAGACGTATGCCAGCGTTCTCTTAACATATACAAACTTACCCATAACGTATTCGACGTGTGCCAGCGCTTTAGCCAAATTTTGCATACGTCAGGCATACGCTGGCTACATCGTCAAGGTGTGACAGGGCCTTTACTGCCTGCGCGTGGGCGTTCTGCATATACATGGCAAGTTTCACGAAGATCCAATGAAAACTCTGGGTTGTGAAACAAAAAATGTCAAAAAATAGGAATGACATCATTGAAATTGATATGACGTCATAGTGATGCATCATATGTGCGGTAATTCATCTCTGCTAATGCCCTGTTCGATTCCTGCAAACAGCATTCAAAAAGCTTGCCTAGTTCGAGCTAATTTTTTAGGCGATTTCCATTAGCGGAGATATTTTGACGTCATAACTTTTTTTTATAGGAGGCATTTTCAAAATCGGAGATCGTTACTGTCTGCGCAGGGAATTTTTACATATATACGTCAAGTATAAGGAAGTTTCGATGAAAACTGTAGGCTGTGAAACAAAAACGTCCACAAGAACAACAATGTGAGTAAGACTTAGAGATCCTCCACGAGGATCTAAAAAAAATTGGTGGTTGAATTCATTGACCTGAAATATAAATCCTCTTCAAATTTCAAGTCAATCGGATGAAAATTGAGGATTTTAGAAAAACCACCTTCGTTGTTAACCGTTGGGCCGATGTTGACCTTTTGACCGCAACAACAAGAGGTTTCTTCCTTATGACAAACTCTACCAGAGGTTTCGTGAAGATCAGTTTAAAATTGTGAGCTGCAGGCGACAAATAGACAAACAAAAAATAACAAAATCGACTAACCAATATACAGTGCTTGAAAAATCTTTGATTTTGCAAGTAACAGACAGACAGAAAAAAGGGTGAAAACATAACCTCCTTCACCTCCGGTGGTAGAGGTAATAATATTAAAACATTATATTATTATAATGTTGAAGTCCACAGCATGAAAAAGAAACACTCAAAATACATGACATTGGATTTCCAATTTTTTTCTGGAACTAAACATCCTTACGTGCTGTGGGTTAAATCCGATTTCAGATTCAACATCAGCATCACATCAACATATTAAAATGTCTGAGAGACATACTTTTATCTCAGGAGCAAATTTGTTATTGTCCAGTGAATTATTAGAATGGTGCAGATGACAAAATAAAGCATGTGATGGTGGAAGTACGAATGATTCATTCGAGGAAATTGTTTTTTTGTTTTTTTTTATCCCCTGTATCTCTTCCCAAGACTCCACAACACTTGAGCTTTAGCTGTGGTAATGCACACACCTCCTACACACCTTCTGTGACTTGTGATGGCTTGAGAGAATGCCTCACGCAGGGTGAAGTTAAACACTTTGAGGAGTTTTAAGTTTTAAAACCCTGTATTTACATCAAACTCATTCGACGAGACTCCGTGGTGTTGTGGTTAGCGTGTCCACTCTGAGAGTTGGAGGACAGCGGTTCGATCCCACCTGTGGCCGCGTAAAACCAAATACTTCAACAATGGCTCTTTAATTAACACTCAACGTTTCGAGGATAGAGCACGGACAAACCCCGGTAGATTGTCATTCCCCTGGGGTTGCAGTGGGTTGGAGGAGGGGGAGGGGGAGAGCGAGGAGCAGGGACTGGGGGGGGGAAGGGGGGTAGGGGGAGGGGAAGATTAGTGTGCGAAGGTAGATGTATTCAAAAACGGCTCGTTGGCTACAGAGATAGAAACATCAAAAGAACACATCACAGGCACCCAGGGTCCTCCATGGAAGTAAAGTCCCCCAAAGATCCCGCTGTGTTTGTCTGAAGTCAAGTGTGGTGTTGTATAATGTCTCTGTTTGCCAATAACAGCGACTCCATGCGATGGACCTACAAAAATAAAAACTCCATTTTGATCTTTGCTGCTATTGCGGAGGAGGTAATACAGGAAAATATGTAAATCTTGTAAAGTAGAGAAAAAGGTGACGGATGTAAAACGCAAAAAACAAATGGGGAGAAAATAAATGGTGGAGAGTGGGGGGGAGGGGGGATTAATATTCTGCCACATTTTTGCAATGTAAAGACATAAGCATCATGCTAAGCCCTGCCCACCTCCAACAATGGGAGCAGAAAACTGTTTGAACGCAGCTTGTCCAAATGACAACTCAGTGTGCCGACACAGAGCTGAAGTTTTGTAGTATTATGAACAATGTTATTGTGAATCAAAAACCCAAAAAGACAACCTACAAATATGCCATTGGGATGTGCAAACAGGCACACAAGCCCCAAAAACCAATCGGCCGTACCTTCCGCGTTTGCATTTTCTCAGTCCGCCGTCGGAATGCCACGTAAGGATTGTTTGAGCCGGCATTGTTCTTGTCATGTCGAAGCGTCGATATAAGGAGATCACTCGAACATCGCCGCCTCTTCCGCCACCAATGCTCAAATACCTCTCGAATCAGTTGCTCTTCACCAGATAGCAACAACCGAGCCTCCATGAGTGTCACCAACTGAGACAAAGGGACGATAAATAAGGTGAAAACTATTGGAGGGCTTGAGGAAAATCACAGAAATGAGAAAAGGAGTTTGAAAGATAATTGCAAAAATAAGGAATAAAGACTCCACAAAAATAAGACTTCACCAAACAACTGAAATGTGGTCAGAGGCTGTCTACAAATGTACACAATTACGAGAACAGGTGAGAGGGGGGAGAGCATGGGTCAAAAATGTGTAAACGGTCATGCAGGAAGGTGAGGTTGGGGGACACAAGATGGGGGGCACAAAGAAGGATTTACAATTGGCGTACAGTGCCTTAAGAAACGATTCACACCCTTCCGAGTTCTGTCACATTTTGTTGTGTTACAGCCTGAATTGAAAATGGATTAAGTTTAAAAAAATTGTCACCAATCTCCACAAAACACATCATAACAAAGTGAAAACATGTTTTTGTAAATGTTTACAAATTAAAAAATGAAAAGCTGAAATGTCTTGAGTCAATAAGTATTCAACCGCCCCCCCCCCCCCACCGAGTCAATACTTTGTAGAAGCGCCTTTGGCAGTGATTACAGCCTCGAGTCTTCTTAGGTATGTCTGTATCAGCTTTGTACATCTGGATTTGGGGATTTTCTCCCATTCTTCCTTGCAGATATGCTCAAACTCTGTCAAATTTAATGGGGAGCGTTGGTGAACAGCAATCTTCAAGTCTTTCCACAGATTCTCAATGGGATTCAAGTCTGGGCTTTGGTTGGGCCAATAAGGAATTTCACATTCTTGTTCTGAAGCCATTCCAGTGTTGCTTTGGCTGCATGCTGGGGGTCATTGTTCTGTTCAAACATAAATCTTTGCAGCAATCTAAGGTCTTTTGCACTCTGAAGCAGGTTCTCCTCAAGGATTTGCCTGTATTTGGCTCCATTCATTGGTCCCTCTATCCTTACAAGTCTCAAAGTCACTGCCGCTGGAAGCATCCCCATAGCATGATGCTGCCACCACCATGCTTCACGGTAGGGATGGTGTTGGATGGGTGATGACATGTGCTCGGTTTCTGCCAGACATAGTGCTTTGCATTCAGGCCAAAGAGTTCAATTTTCATCTCATCAGACCACAGAATCTTTTGCCTCATGCTCTGAGTCTTTCACATGCCTTTTTGCAAACTCCAAGCTTGCGTTCATGTGCCTTTTTCTCAGGAGTGGCTTCTGTCTGGCCACTCTCCCATAAAGCCCAGATTTGTGAAGTGCTGCAGAGACTGTTGTCCTTCCAGCAGGTTCTTCCATCTCAGCCAATGTACTCTATAGTTCTGTCAGAGTGGTCATTGGGTTCTTGGTCACCTCCCTGACCAAAGTCCTTCTTGCATGGTTGCTAAGTTTGGTCTGACGGCCAGCTCCAGGAAGAGTCTGGGTAGTTCCAAATTCTTCCCATTTCCTAATGATGGAGCTCACTGTGCTCTTAGAAACGTTCAACACTTCAGAAATTGTTTTATTCGCTTCCCCAGATCTATGCCTCCTCACAATTATATCTCAGAGTTCTATGGACAGTTCCTTTAACTTCATGGAAGTCTTTCTGCTCTGACATGCACCATCAACTGTGGGACCTGATAGAGAAAGGTGTGTTTCTTTATAAATCATGTCCATTCAATTGAATTGGTCACAGGTGGACTCCAATGAAGTTGGAGAAACATCTCAAGGATAATCAAAGGAAATTGGATGCACCTGAACTCAATTTAGAACATCATAGCAAAGGGGTTGAATACTTTTTGACTCAACACATTTCAGCTTTTCATTTTTCATGAATTCTGTTTTTTTTATTTCTAAAAACACGTTTTCACTTTTTCATTGTGGGGTATTTTGTGTAGATCGGTGATAATTTTTTTTTATTTAATCCGTTTAAAATTCAAGCTGTAACACAAAATGTGACAAAAGTCAAGGGGTGTGAACACTTTCTGAAGGCACTGGCATAAGGTGTGTACGTGCATTTTAGTTATTCCGATCATCGGGAATAAGAAATCAAAATTACAGAGACGCGTGACTGGATAATCAATGCCAGATAAATCCATTCTTGAACCTCAAAGCAAGTGGTGGAAAAACCTCATCTATATAATGAATGTTTCAGGCTCAAGGAAGCAATATGCAATGCATTTAAGACCTTCTTGAGCTTCCCATCTCAGTTAAATCCACAACCAAATTTAGATTTTTCATGCCAAGTTAATGCTGGCAGGAATCCAAGGCAATCAATGGATACAGCCAAGAGCATAATGAAAGCCATTTCGGCAGAATGCAAGCGATAAACAAAATCTTCAGCACTGAATGTCGAAAAGAAGAAGAAAAACACCATTTTATTTTTTTTAATTTTTAAATAAAAATGACCAGAACTATATTTTGCAAAATCCAGTGGGCAAAATTCAAAAATTGCTGTGACTTCGTAACTAATTTAGCAAATCCAAATTATACGATGGAACAAATTCAAACGTTTCTCCTCGGCCCCCGTCACCTCTCCAAGAACGAGGCAATTAGCCATGGCCATTAATTATCTGGCAATGCAAACATTCCGAATAGGAAATGCAGAAACCATTCGGACCATTTTACAAACGCAAGAGTAATGGATCGTGGCAGGTGTGTGCCAAATGACTTCAGGACGTTATGGCATGCTTTTTGCGACCCGCTTAAAATCTCGTACTTGTTAAAGCTCGCCGTCATGATTCAAGGAATTTAATTTAGGTTTGAGTGGCCATTGCCGTGAACAGTCTACTCATCACAAAATACACGTGTCGATCACAGCCGTGGGGCTTTGCTCTGAAGCTGAATACATTTGCATGACCGTTGATCAATGGACTTGGGGACACGAGACATCCAGCTTGAGCTGTGCCAAATGCAGGATGAAAGGACTATCCTAATGGTGCCCCCACCTTCTGTCCACTGCCCTTTTCCAGCCGCTCGATCATCTCCTCAAATTGAAGGTCTGTCACCTCCGTGTGCTTCCGTAACTTGTTCACAAACACCTCGTCTTCCAGGTCCATATTGTATTCTGGGAATTCTGCCTCCAGGCTGAGAGCTGACCAGGATCAGATAGAGAAAGTAGAAGAGAAAGGGGTCAGATGTAAGGAAGGAGAGGGGGAGGGGTCAGACGTAAAAATAATGAGCAACTCAGCCTCAACATAAACCAAACAAGTAACCAACAGATTGATACACAAATGCACTTCCTGCTATCCAAAAATGGCCATCTTTGTCAAGCAACCCTCTCAAGGGCCTCCTTGCAGAAGCATCCTCATATACTAGCAGTAAATCTGTTTATATAATGTCAAACTTCAGTCTTCCTGAAAAGGCCAAAGCAAAGCATAGCATGTGTTCTGGATGTTTGTGCCAGGCAGTACTGTATTTTAAACGAGAAAACGATTAGCACAATCAATTTGTGGCCTACTGCTTTGCTTTTTTGGCACACGGACAAGTTTGGCTATCCAACAGAATGCAACGCCTGTGGGGATCAGCCGAGCAGATGGACCTTACGCTGGATGCGAATGTAAGACTTGGGACACTTGAACTCTCCAGCGTAGAGCTGGTCATAGTACGGAACATTGCTCTGAGTCTCAGGCACAGGGATGACCATGTGTTCTGGTTTCTCTCCATACACCTGCTGAGCTGAGATAGCGCGCTGCAGATGGTGTTCCTGCCGGGCAACAGGGAAAGCAAGAGTAAGAATATTAGTAATTCTGATGGAACACAATCCCATTAGCAGCATGAAACATTCATACATCACTCAGAAATCATGAGAGCAAGCACCGCATGTGACTGCACCCTCCCGGAACACCGGGCTGGTGAGCCATTTGTATTTGCTGCCGATTTATTTTCCGAGTTATTGCACGCCTCCACAAATCACAATTAAAGGCCACACAATTTGAATCGACATTAAACAGATTTTGTTCGTTTTCGAAAGTCGATCGGAATCGGATGCAATGCCGTGTGATAAGTGGAGACGAATCCATCAACCAAACAGTAACATTTGATTTGATGGCCTCCATATCAACCCAACAAAACAACATTGCTTTCGTTGCTATTATATCCCATGACAATCACATTTGGTTTCGGACCAGCACAGAGGCACTGAATATTCATAGTAATCGAGCGTGCAGACTGGAGAGCCATCGTACATCAAAGCATTTTAACTTGCACACCAAACCTGCCAGCCAGAAACACCAGAATAAGTGTCAAAGGTTAATGCAAGTGAAAAAGCAGCTCCGCCGAGAGACCGAACCATCCACCAAAATACTCAGGGCTGACGATTCAGCACTGAGTTTGGTTCATTGCCTGCACGTGTAAGCAAGCTGCTAGCTAATGTGTCCCCAGTGAGCCAGTTTAAAGATTTAAGATGATTCTTGGTAGTAATGTTGGGATGGGGAGAAAACCCCAGGTGAAGTGTTTCTAATCTTGCTGAAAAAGACCATTCAAAAGATTATAACTCATTTCAATGGCACACATTTTTCAGCAGCAAGTACGTCTATTATTATGCTTTAAAGAAAAAAAATTGACTATCACATAAAAATACGCAATTTAGTGCTTGTCTGTGGCCGATGCGTTCGGCAGTTCCTTCTCAAGCAAACGTGCCAGGGGGGACGAAGGGTTTGTGGTGAATCAAAAGTCATAGCTGCTTTGTCCCACCCCCCCCCCCGCCCCAGAGTGATGGGGGGAGGGGTTCCCAAGGTGAGGCCGACGCAAATTCTTTATGTCAATGTGTCCCATGTAGTGCCGCTCACAGTGGTGGTATCACATCACTGGTATTTTGAGTGGTGGCATGATGAGTGGTGGTATTATGAGTGACACTTGAGAACCTTCAATTGTATCACGAGTAAAAGACCTTCAACTTATTTTCACACTCGCTTCGCCTGTTGCCTTAGACTAGACTGTAAAAATAGGGGCAATACCCCTGGGTGCTCACCTGGTAGCGAATGGATAAGTAAACCAGGGAACCACTGCTCGGCATGGATGACCCACAAAATATAGAAGGGAGAAGAAAGTAAATGCCCATGGATTTTTTTTTTTTATGATGTGAACAAACTTTAGTACATCACATGTGATGAAGGTTGTGGTCAGGTTTCATTGGAATTGCATGTATAGTTTCAGAGAAGTTGCAAATGTTTGTGGATGACGGACCGATGGATGATGCGCCATCCCATAAGCTCCCTGGAACTACGTTCCAATTGAGCAAAAAAAAAAAAAATAAAACATCTAGAAGAATTCCCATGTTTTATTGCATTTTTCGACCTTGGAAAAACGCCATGTCAAGGTGTACAACACTGGATATAGCAGCTTTAGCATCGTTCCACATTATCATGGTGTTTTAGCCAATGTCGCTTCCAATCGCAAAAGCAACAAGAAAATGAGCAATCGGAGATTGCAGACCCTCGCCGGGACTTGTTTTGTGTGGTTTTTGTGTTGTTTTGTATGGTGTATTTTGTGTGGTGCTTGTGTACTGGTGTGTTACGTAATTAATAACAGACATAACTGGAACTGTCACATTATAAATGCTGGCAGCGATGACAGAGTACCAAAGTATCCCACTTGGATGCAACCCCGCTTTGATCGGACACTTGACCCTGACCTGTGACGTTAATTATTCAATTGAATTTAGAATGGGATTAAAATAAATAAAATTCAAATCAAATGGAAGACCAAACAGGAAAAGTCCTGCATTGGAGGAATCAGAAGGAACCCAAACAAGCAAAAAGCAAAGATGAAGACATGAGGAGGAAGCCCCGTTGGGACACTGAATTAATATATGTATGTACATATATATATACATATATGGATATGTATAGATATATATATATATATGTATATGTAAACCAAGTCGAAAACACCAGGGGGTTGACTCAGCCTGCCATCCTTCCGAGGTCGGCGAAATGAGTACCAGTTGTACTGGGCCCAGTGTATGCCCCGGTTAGAATAGGTGTACCATATCCCTGTGTGTCGTAAGAGGAGACCAGGGTTGCGTCAGGAAGGGCATACGGCGTAAAAACCTATGCCAAATCATTATGCGGAAAACAAAACGAATTTCCATACCGGATCGGTCGAGGCCCGGGTTACCAACGACCGCCACCGGTACCGGTGGTCAGCAGGGTACCAATGGAAATTGTACTACTGCTGGGCGAAGGAGGAGAAGGAGATGGGGAAGGCGAGTCCGGAGGCAGTGGGAGAGGGGGAAGGGTAGAAGTGTGCAGGTGAGAGTTGGAACTCTGAATGTTGGGACGATGACTGGCAAAGGGCGAGAGTTGGCTGATATGATGGAGAGAAGAAAGGTGGACATACTGTGTGTACAAGAGACCAAGTGGATGGGGAGTAAGGCTCGGAGCATTGGAGGTGGTTTCAAACTGTTCTACCATGGTGTGGATGGGAGGAGAAATGGTGTCGGGGTAATCCTGAAGGAGGATTATGTCAAGAGGGTATTGGAGGTGAGGAGAGTGTCTGACCGAGTGATGAGTGTGAAGTTGGAAATTGAAGGGGTGATGATGAATGTCATCAGTGCATATGCCCCACATATGGGGTGTGAGATGGAGTATAAAGAAGATTTCTGGAGTGAGTTAGATGAAGTGGAGGAGAGTGTATCCAAGGATGAAAGAGTGGTGATTGGAGCAGATTTTCAATAGACATGTTGGGGAAGGGAATAAAGAGGATGAGGAGGTGATGGGGAGGTACGGTCTCAACAAGAGAAATGTGGAAGGGCAAATGGTGGTAGAGTTTGCAAAAAGAATGGAAATGGCAGTGGTAAATACGTATTTCAAGAAGAAGGAGGAACACAGGGTGACATACAAGAGTGGAGGAAAGTGCACACAGGTGGATTACATCTTAAGTAGGAGATGAAACCTGAAAGAGATTAGTGACTGTAAGGTGGTGGCAGGGGAGAGTGTAGCTCGACAGCATCGATTGGTGGTCTGTAGGATGACTTTAGAGGTGAGGTTGAGGAAGAGAGTGAGGGCTGAACCAAGGACCAGATGGTGGAAGCTGAAGGAGGAAGATTGTTGCGTGAAATTTAGGGAGGAGGTGAGACAGGCATTGGATGGGGGTAAAGATGGGTGGGATGATTGGGCAACGACAGCAGAAGTTGTGAGGGAGATAGCTAGGAAGGTACTTGGTGTGACATCTGGACAGAGGAAGGAAGATAAGGAGACTTGGTGGTGGAATGAGGAAGTACAGGAAAGTATAAGGAAGAAGGGGTTGGTGAAAAAGAAGTGGGATAGTCAGAGAGATGAAGAAAGTAAGCAGGAGTACAAGGAGTGGCGCCGAAAGGCAAAAAGAGAGGTGGCAAAGGCCAAGGAAAAGGCATATGACGAGCTGTATGAGAAGTTGGATACAAAAGAAGGGGAAAAGGATTTATACCGATTGGCAAGACAGAGGGACCGAGCTGGGAAGGATGTGCTGCAGGTTAGGGTGATAAAGGACGCAAATGGGAATGTGCTGACGAGCGAGGAGAGTGTGTTGAGAAGGTGGATGGAGTACTTTGAGGAGCTGATGAATGAAGAAAATGAGAGAGAGAAGGTTGGAAGAGGTGAAGATAGTGAATCTGGAAGTGGGATGGATCAGTAAGGATGAAGTGAGGACTGCTATGAAGAAGATGAAAAGTGGAAAGGCGGTTGGCCCAGATGGTATACCAGTGGAGGCATGGAAGTGCTTAGGAGAGATGGCAGTGGGGTTGTTAACCAGATTGTTTAATAAAGTCTTGGAAAGTGAGAGGATGCCGGACGAGTGGAGATTAAGTGTACTGGTTCCGATTTTCAAGAATAAGGGTGATGTGCAGAGCTGTGGAAATTACAGAGGGATAAAGTTGTTAAGCCACACCATGAAGTTGTGGGAAAGAGTAGTGGAAGCTCGGTTGAGAGGAGAGGTGACGATCTGTGAGCAGCAATATGGGTTTATGCCAGGAAAGAGCACCACTGATGCGATGTTTGCTTTGAGAATGTTGATGGAGAAGTACAGGGAAGGCCAAGAGGGAGTTACATTGTGTGTTTGTGGATTTAGAGAAAGCTTATGATAGGGTGCCAAGAGAGGAGTTGTGGCATTGTATGAGGAAGTCGGGAGTGGTGGAGAAGTATGTGAGGATTGTGCAGGATATGTATGAGGACAGTGTGACAGCGGTGAGGTTTGCGGTAGGAATGAGGCACCGGTTTAAGGTTAAAGTGGGATTGCACCAAGGATCAACTCTGAGCCCTTTCCTGTTTGCAATGGTGATGGACAGGTTGACGGACGAGATCAGACTGGAGTCTCCATGGACTATGATGTTCGCGGATGACATCATGATCTGTAGGGAGAGTAGGGAGCAGGCTGAAGCGAGCCTTGAGAGGTGGAGGTACACACTGGAGAGAAGGGGAATGATAGTCAGTCGGAGTAAGACGGAGTACATGTGCGTAAATGAGAGGGAGGGTGGTGGTATGGTGCGGTTGCAAGGAGTTGAGGTGGGGAAGGTGGATTGGTTTAAATACTTGGGAGCAACTGTCCAAAGTAACGGAGAGTGTGGGAGAGAAGTGAAAAAGAGAGTGCAGGCAGGATGGAGTGGGTGGAGAAGAGTTGCAGGAGTGATTTGTGACAGAAGGGTAGCTGTGAGAGTGAACGGGAAAGTATATAAGACGGTAGTGAGACCAGCTATGTTGTATGGTTTGGAGGCGGTGGCACGAACAATAAGACAGGAAGCGGAGCTGGAGGTGGCAGAGGTAAAGATGCTGCGATTCTCGTTGGGAGTGACGAGGATGGATAGGATAAGGAATGAGTATATTAGAGGGACAGCGCAGGTAGGACGGTTTGGAGACAAAGTGAGAGAGGCGAGATTGAGATGGTTTGGACATGTGCTCAGGAGGGAAACGGAGTATATCGGGAGAAGGATGTTGAAGATGGTGCCGCCAGGCAGGAGGAGAAGAGGAAGTCCAAAGAAGAGGTTCATGAATGCGGTGAGGGCGGACATGCGGGTGGTTGGAGTGTCAATGGAAGATGTGGAGGATAGAGCGAAAAGGAGACGGTTGATCCGCTGTGGCGACCCCTAACGGGAGCAGGCCGAAAGAGGAAGAAGAAGAATAAGATATATATCCATGCATATACACACACACACACACACACACACACACACACACACACACACACACACACACACACACACACACACACACACACACACACACACACACACACACACACACACACACACACACACACACACACACACACAACTGTCGAAACCCGTGACCAATGACATCAACAATTTTTTTCCCTGTGGACCAATTTATCCCGAGATGACCCTCAAAATTTTTCATACTGATCGGATGTAGCGTTCTATATACGCAATTATAATGTCATAACAAAGGCACATATGATGTCATAAAAAAAAAATAACATTCCCCATTAGGAGTCCTTGCCATGTGCCAAGTTTCAATTTTTGTCTTGGTGTGGTTTCAGAGATACAGAGGTCCAAAGTTATTCCATTTTTCCAACATGTCTGCCACATCACGTGACCTATGACAACATTGTACTTAAAACGTTCTACGAGTAGTAAGTTGCTCCTATAGTGAAAATTTCATCTCAATCCGTCAAGTGGTTGCAGAGAAAAACACAAGTTCTATGTGCACAAACAAAACAACAGACCCAAATGCAATACCCTCTCCTCTGGCAAGGAAAATAACAATAATGCTGATAGCATCATAATATCACCATTGTTACAAAATAATAAAAGTATAATCATTAGCAATAACTAGAAAGAGCGATCAAAGTTTGAAACCCTCACCATGACTTTTTGTGCTTTTACAGAGTCCATTTTATAGATGCATTCGCAGATGTATAGATTTGTTTTTTATATATAGATGTATTTGTGTTTTTTTACATTGGTCCGTGCTCCGTCGCCCTGAGCGAGTGGTCCTGAACATTTATTGCTGGAGCCTGGTGTTGGCTTAACGGTTTGGGTGGCTTGCTTAAGATATTAGGGTCTGCGTTCGAGCCCCTCTCCCGGTGTTGAATTAACACCAGGCAGGTTGACTCAGCCCGTCATCCTTCCGAGGTTAGCAAAATGAGGAACGGGGGCACTGCATAAGCATTGTCGGAGGCACAACGGGGGCACAGTCGGAGTGTGAACATACTAAGGCCTTAGTTATTTTATAACTTGGTTAACACAGTTCTTCAGCTAAAATGTAGGGTCGGTAGGTCGAAATATAAATATAATTTCAATTTTTAGAAATTATATATTTTTATGATTTTTTTTCGGATGTTCCATGGAAAAGACAAGGGTAGGTGGGGGGGGGGAATAAATATAAATCCCGGACCAGGAGGATCTAAGAAAACATTGAAGATGGAAAACCATTCAAATGCAGGATGCCCATGTTCACTGTATTATCTGATGTGAAAAATAATAAAGAAGGATTAAAACTTGTTTTCACAATATAGTCTTGGCATGTTTTTCTTATAGAAACCTGTTGGATCATCAAACAAATGGAAACAATGCTGGGAAAATTACTGTCCAAGTCGTAGATGTGTGCGTGCACACCAGTGCATAGTGCTGGATATGATTAAAAAAAGGTGTCTACTTGGAGTCAACACTCTCAAAACGGTCAATCAGAGCCATAACCAGCTCTTACCTTTCAGTGGGCATCTGATCGTACCGTCTCCCCATCCCCATGAGCACATCAAAGGCTGATTAATGGTCCGTTGAAGGCTGAATATCAGAATCTCGTAGGGAAACTTTGACGTACTTGGCACAGAAATCTTTCAATACGCACAGCGGTGTACAACTTTCGACGGAAACAAAATCGGCACGATCGAGAGTAGCCTGCGAATCATCCCTGCTGCTGCACTGAACTGATGCAATAGTTCGGCCAGAATATTCGTCGTCAAGATGTTGCGTGATTAAATCACCAATACAGTCACTCAAATTTATACCGCTGACATACTTATTAACAATCACTTTCGCCCCAGAAACCAGTCAATCTGAACCACGCTGGCCACTGCTCAGACACCATGACCGAAGACTACTGGCGCAGTTTGGTTAAAGGGGACTCGGCATTTTGGTGCGCGCACGTGAAATTATATTTTGATTTACATTTCGGGTTTTGAAACTTTTGCACCTTTGGCGGAAAATGTATAAATATAAAAGGCTAAAAATGTGTTTTATATTTATATTTTACTTCGGAAAATATACCGTCGACGGATCCGTAAACCAAGTTATAAAATAACTAAGGCCTAATAACGGGGAATACGTCTGAGAGGAGTTCAAAAGCCATAAGGGAATGGTAAGTTGCTGAGGTACTTAGCTGAATAGCCCTTTGGAACCTGGCAAGAATGTTAATGAAGGATCCAAGAAGAAATAGACTCCCGACTCTTCAGAGCTACACCAACCCGGGTAAGACAATGCAAGGTACAACAAAAGCAAAGAAGGGCTCTTTACACACGAGCCACACAAAGGCACCAATATCAAATGAAGAATTGTCGCCAGCGAAACTCCACACGAGAAGGGTTGCTCTTTTCAGCACACCACTAGGCACAGAAGATCTCTGCAGAATGGAATGTGTCCGATAGACACCAACAAATGGCCGTCGTTCGCACCCAAAACACCAAGCAGGCGGATCTTTAGCGTGGAAGGAAAAAGACGACCGATGCGTTCGGTATCCGAGTCGATCCTCGATTCCACCCGCGACCCAACAACCCGCTCGTCTCTCTTCCGGTTGCACCCGGTTCCAGAAAACCCCCGATCAACCAGAGCTCGAGAACATATACATATGGAAACATGAAAACGATGCCGTTCCAGATGGCAATGGCACACAAGTTCTCCTCGACCTTTTGTGAGACGATCGAAGAAGAATTCTACCGAAGGATGAACAGTAAGTTCCGTCTCGGTGAGAACTCAAGCGATCTTCTACAGCTATTACATAAATAACCCACAAGGGATGAATGAACGTCACAGCCTTCCATTCCGATCGGGGAAACCCTGCCTTTTCCTTTTCCAATTCCCTCCGTCTTCTTTAAACTTAATCTCCATTTCTTTTCATTCCAAGGAGCATCATTCCAATCCCAAAGTAACACCACACCATGAATATAAAAAAAAGGTGAACAAACACTCATGATTTCAACGAATATAAATGCCATTGCAACGTGATAATGAAGACAAATCTGCTGGCGAGGAAAGGCGGATGCGCAACACCGACGTACACACACGGTCTTCTGCCTGGCAGACATCTAATCAGGGTAACGCGCTTGCAAGCTTTTGTACCCGGATAAACTTCTACACAAACAACTCATCATAAAAACTACCGTGGGAGTATTTCACATAATGGTGGTCGTGATGTGTTATTGCTTTAGCATTGCACCCCATCCGGATGCAATGGGTGAATAAACAAATCAGCATTTCGGAATAGCACCTCAATTCACTATCATCATGGCATGCTTTTCTGATGACAAACATGCGGAAAGCTCCGTATGGGTCGTTACAAAAATACGGATTTCCGTAAAATACGCAAGGACTTTCACCCATGCGGCTTGTCCTCACCACCTAACCAACTCATCTACCTAGTTCTGCCATGACTTGTCCACAACTTTTTTGAAATATCGTGCTCCATCTCGTTTTTGGCCCCATCTTTCAATGGTGAATAATCACTTTGAAAATTAAAAAGTTCTCGTATCCGGATCAGATTCTGAAATTCAGCAAAATCGAATCAATTCCTCCTTGTGAAACCCCAATCTGTCCACCATGTTTCGTCCGAATCCATCCACAACTTTTTGAGATGTCTTGCTCACAGACAAACAGACAGGGGTGAAAACATAACCAACGTCTACCTTCGGTGGCGGAGGTAAAGATGGCAAAGAATTCCACCAGGAATGACACAACATCCGATTTTGAGTGAAAAAAATCCCCCCCCCCCGTTTTGACTGCTGTGACCCTAAGTCCCCACCCCCTGATGCATGAGCAGTGGGGGGGGGTGGGGGAGGGGGGATCAAATGAAAAAAAATCGTTACATATTTCGTGTGTCTCCCAATGTTGATTGAATATACAAAGTTCCATTGGAAAATGTTTTGAAATGTGCTCGTAATTGCACTTTTCGGCGTTTGACCTTTTGACCCCACCACAGGAGGACAGGACAAGACAGACAGAAAGAAAGAAAGAAAGAAAGAAAGAAAGAAAGAAAGAAAGAAAGAAAGAAAGAGAGTCAATCACAATATCTCCCCGTTTCTTTTTTTCAGAAAGTGTGGGGATAATACAGTAAATAGCATTTCCAAAGTGACGATTTACAATCCCGTTTTCACGAAGTACGTTTCAATCTTTGTCGTCGTTTAACAATATACGGAGTCGAATACTCTGAACTGTATTTTAAAATCCAGACAATCAATTGCAAATACATTTTTTTTCCAAAAGGCAACAAAGCAATGCAGCACAAAACACGTGATAAAATAAATAATTTAGCAGGAAAAAAATTGAGCAAAGTCTGAAAATCATATATGAAAGAAAGTTGATTTTCACACCGACACTACATTTCGTAAACCGTCTCAAGTTGGCTGAAAATCGTCCCCTTTACAAAGAAGAAAGGAAACAATCGAGTTAAGGATTGTGTGCTTTTTTTTTTTAATTCACACGGATATAGTCATTCGGATGTCCATCACGCTGGGAACCAAAGGTGCTCAGAGTGGAACAAACGCAAAGTCACATTTCCCACACAACACACACACACACACACACACACACACACACACACACACACACACACACACACACACACACACACACACACACACACACACACACACACACACACACACACACACACACACACACACACACACACACACACACACACACAGTCGCTGTGTAGGCAAGCACGTTCTGACAGGTATGGTCGTTTCCTGTGGGCTTTGACAAATTTTCCTTATGTGGAACCCTGGGCATAAAATGATGACATGAACAGGGATTCCATGAAACACACGAGCATTAAACTGCTCTCGGGATACAAAGGTCCCAGTGTTCCTGCATGTCACATGGCCATTTTGTTCTCGACAGGGTCTAAGGCGGAAGAGCTGTCACACACACAAATCACACACACATATGCAGAGAGACACTTGAGAAGACAGGACTTCACTTTAACAGGAGGCAAATACAGCCACTGACCTTGGGCGAATCAACTTCCCAGAATACTCTGGGTACCGGCATCGCTCTCTTGTGATGACGCACGGCACTTTATCTCTACCCTGTAAGCGGAGATATTAAGGAGAGATTCTTTCTCCCATCCCCCTCCCCATGGGATACCATCCCACAGAGTTTATCAATGCTCTATCCTCGAAACGTTGTGTCAAGGGAGGACGCAGCATGTTCCATTATTTAAATCTTTGACATGACTTGACCAGGGTCATAATCGAACCACCGATCCACCAGATTCAATTAATCAGGACAACAGCACATTTATATGATGGTTAGTTACCCTTCATATTCAAAGAAAGCCATTCATATGAAACAAGTGAACTACCTGGTCATTTTTAGATTGTGCAGAAACTGCTGATCAGACAAGCAGTGTCAGCTGGTGTCAAGGAATCTCAGAGAAGACCAGAACACTTGTTACCTGCAGTCCAGGCAGGAATTTTGGAATTTGTTCAGGGTGGCAGGGATAACTCATCGACTCTTCGTGAAGGACATCGTAGGATCTTTAACATCCGCAAACTCATACCAACAGACAGGAGCCCCAGTTTAATGTCCATCTGAGGGACAGTACAAACATCGATGCCTCACCCTGCGTGTGGAACACCTGCAGGGTGACAGTTTATAGCTGGGCCGAGATATGAACCCAGAATGCACAACTCAGAGGCAAGTAAGCATAACTCTAAGCTATCCTGCCAGCCCGAGCACATTCTTATAAGAGAGAATGTTACCTGTGAATAAAGTAAATGACACTTCTTGCCATCCTCATATTTTACAATTTCTCACCTGACGTTGCAACAGTATCTACTGTCCACCTCACTGCACTCTTGACTATATCTCCAAACCCTTTATATCCCTGCTTCTGAACCCTTACGCTGTTTAGTTTT
Organism: Eptatretus burgeri; assembly: GCF_056783735.1. Lineage (NCBI taxonomy): Eukaryota > Metazoa > Chordata > Myxini > Myxiniformes > Myxinidae > Eptatretus > Eptatretus burgeri. The sequence goes on along the minus strand of NC_140963.1, from coordinate 34,981,356 downwards.
GCGATTGGAAGAGGGGGTGTTGCAACAGACTGAAAGCGAGTGGAAAAGCTGGTTTTACTGAAAATGGAAGCAGAATATCAGACATTAAAAAAATACAACATGACTACGATATTCATCTGCAACGTTACACATCTGAAAAACATTCCAGCTGGCTGGTCAGTTCAAAGTTACTTAAAGTACCAATGGTCGTTTTAATTCCATATTTCTCCCTCAATTTCTCCCCGAGTTCTTTCAATGTACTTTTGCCAGTTAAGATTTCATTTTCAGCACCCTTGCATTCATGGTGTACTTTGGTTTTGAGGGCTTTTCACAAGTTTCATGTCGACAATTTTCTATCCCTGCCTCTGAAGCCATAAGACAGAAACGGGTGTGTCAATGATTGGTGTTAACGTGAACTTGTGCAAATCCATGTCATCATCCTAATCCAATCCCCTCTTGTATGGTGGCTCGTGGTAATTCCCTGGGGAAATCTCTTTTCTTGAAGAGATTCCTTTAACCTTCCAAACTTAGTCAACCAAGTCGGCTAATGGAAATGATTTCTGGACATATTCAAAAACAAAAAAAGTTTTGATAAAAATAATCTATATTCTGCATAATGGAGGGAAACTCCTCCGAAAGGATTTGACCCCGGAAGAAGAAACTTTCAGGATTAATGAGGGCAGCCTGAAGTTGTGCCTCTCCAAGTTTTGTTTGATCCCATCAAATTTTGAAAAGTAAATTGTTTTGCCCATCTTGGCATTTTCTTCTTTTGGATGGTGAGGAGAGGGAGAGGTGGGGGGGGGGAGGGAGGAAGGTCACAAAAGTCTGATAATGAGGCCTGATTAAACAAAATGTCATAGAATAAAAGTTTCAGGAAACTGTTGATTTTATGGAGGCGCAGCTATTCAGATCTTGAAAATACTTTAAACTTTGGCCAAAATTCCTGGAGGAGAGGGGGGAAATGAAGATAAAATTAATTTTGGGAAAATATGTTGTTTGCAGCAAAAAAAAATACATTGCAATTCAACCAAATGCATCACAATGCCAAGAGAAAAAACCAAGAGCTCAACACACCAAGAACTAGAAGGGCACTCGGTAGAGCGCATACCTCCACCACATAATGCCTGATCCACGAGAACATATCAGGCCCAACACAGTTTTGAAATATAATGCTGTACAGTACTATATCGTTTTGGCCCAATCTCTCAATGGTGAAGCATCACTTTAAAAATTAAATAATTCTCGTATCCAGATCTGGATCCAGATCTTCACAAAATCGAATCAATTCTTCCTTGCCACACACCCAACTTGCCAACCAAGTTTCGTCAAATCCGCCCACAACTTTTTCAGATATCGTGCTAAAAATAGTTTTTATCCCCATCTCTCATGGTGAAGAATCACTTAAAAATTCTAGTAGTCGGATCTGGCTCCGGATCTTCACCAAAATCTAATCAGTTCGTCCTTGTCACACACCCAACCTGCCCACAATATTTCATCCGGATCCGTCCACAACTTTTTGAGATATCCTGCACACAGGCAGACAAACAAACAAACAAGCAGTCATAGACTGGTACTTACGAAATCGTCAACTTGACCTCTGACCTTGTCTAATAAAAGCTGTCTCTAGAGAAGGTAGCGACGCAAAGCAGAAGTTTCTACGATGATTCTGTCCCAAACCATCAAAAATATACGATCAGAGATGGGGAATCCCCCGCCATTGAATGAAAAAGGTCATACATATTCCAGATAATGAGAGAGGTAAATTGGAAACAAGAAACTATTTGGTCATCATCTCGAAAAAGTTCCCCAGGGGTGAGAAACGTAGTAACCAAAAATAATTGAAATCAGATAAGCGGTTTTCCATTTATTACAAAAAACATTTTTTTGAAGATGGCCGCCCCAGTCGGCCAACTTGGATCTGGCCATGCCCAAAATCAATAAGGTTCTTCCTTTTCAAGTGGTACATGTGTGACCCTAATTTCAAATCGATACGGCGAACAGTTTATGAGTTATCGCACTCACAGCGATAAATGTTGACGCCCGGACGGACGGACGGACGGACAGCCGGACGACAACAATATCCACCTTCCGCCACGCGGCGGGGAATAATAATCGAATGTTTGACCTCACTGTGAACTTGACCTTTGAACGATTTTGACCAAAATCTAATCAGCGCTAGCAATCACCCTCCTGAATCACGTGGTGTAATTTGACATTGGTAGCTTCTTCCGTTCTCGAGTTACCGCGGATTAACGCAACGTAAAGGTCACACTCGACGCCCCCCCCCCCCAATTTGAAAGGACGCCGGGGCGAGCGTGATGACGTCAGCTCGCACACGCAAAACCTTTACGTGAATCAACGACGCGTCTGCTCGAGCGTGCTGCGCTACGTGACGAGCCATGATGCGGCGGGTGAAATATTTTTATACAATCTGAAAACATCTCTAAAACATCCGATTTTACCAGAATTTCGACAACCGAGTGTTAAGCTTCCTAAGCGATCGCAAAAACCGAAGACAAAATTAAAATCAAAGTTAAAACGAACTCGTAACGTAGACCGAAGCAAAATACTCCATTTCTCCACAGGAATTTACGGAATTATTTAATATTATTTTATCAAAGTCACAAAACCGCAATATTCGGCCATCCACAAACAATCTTTACACCATCCGATGGCTTAGCGAGTCAGGTATGCGACGATAAGCTTTATTGGGATGAAAAATGACTTTTAAACACCATCTTTATCGAAAACACAACGCGGCCTATAACGAGGCAAGGCGTTCTGCGCCATGGGCGCTAACACTGAAATTTTAAAACAGCTGTACCTCGATGAATTGACACAAATTCCGCCGAACTTACCTCGATCTTCCAAACTCACGCTCCGTCAACAATACCTGTGGTAACTTTTCTCGAGTTACCACGTTTTGGATGTTTGACCTCACTGTGACCTTGACCGTTGACCGATTTTGACCAAAATCTAATCAGCGCTAGCCATCACACTCCTGAATCACGTGGTGTAATTTGACATTGGAAGCTTCTTCCGTTCTCGAGTTATCGTGCCGACAAACAAACAAATAAAAATGGCCCATAGGGCCAGGACTTGACGAAATTCAACAAGATCGCGTACCATCGAGAATATTGAGCGATAATAGGTATTTTTGGGGGTTAAACATAGATTTTACGGAAAACAAACAAATAAATTTAATTAAAATACCTGTCACCTCCGTAATCCGTAACAGATGTGACCACTTTTTAATCCAGTCAAAGATACTCCCCTCCTACGTCCATGTTTCAAATTTGAAAGGAATCCGTTAAGATTTGACGGAGACATTAATTTTTGAAAATCGGCCCATGCAAAAAGATACGGATTTTCACGATTTTCAGGAATTTTTCCTGACCATGACCTTTGACCTTGACATGCCAAAAGTTATAGGGTTCTATTCTGGTGACCAATAAGTTCATTGGTGAAGTTCCATGACATTCCGACTCGAAATGCGACCTGTAGAGCGAGACGTACACACAAACAAACAAACTGAACCGACCAACATACTTGACAAAATCGTAGATTTTGTCAAGAAACAAGCAGTCACAGACTGCTACTTAAGAAATTGTCAACTTGACCTCTGACCTTGTCTAATAAAAGATGTCTCTCGAAAAGGTAGCGACACAAACCAGAAGTTTCTACGATGATTCTGTACCAAACCATCAAAAATCGAATGTTTGACCTCACTGTGACCTTGACCTTTGACCGATTTTGTCCAAAATATAATCAGCGCAAGCCATCACCCTCCTGAATCACGTGGTGTAATTTGACATTGGTAGCTTCTTCCGTTCTCGAGTTATCGTGCCTACAAACAAACAAATACACACACAAACAAACAGACCGGAACTGATCAATATACTTACGAAATCTTTAGATTTCGTAAGTAACAAACAAACAAGCCCGTAGGCGACATGGCTGCTCGCTCTAGATGGAAAGCTGGCCGACGCGACTAGCCGATATCCATGTGCATGCTATCAATCAATTTAGCGCAAAAAATACGATTATCACAGCCCTCTTAGTTTGCGCCCAGAAACCCGCCTTGTGAAATTTCAGGCATGTTTCCAAAGAGACTCTAACAAATGGCAGCCCTGGTGATTCCATTTATCTATACACTAAAGATTTTATTTTTTTATATGATGCTGTAAGACATTCTCCTTGGGCACAAAAAACAGGTGCCTCGGAGGTCCATTTTCGGAGGTATTGATTTTTTTGTACAGTCCACAATAAGTGTACGATGTACGATAAAGTATTTTAGCTGTTGCTAAGCAACAGAGGTGTGCATAGCAACCATTCATTTTTGTGTACATGCTAGCCACATTGTACACATTTCACCCAAGTTTCATCAAAATCAGACTCTTTCTCTTAGAGATATCCGCAATTAACCGTTTCTGAAATGTTCGACATGTACTCGCCCAAAACCTATCTCCTCCTACAAATATTTTTTGTTAGGGCTGCAAATCGGCATGAAGGGAGTTATAGATAGATTGCGCACAGAACTCTAAACTTAGATTTTCGATTTTTTTTTTAATTTTTTCGATTTTTTGACCACTTTAAAGGGCCGTTGCTATGCCGTTGCTCGGGCCCGGGGTCCCATATTCGAAAGCACACGATTCCCAGAAATATTGGTCCTACCTACCAAATTTCATTGGAATCGGTTGAATGGTTTAGCCCCAAGGCTTGACCAAAGTTTTGTGGACAGACAGACACATGTAAAAGTCCAGAATAAGGGTGACAGAGAGGGGTGAAAACATAACTTTCTTCACCTTTGGTTGTGGAGGTAAAAAGATTGGAATCCATTCGTCAGAATGCAAGACAAAGGCCTCAACAAGAATCGGCAGGAAATATTCCACCCATATGGTGGGTATTTTTGAGTAATAATAATAATAATTATAATAAAATCTCTGACTAACCCACATTTCAGCTCAGCCAATTAAATAAGGTTTATCCTTCTACATGTGCCCTAAAAAAATCTGACATCTGCGAAGTTAAAAAGCTTTACAAGATTCAATGACAGTAAATTATTTGGTTTATGTGAGCAAAAAAAAAAGAAACATTCAGAATGCTTTGACAACCATTATATATAAAACAATGAAACTACGATACTTCAAATGTAAATGCACACTCATCAGGAGTGTGTGAAACTTGGTAAGGCTTCACATACTTTCTCCCTTAAAACCATCAAGAATTAAAAGCCTAACAGTTCACCTAAGTGGTCTTCAAAGTCATGAAAAAGCAACCAAAAAAGGGAGTTATGTTTTAACTGCTGACATATATCATTTGCTTGTTCGAGGTTCTCGCCAGGCCATAATACTGCATCTGCGGTATATGGCACGATTCTTGGCCGACGCGCTTCTGTTTGTCCGACACTTCAAAATTGGTATTGTGTTAATTTATTTGCCAAAATATCGTTTTGGAGCATTGGCCTTGTAATATTTTTAGTCGACCAGGTTTTAGATAGAATATGGAGTCACCCTGGGCAATAATGTTACGGCTGTGGAAATTCGCATTACACCATAAAGGGCCAGTAGGTGAGATATCTCTAAGTACATGTGTAGTTAGCCCAAACCCGTTGTATAGAGGGAATTTATGTGATCCATTCGGGCTGCGATCCTTTGAGTTAGGCGTTTTTCTTTTTCTATCTTTTATTTCAAACACACATTTCAACAACCACGCCATCCCCATCACAGCGCCAACCACACTGCAACCACGCCACCTCCAACATCTACGCTACTCGCCATTGAACAGGCTCCGTGCGGTTACGATCTCCGCGGAGGAACAAACAAAAACCAACAAGGATGCTCGGTGGGCTTTTCCAGCCTGTTTTTCCCGTCTGACTTCTCCACGCTTTGGAGTGGAGGAAGAGCGATGCAGGTCAAAGGTCAAAGGTCAGAGGTCATGTAAAGGTGGGGCCTCTTTTTGGGGGAATAATTCTCTGGCTCCGAGCCAAAAACTGACTCCCTCGGCCCCCGGACGGAGCGAGGTGGACGGAAAGCCCTTTTGAGGGAACGCCCTTTTTCGGGAACCCTCTCGAAGGAAGGTGGAGCCGAGAATGGGGCGGGGCGAAGGGCGGAGCCCCGGGCGATAAAAGACGGACACGGGTGGGCGCCAGGAGTGCTTTTTCTTCCTCTTGGCTGGTGGTTCGGTTGGTTTTTGTGGAGAGTTGGTCTTCAGGAAGAGGTCCTGTGCCCGCGCCTTGGCGAGCGGCCCTGTCACGAAGGCACGGACGGGAGACGCGGCAGCGCCCGTTGCGAGGTGGACCTGTGCGTCCGGACGGGGAGTGCCGGAGAGGGTTCGCCGGCCGCGAGAGAGGTCGGGGCTGAGCGCGACGACGCTGACGGTCGCGGGAGAGGGACTCACCAGCCAAAGGGAAGTCGTGACTTCTTTCTTTCTTTTCTTTGGGATTTTTGTATGGATCTTGTGGCGCCGTGTCTCGTAAAGTAGAACTGTTTAAGTGTTGTCGTGTGTACGCGTATTCGGTTGTAGCTCTGCATCATTTCTTTTGTTTTAATTGCTTTATGTGCATTTTGATTGTGTATTGCTGTAAATACGTGCCTTACGTGCTTGTCTGTGTGTGCGTGTGAATAAAATGCTTGCTTGTTGAACTGTGCCCGTTTCGCTTTGTCTTTTCTCTATTAAGCCTCCATCTTGCATCACGGAAAGGGGTTCGTAGTGGGTGCAACATCCCAGTAATTAATCGGAACCGTCAAGGCCGACGATAACACCGCTCGGTTATCACTGTAGCACGGAACGGACCGCTTAAGCGGTTCGTGTCCGGAGTCGGCCTGTGGCGTGGTACGATCGCCCGGTCGACCATCCGCGCAGGTACTTAGGTAGATCGAATTTGGCGAGCAACCCTATCCTGCGCGGGTGGGCAATTGGCACGGTAATGGTGGGGTTAAACCCCCACCCATGACTAGCTCCCGGCGTTGTTCCGAGAGGGTCACAACAGAATTGTCCGTCCGGTGGGCGACGTGCCGCAATTCGAGTTACGCGGCCGTCCGCGAATTTGCAACAATAATTTACATGGATGGCATCATCGGGTGCCAATGTCATACTCTTGAGCATTTTGCTGTATGCTGATCAAATTAGTAGCCGGCCTCCTGCATAGCGGTGAAATGTACAAATTTGTATTTTTTAATCGTTGTTTTTATCAAGTTTCGTTTGAGTACAAAGCGGTTACGGATGGGCTTTGCATTTTGAGATGCTTTCTGGTTAAACTGTTTCCAATTTGTCTGTCTTTGGCATTGCACACAATACATTTTCGTCAAACTTGAGTTTCTCTTTGGATGTACAAACATCGGTGCAGTGGGCAGAGATAAGATTTTGGCTGACCGCAAAAACAAACACAGGCCACAACCCAATGATCTTAAACCAAGCTAGCAAATGAAGACAACACAAATGGAGAAAAGGGAAAAAGAGAAAGAAAAGGGGATAGGAAGAAAAAGAAAGGCCGTGTTCAAAGACATGGAATGACTGCACGTGGCTGCAGCCCACATGGATAAGAGAAGTAACAGAATAGCATACCTCGCCCGATGCAGAGATGTTTATATACACACTTAGGCACTGATTGACCCCGAAGTGCCCACAATGCTCTTAAGATTCAAAAAGTATTACTTTATTGTCCAGTTATCATCTTATCACAGGATATGTTTCGTCTGATGCAAATATCAGCCCCATGGAAGCTCTTTCAAATTAGGCCAGAAATTAGACTTGCCTTAGGCATGTGTAAACAAACGGAAGCAAACCCGAAATGCCAACGCTTGTAATGCACACAAGTAGCTGTTTAATTTCTCCAGTATAAACAATTAAAGCAAGCACTCATCCAATATTCAGGTTAGTAGGGCTTTCGACCCCACCCTCCCTTTTCCTGATGCCCAACTTTGTTTGTAAAAGGTGAAAAAAGTTTCAATTTTCTTATTTTTAAAGCCTTCAACTTGTCTGCCAACAATGCATTTGAGACTCTTCATGAGCAGCGACTCTCTGCCAAGTTGTTTTGTTTTGTCCGAAATATAAGAAAACGAATTGACTGGCAATTGTTAAGGAAAATAAGACTGATAACTTCCCTTCTCACAATGAAGCTTTATATTTAAGTTTGTTTTTGTCAAATTTTGTTTCATTACATTGTAGAAACCACAAATCCCATTGTCACTGCAAGACAATGGGCGAGAAATGGAGATTAGTATGCCCCTCAGTTGCGGTGTGAAATAAGACTTAATCCGGTGGCAAATATGGCAGGCTTTTCTATTCGACAGAATTTTGAAATACGTTGGCATTTCTTGATAAACTACAACAATGTCAGTGCCAGAAGATAAATATTAAACCAGAGTGGTGTCAAAGTCACCCAATGTTCACCTGTTTATACATTTATCGTTTATCGTTTTTAAAAGACTCGTCTAATAATATTTTTTATAAAGCATTGCAGTGAAGTCTGATCCAAATAATTTTAAAGCGATATATGTATTTGTATATTGTAATGAGTAAAAAATAGTGTGGTAGATAAAAACATTAGAAAGGAAATAACTTGCACCAAAAACTTTAACATTTTCATGCTCACGCTCACGCCGGGGGTATCGCTACAGCTTGCTGTTCTTCGAACAGGCGAGCTAAAAATGATGTGATGGTTTGGTGAACCACCTCCTCCCACCCCCCCCCCAAAAAAAAAGACAGGCCACAAAGCAGCCTGCAATTGGCTGGAAGGATAGCTTACAGCTTTGCATACTCACCTCTGGGCAGTCTCGCCTGAGTTTGAATCTCGACCGATATAAACTGCCACCATGGTATTTTGTGTGCAGGGTGAAGCATTGATGTGTGCACCATCCCTCAGATGGACGTTAAGCTGGACATCCCATCTGCTGGCATCAGTTGATGGATAATAAAAATCCAAGTGTCCTTTGAGAAGAGGTGCCGGCGATAGCTCGCTGACCTGAACAAATTCCAAATTCCCGGCCTAACCTACAGGTTTGGCAGTCTGCGAGTGTGGAGGGAGGAGGTCCATGTGATTTTTGAAATGCGAGTGGAAAAACGTTTTCATTGACCAACTGAATTTGTTCTCCATGGTGAGAACTTATTATTGGGTCAGGAATCAAACCCGACTAATATTAAACCATCCAATGAGCTCATACTTATTGTCCCACTCCTCTTTCGGTCTTCCTCTCAATTTGTGAAGCTTTTATTCGAGGCCACAAAAGGGTTCTGCATCAATTGAAATAGGTGATTGTTTACTGTTGAATTTTAATTATCTTGTAAATATAAATGTTGTTCTTCTTTCGGCTGCTCCCGTTAGGGGTCGCCACAGCGGATCATCCGTTATGATCCGCACACTGATTTGGCACAGGTTTTACGCCAGATGCCCTTCCTGACGCAACCCTGGTCGCCTCTTACGACACAGGGATAGGGATTGGGTTTTGCCATGATTCCGGGCTGCCCTACACCCTCTCATAGCACGGCCCAGAGCGCCCGTCCTCAAGTGATCCTCCAAGTAGCCGGATTACAGGCGCACGCCACTACGCCCGGTTATCTTGTAAATATAAATGAATGTTATTAAATAGAAACTAGATGCCACACTAATTTGGAAGCTTTTAATGTCAGCAGTGAACACAATAAATGCCTTGATCAGCAAGCTGCTGGGGGGAGGGGGGGTCACAAAATTGAAAAGCTTGCGAATCTCAGTCTCAAGATACTTTATCTAAATGTTTCTCCAATTCATATCTTTGAATGAGGTTTTAAATCCCCACTGAGGTAGGCCACGACACAATTTGAAAACACCACACTATAACCAAGATTAACCTGTTTGGAGCACTAATAGCTTGCACAGGTGATCGACTCGAAGCATAATTATTCTCGGGAGAATACGATCCAAATTATTTTAAAAAACAATGCCAATTCAAAATTGACGATATATTCTCGAGATGCTAAAGTTTGCCAAAATTCCACAGTTCTTTCCCAAAGAACCCTCAGAACATCAGTGCAGGTTTCAAGAACGCATTCAAAAGTAATATTCCAAAAAAATACAGCCTTGAGTACATGGGTGCCAGGGAACGGTGGTGTCATCTCGGGCATGCATGGTGGCAGCCAGGAATGATATTCAAAATTCTACATTTGGTTGATAAAGACCCTTTTGTTGAGCGAGGTAGGAAAAAACAAAAGAACAACACGATTATAAAATGATTCATCAGTCCAAAGCAACATTCGCTTTCAGATACAATAATGCACCTCTCGCCCGAGAATTAAAGCTCTGCATCAGTGATGTCGTGTGGCTCTTCTTCCCAAAGAACCACTCAGCCCAGTCTGAAACTAAGCTCCCCCAGAAGAGCAAAATAAGCTTAAATTACCCAGAGGAGAGAAAAATCTGAAAGCTGGTGCGGGTGTGGGGAGTGAGCGCAGCTCGGTGACTATTTTTACATACAGTACGCATTTCCAACCATGACCCAACCGTATCATTTGTGAAATAAAGTTGTTGGTTAACCTCAACCACAGACGTTTTCATAACGATCTCATTTTAACAGCATTATTACTATTTCAGGGAAGTCAGGGAGGAACAAAAAGAAATATCCACAGCGTATTTCCATGGACGATCATCCAAAAGCGGCAACGTGCAATGGCGACATTGAATTTGTGCAATGGTGACAACAACTCAGAGGCAGGGCAATGTCGAGACGTTGTGGAGCCCGACTCCAGGATAACCGCTTAAAACCAGGATCACTGTTCACTTCCACTCATTTGTTCCTCTTTGCTTCCATCTGTGGAACCAACTTCGACATTCTTCAAAACCACTGTTCACCACAATCGTACATCTTTACTACCCTCATTGACCTGCCACCCAAAATCATCCTCCTTTCAGTTTTCCCTCCATGGAGTTTCCTTCTGCATCCATATTGTCCACCCCATGCATCCTCTGTGTCCACCACCATGCATGCATGCCTTGCGTCCTGATTTGTCAGTTACATCCTGATTCGTTCACTGTACTAGCTCTTCCACAATCCTCGACTGTGTACGATTCTTGACTGTATACAAAAAAAAACAAAAATTAAAACTAGAAAGGTACTCTTCGACGTTGCCAGATATGCCTCCGCCCACATTATTATTGAAGGCTTTTATGTAAACAAACAAAAAAAAAATGGCTGCTGAACCACATGACCAATGACATCATCAATTCCCTCCCCCCTCCCCACCCCATATAATTTAGCCAGAGATTACCCTCAAAAATTTCATACTGATCGGATAAAGCGTTCGACATATGCAATTATGACATCATCAAAACAATCACTAATTTTCCATGGGGATTACTTGCCATGTGCCAAGTTTCAATTTTTTTCCATGGAGCGGTTTCGGAGGTACAGAGGTCCAAAGTTTTTCCTTTTTTCCAACACGGCTGCCAAAACACGTGACCTATGACATCATAATTATCATTAAAACATTCCACATGAGTAGTCGCACCTTTAGTGAAAATTGTGTCAAATCAGATTAACAGTTACAGAGAAAATAAGCATGGACGTATGGACAGGCAGACGTACAGACAACCCAAAAACATCATGCCTCTGGCGACATCATCAGCGGAGGCATTTTAAAAAAAAATGATCAGCATGAACAGCTGCCCAAAATGACCCAAAAGCGAGTGTACATTGATGATGGATTTTGGAAAGTTCACATTCAGAGCAATGTCCAAAGGTCACAAAAGAAAGTTTCGAGATATTTTCATTCAAAAATGTTTTTTTGGTTAAAATATGCCACAAACACATCATTACTCATAGATACCGGTGGACAAGAATTATAAACTGGCAACTGAGCAGAGGTAGACTCGGGGTAGTAAACATCTGGCTCTGGAATAAAGAGGTCGAGCAAAGATCAGATGTAGAAATTGAATTTAAACATTTCCTGGAGTACAAGTCAATGGCCTCAAATTTCATTGAATGGACTCGGTGGTGTAATGGCAAGAGCGTCAGATCCGAGTTTGGGAGGTCGGCAGTTCAAACCCTGGCCGAATCATAACAAAGACCTTAAAATTGTTTGACATTCAGCATTTAAAAGGTTAACAACATGGACAATCCCTGCAGGTTGGCATCCATGGGGAGGATGAAATTCCTCCTTCAGAAATGCCCCACTGAGTGTGGTGAGAAAAGCGGCACCATTGTTGTGAAGGTGCTGGTACCCCAGAGCACCTTGGAATGTGACGGCACTTCCCCAATAGTCCAGGAGCCCAAAAGGTTTATTCAAGTGAAAAGCGCCGGAACGTTTGACCTAATGGGCTGATGGGGTCATCCACCGACATCACAAAAATGCATTGCTGCCGGGTCTGACCCATGGCTTTCCCCCCAAAATCACTCAATTAGTGACGCCATTACCGATAAACCTATTTTGCTCAATACCTGGAAAAATATGCATGATAATATAACGAATAAGGTGTCTACACCTATGTTTTCATGGTCAATCATTACACTGACACCCGCATTATTGCTAGAAAATGTATAGTTTACCGTGTAAATGCTTAGTTCACCCACTCAGTGAGCAACTCCATTGCGGAAAAACCCCATTTTCATTAATATCTGAAAAACACTGCATGATAATATCACAAACAAGGTGTCTATACCCATGTTTTTATGTTGAAATATTACAATGCCAACTCTAGTGCTTGAAAATGTTGAGTTCACCCTGAAAGTTGCCGACTGGAGTCGTACCATCTCTGTCTTTTGTTGCAATGTGGCAAATAATGCAATGGTCTCTGTCCCTTTTTGCTATTTACAGATCATGGCAAATGATGCCCCCATTTGTATAATTTGCAAAGAAAGAGGAGAAAAGAAACGTGCCCTGAAGTGTTTGAATTCCAGCAACTGGGAAACAGACAAAAATGCTGCTGGACGGCGAAAGGCAATTCAAAGTGACAAGTTTTCGAACACCTCGGAAGAGATCAGAACAGCTGATGAGGTAGACGTCCAAGCTGTTACATCCTTTGTCTGCGTGCTGTATGGCTTAAAAACCTCTGACATTAATGAAGCCAGATACAAGGCGTTCATGCGAATGGGTGGTGGTGACGAAAAGGAGCCCCTTGTCAGAATAAAGAAGATAATCTGTGTCTCTTCCCCCATGCACCAAGACACTTGGTAATCATATGAAAATGGCGCACTATGTGGCAAGAATCTGGAAGAGAGCTGATCAGACAGATCCAACTGGTGGGGCGAGTCCGACAGACAATGGATGGAAGTTGTCTCAAAACTGCTTTGAACCAGACTGGTATCCAGGAAGTTCAGTTCCAGAGTCCCTCACAGGCCCACATGAGGATGATGGAGATGGCGTGGAAGATAATTCAGTAGATGAGGAAGATTCAGATAATGCTTGGAGAGAAGACAGTGATGAGAGTGACGAAAGTGATAAAGACTTGTAATGCCAAGAGGACATCAAGTTAATTATGTGAACTGCGCATTTGCAAGTTTTCCATATATCGTTGTTCGGTAATGGCGTCACTTAATGAGCGGGTGGGCTACACATTTACATGGTAAACTACACATTTCCCAGTCATAACACAGGTGTCAGGGTTATGATTGACCATAATAATATTGGTATAGACACCTTATTTGTGATATTATCACGCACAGTTTTTCAGATAGTGAGGTTTCGGTAATGGCATCGCTAATTTAGTGAACGAACCATGCATTTACGTGGTAAACTATACATTTTCTAGCAATATGCATAGCATCAGGGTAATGATTGACCATGAAAACATAGGTATGGACACCTTATTCGTGATATTATCATGCATAGTTTGCTATATATTGAGGAAATTAGGTTTTTCGGTAATGACATCACTAATTGAGTAATTTTGGGGGGGAAAGCCACGGGTCAGACCCGGCAGCAATGCATTTTTGTGATGTCGGTGGATGACCCCATCAGCCCATGAGGTCAAACGTTCCGGCGCTTTTCACTTGAATAAACCTTCTGGGCTCCTGGACTACAAATCTCAGTGGCTGTGTTTGTCAGTTCTGTGCCCTGTGTTGCGTCTCGTGTTTTATATGTCAAAAGGAAGTGTCGTGATCAACTTCAGAGAACATCAAAGAGACGGTAGCTTCGGTTCATCGGATCAAATAGACGACCCAGGTCATGCAAGCCCCGTCGGTCACACTTTGACCTGCACATGCAGATGACGTTGAAGTAGGCACTAAAGTTCATTGCAATTTATTGTCTTGGCAAATTTAATGCGAAATGCATTTTGCAAGCAAACTTCCAGCGACAGGATCAAAAACTAGTCTTACTCTTAAGGGCTCGTGGTGGTCTGAGAAGGTGGAATGGTAACAGGATGGATGGAATCAACAGAACGTTGGTCAAGGCCTGCTAACCGCCGTGGGAAGCAAGGAGAAGCTGATGTTTTGTGCGACTTTTGCCAGAGGGAGGGTTACTGCGTTATTTTGCTCAACGAAGATTTAACACCCAAAATATCAGCTTCTCCTTGCTTCCTACGGTGGTTAGCATGCTTCGATCAATGTTCTGTTGATTCCATCCATTGTTCCAACAATAACTGTGGTATAAGTATTTACATTCTCCCCCATGAGCTTTTATAAGGCATTTTGCATTGCTGCTGTTTCAGGTAGAGATGAACAAGCACGGCCAAAGGAAAATCATGCCCGAATTAAACAAAAGAAGAGATCCAGTGCATACAAAGCACGCTAAAGTTGAGACAGCTCAGATACAAGCTCGTACATGGTGTACTTAGGACAAGGACACAAGACAATGCCATGACAGAGCCATTACAGAGCCCAGCCTCCACAGCTATGTGCTCAGATGTGAATACCATATAAGGGAGACCAATGCAAAGTGTTTGAAAACAAGTGGCATAAATGAGATGTTAAAATTTGTGCATGTTGGGGAAACAGGCCTGAGACCTGCAGAGAAGACTGCGTTAATGGGAAGCAATAGAATTTCAAATGACTGAACATACGTAGGGTTCCAATTTACTCGATATCTAGACGGGTGGGCAGTTATTTAATTATCATTATTATTCTTAATCCCTTTCCTCAATAGAGCAGATTAATGTACTGTCAGATGCTCACGTCACACCCACGGGTTACATTTTTTGTAACATTCCTTAATGCTGCACAGTTCAGTTGTACACCCACCAAACACTCTCACTTCTGTCCTGGTAATGACTTTAAACAACTAGAGGGCGAGCACTCGGTAGAGTGCAAAACCTCTGCCGCCAATACTGCTAGGTCACTCAAGTGAACCTGATATCCTATTCATTCAATTTGACGTCAACAGTGCTCACAGAGTTATAGTTTGAAACTTTCCCAATTACTTTTAACTTTTACATACTCAATTCATTCGTCATAACTCGATTCCTTGAGACAGAAATTGATTTTACGTGGGTATATCCACCTGAAGTTCCAAAATCAGCCGCAATTATAATTTTGGCATGTTTTTTGTTGGAAATCACGTATAACATGTAGAAATGCAAAAAAAAAAAAAAAAAATCAAAATTTTGTTGAAAAAAAAAAGTTGCAAATTTTTTTTTGGGGGGGGTGGGGTTGGAAATCACTTAAAACATGTAGAAATGCAAAAAAAAAAAATCAAATATTTTTTCAGAATGGCCGCCATAGCGGCCATATTGGATTTTGGACCCAGTCCAAAATCTCATGGCATGATCCTTGGACCATACCTAATCCCCTCACCAAATTTCGTCGAAATCCGTCGAGGAGTTTTTCCGTAATACTGTTCACAAACAAACAAACAAACAGAAAGGGGTGAAAACAGTAACCTCCGATCTTCGATGGTGGAGGTTAATAAAAAGAAGCCTTATATCACCAGAAAGGAAAAAAAAACATTTCCACATTATCCAAGACTTATGGAAGAGCTTGCACATCGTTCATGTAAAAGTACACCGATATCACAATGTTCTGATTCAACCTTGAAACAGCACTGAAACTAGAAGGACAATCGGTAGAGCGCATACCTCTGCCCCGCAATGCCTGATCCATGAGAACATATAGGGCTCAATACATTTTTGAAATATCAAGCTAAATATCACTTTTGGCTAAATATCACTTAAATATCAATCTCTCAATGGTGAAGAATCACTATAAAAATTAAATTATTCTCATATCCACATCCGGATTCGGATCTTCACCAAAATCGAATCAATTCGTCATGGTCACACACTCAACCTGTCCACCAAGTTTCATCCGAATCCGTCCACAACTTTTTGAGATATCGTGCGATATATTACTTTAACCCTATCTCTCAATGGTGAAGAATCACTTTCAAAATTAAATTATTCTCATATCCAGATCCAGATTCAGATCTTCACCAAAATAAAATCAATTTTTCCTTGTCACATACCCAACGTGCCAACCAAGTTTCGTCCGAATCCGTCGCCAACTTTTTGAGACATTGTGCTAGATACCATTTTTGGCTCCATCTCTCAATGGTGAATAATCACTGTAAAAATTCTGGGGGTCGGATCTGGATCTGGATCTGGATCTGGATCTGGATCTTCACCAAAATCTAATCAGTTCGTCCTTGTCACAAACCGAACCTGTCCACAAATTTTCATCTGGATCCGTCCACAACTTTATGAGATATCATGCACACAAACAAACAGACGAAAAGGGTGAAACCATAACATCCTTCACCTTCAGTGGCAGAAGTAATAAATAAAGCAAACAAATAAATAAATAAATAAAATGAGGAGGAATCCACAATACCACATCTTCTGTTGTTAACAGCTAAACTCACAGAAGATGTAAACAAGGATCTTGCCAAAACAAATACTAGCAATGCGTCTCAATTCCATCCTATTTTTTAACCATCAAAGACACACCATGCTTGCCGCAGAAACAAGGTGGATAGATGCATGACTATGAAATATAACGGCATGTAGTTATCAAATAAACATCTCTGCTCATACAATCAGCATATGTGCCATATTAATTGGTCATTTTCTCAATACCGACCAACAGCCTCAATGGCATTGTGGGTAGAGCATCTATTCTGTGTGGCAGGGAGGTCGGTGGTTCGATTCTGACCCTGGCCGAGTCATTCCAAATACTCAAAATAATAAAAAGAAAAAGGGCGCGTGCTCCTTCCTCCATCGATACTCAGCATTTGGAGGATAGAGCATGGATAAACCCCAGAGGTTGGTATACAAATTTGTGGGTCAATTCCTCCCGAATTGCCCTGCTGACTGTGGAAAGAAAAGCGATGCCTCCAAGGTTACCGGCCGTGTTTGTCTGAAAAAGTCGAGCTTCACCTCATGTCTGTCTGTATGTGTATGTCTGCAAAAATTGCAATTTTTTATGCATCAGTCTTAGACTTTGTAAAAATCAAAATAAAACTTAAAAAGAAAGACACCGGCACCTGGTGTAGAAGTTTTATCTATCTTTAATAATATTTTATTGACTTTTAATGAGATGTCGACCACCTGCTTTTGTAGATGTGCTTCACAACAGGGTGAAAAGGTTCAACAGAGGAATGAAGCACAGCGTTTCCAAACAGATGACAAATCAAGCTCAACTTTCCCTTTGAAAGATTGCTTACTTCACGATGTCAATTTAGAAATGAGGAGAATAAAGATACAAGGGTAAACGGTATAACACAGTGCACACATGTACAAGGGATCATGACATGTTTGTGTATGTGTATGTGTATGTGTATTTTAAGATATCGTAGCTTAAATTAAGATTGTAGAAGAT
This sequence comes from Eptatretus burgeri, assembly GCF_056783735.1. NCBI lineage: Eukaryota > Metazoa > Chordata > Myxini > Myxiniformes > Myxinidae > Eptatretus > Eptatretus burgeri. The sequence continues at coordinate 34,963,660 of NC_140963.1, read as the reverse complement.
ATAATGGGATAAGTCTGCTCTGTCTGCATTTGTAAATTGCTTGCCTTTTGTCGCACTCCACAAATGCCTTGCTCTCCCTGCTGTACAAAATAATAAACCCCATTTACTGTGCCACATATCATTACTCACGAATTGTAAATAAATGCTTTGTGTAAAAATGTTCCCAGCTAAGCGCATGTAAGTGGTTACCACTCTGTTTCAAAAATGTCAAAAAATGAAGTTTGTTCCATTGCCTTCTCACGACATTTTCCTGAAAGTGCAAGTCTAACTGAGTTCAGAACAAAAAACAAACCATATTGCTTAAAATATATATATATATATATATATATATATATATATATATGTATATATATATATATATATATATATATATATATATATATATATATATATATATGTATATATATATATATATATATATATATATATATATATATTGTTGTGGTTACCAAATTCGCAAACCACCATTCAGGTCCCTTAGGTGAGGTATCTCGGTAAGTGCATGTGTAGTTAGGCCCAAAACCGTTGTCTAGTGGGAATACATGTCATTTATGCGTGCTGCGACTCTTCAGGATAGCCGTTTTTCTTTTGCTATCTTTATTTTGGACCAACCGCCATGATTACCACCACAACCACAACATCAACCACCAACCACAACGCCGCTTCACCACAACCGCCACCACCTTCACGTCACACCTCGCAACCGTCGCATCGCCACCGTTCTTGCGCCGCTTGTAGGTACCGGTGTTGGACTCGTGCAGGGCGCTCGTCGAACAGCGTGTACAAAATCACGGATTTTGTGCTTCAAAAACGGATCAAAAATGACACGCCCACTTTTTGCCGTCCAATCGGTGAGCGAGGGGCGATTTGGCCCCGCCTCCAGGGCGTTGGAAGGCGATCGATATATGCAAATTTATGGATCAAAAAGCATTCACGCCCACTTTTTCTCGGGCCAATGGGGAGCGAGGTGAAAGGTCGAAGGGAGGGGGTCAAAGATGAGAGGGCGAAGCTACGGGGCTGATAAAAGGACCGTGTTCGAGAGTCGAGGAGACGAAGAGAGTAGAGTAGTAGTAGAGTAGGAGAGTCGGGAACAGAGAGTCAAGACTTCGCGGGCGGTGGAGTTGGCAAGAAGGAGCTGGTCGTCGTGTGCGTTGGAGTCGGAACGGAGGGGACGGAGCTGTGGAAAGGCGGCGACACCAGACGAGGGGGTGCTCGCGTCGGGAGCTGCACCCCAGGGAGGCCGACAGCGCGACCTGGCCGAGGTGGAGACGCTCGTCGCGGGATAATAAAAATCCTCTATACCCCGAGCATCAGCAACCCCCTCCTGTTTCCCCCCGCGCTGAGATAGTGCGACCAAGGGGGCCCCTTTCCCACCCCCTACCAGACACTGTCCGCGAGGCCCGCGGAGTTGAGGCACCACCGCCGCTCCTCGTCTCATCATCAGACGGGTAGGCCGACCCGGTCTCGGCCCCAGGCCCGCCTACCCCCCTCATCCTGGAGGGTGGTTCTCTTTTCTTTTGCTTTGGGAATATGTGTTGTCGGCGCCGTCTGTGAAGTAAAATTGTATAAGTGTTGCCGTGTGCTCGCGTAGTCGGTATTAGATCTGCATTGTTGAATTTGCTTTTTGTCTTCTTCTTTTCCATGTGCTTTTGGTGGAATTGTATATGTGTGCTTTCCGTTCATCGCGAAATAAATGTGCTTATTGTTGAACTGTTTTCCCGCTTCGCTTCGTCATTTCTTTCATTGAATCCCCATCTTGCTTCACGTAAAGGGTTGGTCGTGGGCTAAGACGCCCGATAATTAATCGAACCGTCGAGGCCGACGAATAACACCGCTCGGTTATCCCGATAGTACGGAACGGGTCGCTTAAGTGGCCCGTGTCCGAAGTCGACCTGCGGCGAGGTGCGATCGCCCGGTCTACCCTCCGTGTGGGTACTTAGGTAGGTCGAATTTGGCGAGCAACCCTATCCCACGCGGGGGCCGATTGGCACGATCGCGGTGAGACCGAAAGGTCCACCCGTGACTGGTTCCCGGCGTTAGTCCGAGAGGGTCACGACTGGATTGTCCGTCCGGTGGGCGACGTGCCACGATTCGAGTTACGTGGCCGTCAGCACGCCGGCGGGCGCGAATCCGCAACAATATATATATATATATATATATATATATATATATATATATATATATATATATATATGCACATATATACAATATAACCACCGATAATCATGCACCTCATCTACCGGTTCTTTTTAATTCAGCCAATGTTGTGTTGAGTGTCCATTATTGTTTTGCCATTGGATCCATGGATCTAGTTTCTGGGAGGTGCTCTCATTGTTTAACAGAGTTAATACTTTTTGTTTATAATCTGCTTTACCCAGCACGACCACCACCCTGCCCTTGTATATACATCAGACGCACCTCCTGACCGTTAGGGTGAGCATCGCTGCGGATCATGTCTCCCATGGTAAAACCACATAACCCGCAAACAACAACCGTCCGTCTGCCACCCAGACGATTGTTCCCGCTAATGCAAACCATTCAACCAGAAGGCACGTGATGTGATTGGTGGGTAAATCAAAACATGTGGCGTGTAAAAAGCACTCCACCGATCTCAATTGGACATAGTCCAACACCATCGTCATACATCGCCCCAAAATCTGGCTCTGTTTGATATTTAACTAATGTTGATCATGTAATCTTTGTCTGCTTGACAGATTCGCCGGGCTGAGCCCTCCGGATTGAAGGTGATGCTTTGGTGGAGGACTATGTCAAATAAGATTGGGGGAGAGCTCGTCACACTCCACATTTTTCGATATATATATATATATATGAGCCATTTGCTCATCCCTAAAATGGGCCCTTCATATCGCTCATCACCAGACTGATCATGTTACATGTATACAGCGTGTCGATCTTCAAGTACAATATGTAAAGTATAAACACGCCCTTTCCAGAGTCACGGTTTGTGTCACTATCAGTAGCTGCAGGCTGTGCAGGGTATGAGGAGTTGTTGGGAATCGGATCGGAATCCTGAGTTTGACATTGAGGAAATTCTCTAATATCCATCGCCAACAATAGTTGTACTTATTACCACGGACACGGATCTTTCCCAGTCCTTCTTACAAAAGTGAAAACTGCCCTCGGGACAGAAAACACGCAACAATGGGCCCTTGAGGGCACTTCAATAAACATGATTTATAAAACTATCGTGTATTGTGGTCAAATCTGGCTATTGACCCGCCCTATATTATAAGAAATTAAAAAGTTATTGTCGATGATTTTGAAGTTTATGAACGATCCTTTGGAAAAAATTGAGTAAACATTGAGGTGTTGAAAAAAAAATATGTGGGGAAACATCATTTAGGCCTTGGTTAAGTGTAACTGCAGTGAAATATGTGCGTTATGCTAAGAATACAACATACCTTGAAAACCTTTAATACTTTTATGGTTACGTTTAAGCTCAGACGGTGTTAGTCAGGGTTAGTGCAGTGCAAAAGTTAGAAAGTTCGAAAGGAAATGTGTTGGAACATCTCAAAGAAATGAAAAGTTACTTCTGTATGTGGATCACTGTATGTTGGGTTCCATTGCCTTAGTTTTTAGATACTCGTGGAGGATCTCCAAGTCTTACTCATGTTGTTGTTCTTGTGGACTATTTTGTTTCACAGCCTACAGTTTTCATCGAAACTTCCTGAAATTTGGCATAAAAATACCCTGCGCAAACAGTAACCATCTCCGATTTTGAAAATTCCTCCTAGAAAAAAAGTTATGACGTCAAAATATCTCCGCTAATGGCAATCGCCCAAAAAATTATCTCCGAAACTAGGCAAGCTTTTTGAATTCTGTTTGCAGGAATCGAACAGGGCATTAGCAGAGATGAATTACCGTACATATGATACATCACTATGACGTCATATCAATTTTTATGACGTCATTCCTATTTTTTGACATTTTTTGTTTCACAACCCAGAGTTTTCATCGGATCTTCATGAAACTTGCCATGTATATGCAGAAAGCCCACGTGCAGGCAGTAACCATCTCTGATTTTGGAAATTCTTCCTAGAAAAAAAGTTGATGTCATAATATCACCGCAAATGGAAATCGCCTATACCATTATCTACGAAACTAGGCAAGCTGTTTGATTTTGTTTGCGGGAATCAAGCCGGGCATTAGCACAGATAATTTATCGCAAACCTGATACATCACAATGACTTCATATTCGTTTTTATGACGTCATCATCAAGAGGACGAGGATCTTAGCTCATTCAAGCTTGTTTTTTTCGGTGAGGAATGAAATTCGATGTGGATGGGCCATCTGATATTTTTATACCACATGTTTGACATACAGCACTCTTTATATTCAATGCACCTTCAAAATATTTATAAGTAAATAAGATCACCCTTGGAATCTCCACCATGCTCTAGGTAACGCAGTGATAAAGTGACGCGCGCATGCAGAGACAGTAGCAGCAAGCAGTGACGCTCAGTCTCCACTGTGTATTGTGGTAAAAACGTGCACTCGAAGCTCAAACCATTGTGTGTGTGTGCGTGCGTGTGCGTGTGCGTGTGCGTGTGTGCGTGTGTGCGTGTGTGTGTGTGTGTGTGTGTGTGTGTGTGTGTGTGTGTGTGTGTGTGTGTGTGTTTCAGTTCCATTATGAGCCTTAAAACACGAAGACTAAAAAAAAAAAATTAAAACTTGAGTAATTCGATTGCGCGCAGTCGACGGGTATGCCTCCGCTCTCCCACACAAACACGTGAGTCTTGACATATTTGACCCTTGACCTTTATCATATCTGGCCCAAAATCTAATCAGTTAATTGCCCTGTCTAACTTTACCTTTGCACCAAGTTTGATGAAATTCTGTCCAATATTTCTTGAGTAAGGCCCAAGTCACATTTGCTCTACGGCGAGGATACGGCGGCCGTACGCCCTCTGAATTGACAGGAACGTGCGGCAGCCGCAGAGTTTCTGCGGTGGCCTCAGGGTGGCCCTACGCCGTTTGGCTATATTTTACAGGCCGTAAGGTCGCCGTGGAATGATAACTTTTTTTCATTTCTACGTTCGCCGTAGCAATTCGACAAGCCGAAACAAAAGAAATGGTAAAAAAAAAAAATGAAAAAATTAACCCATTCGTTACCGTCCGTCTGGCCGCACGTTCGCCTTAGGGCCCCCTGCGGTCACCGTGCGACATCAAATCAAAGACCGTACGGCAACCCCACATTTTCGGTCTCCACAATTTCTTAGACCTAAGGCCAAAGTCACATTTGCTCTACGGCGGCCGTACGCCCTCTGAATTGACAGAAACGTGCGGCGGCCGCAGAGTTTCTGAGGTGGCCTCAGGGTGGCCCTACGCTGTATGGCTATATTTTACAAGCCGTAGGGGTCGCCGTGGAATTATAGCGCGGAGTTATAACTTTTTTCATTTCTACGTTCGCCGTAGCAATTCGACAAGCCGAAAAAAAAACTGGTAAAAAAAAAAAAATTAACCCATTCGTTACCGTCCGTCTGGCCGCACGTTTGCCTTAGGGCCCCCCTGCGGTCGCCTTGCAGGCACCTTGCGTCTGCCTTGAAAATTATATGGCCGCTGCAGGAACGCCCTAAGGTCACCGTGCGACATCAAATCAAAGACCGTACGGCAACCCCACGTTTTCGGTCTCCACAATTTATAAATATGCCGTGCTGCTCCCCGAAAAAATAAAAACATATGTGACTGCTACATTGTGTGACCGTGGAAATACTGCGGCCGCCGTATAATTGCTAATGGCCATAGATTTTGGAGACCCCACGGCCGCCGTGGCAAATGTGACTTAGGCCTAAATACGCCGTGCGGCTCCCCGAAAAATAAAAACATATGTGACTGCTACATTGTGTGACCGTGAAAATACTGCGGCCGCCGTATAATTGCTAGTGGCTGTAGATTTTGGAGACTCCACGGCCGCCATGGCAAATGTGACCTAGGCCTCAGGGCGTAAACAGTAAAATTTCAGAGTTTGACCTTGACCTTTGACCTTTATCACATCTGGCCCAAAATCTAATCACTTCATTGCCCTGTCTTATTTTACCTTGTTACCAAGTTTGATTAAATTCTACAATTTGCTTCTTGAGTTATCGCGTAAACGGAAATCATAATGCCTCCGGCACCCTTGGTGCGGAGGCTTAAAAATACACGGAAGATGCTTACTGGGTATTAACTGAGCAGCAGCAGTAACAATTCCATACGTACGCCGAATGGCGTAAATGTCAACTCGATTCAGGACATCAAATCCATGTAATGAAAGACACTATAGCAGTACTTTCTTTTCTCAGTAATTTACCTCCTTTTACTCCACTGGAGGCATGTATGTGCAATCGGAGGCTTGGAGCTCAGCAGCACTTTGGGCGGTGTATGACTAAATACCTTTTCAAAGCTTGAGGCAATCTATTTACCAAGTTTGTGCTCCCTTTGTCACGCAATTCCGGCGGTCTTTGTTTATAAATATAATCACATCCTACGGGACGTCGAATGAAAATTAGTCACAAACACATCACTGAGATATATTTATTTTGATATAGTGGCCATTCATTCATCGTCAACAAGTCGACAAGCTCAAGTCTCAAGTCTTTAAGGCAAAGTCTAAAGTCAAGTCTCAAGTCACAAAATGTGCAATCTCGAGTCCAAGTCGCCGACTTGAGTCACCATGTCTGACATATACAGTCGTGGCCAAAAATATTGCCGCCCTTGCACTTTCAAATAATTCACAATTTTCTCAAAAAACAAATCGAAATTGACAAAAGTATTTGGTCTCCGCAATTCTTTATTTCACTGTAAATATTACACAACCTTTGCTTTTGATTCAGAACTTAATATATCCTTTTAAATCAGAAAATAAAGAGAATGGCATGGACAAAATTATTAACACCTGAGACTTAATATTTGGTAGCACAGCCTTTGGGCAAAATAACTACAGTCAAGCACTTCCTATAGCCATGAATGAGCTTCCCACACATCTCTACTGGCAGTTTGACCCGCTCTTCTTGTGTAAACTGCTCCAATTATCCCAGATTTGAAGGGTGCCTTCTCCCAACTGCTGTTTTCAGATCTCCCCACAGGTGTTCAATGGGATTTAGACCTGGACTCACTACTGGCCACTTCAGAACAGTTCAGCGTTTTGTCTTCAACCGTTCCTGGGTGCTTTTTGAAGTGTGTTTGGGGTCATTATCCTGCTGCAAGACCCATGTCCTTCGACGGAGACCCAACTTCCTGACACTGGGTTGAACATTGCACTCCACAATGCCTCCTTGGTAAACCCCTGATTTCATGATGCCATGCATTAAAGGCTCCCAGTGCCAGAGGCAGCACAGCAACCCCAAAACATCACTGAACCTCCTTCATGTTTGACTGTATTGAATGTGTTCTTTTCTTTGAAGGCTTCATTTTGTTTTCTATAAACATAGAGATGATGTGCTTTACAAAAAAGCTCTAACTTGGTCTCATCTGTCCACAGGACATTCTCCCAGAGGGATTTTGGTTTGCTCAGGTGTGTTTTGGCAAACTCCAGTCAGGCTTTCTTATGTCTCTCTCTCAGCAGTGGGATCCTCCTGGGTCGCCTAGCAGAGAACCTCCTTTCATCGAGTTGACGACGGATGGTGCGAGTTGAAACTGTCGTACCTTGTGTCTGAAGGTCAGCTTGAATCCGTTTGGCAGTTGACCGAGGTGCTTTCTCCACCATTCGGACAATCCTTCGCTGCAATGTTCGATCAAATTTTCTCTTGTAGCCACGTCCAGGGAGGTTGGCTATCGTGCCATTGGTCTTAAACTACCTGATAACATTGTGTACAGTGGACACAGGAGCATCAAGGTCTCTGGAGATGGACTTGTAGCCTGGAGATTGTCCATGCTTGGCTACAATCTTGTGTCTGACCTCCTCAGGCAATTCTCTGGTTTGTTTTCTTTTCTCCATGCTCATTATGGTACACAGTGACACAATACAGTAGAATAACTCCATTTCTCAATTCAAAGTGGTTGAATGAGTAATTTTTATATTGCAGGCAACTGTAACTCACCACAGGTGAGTTCAATTCCAAAGTGAAGGAGAATCACCTGCTTGAAATCTAATTGTTTCTAACAACTTCTAAAACGTGCTAATAATATTGTCCGGTCCATTTTAGGACTTCTGTGTAGAATAAGCTAAGATTTCGTAATTTTGTTTTGTTTTCTTTTCACTGCAAACCAAAGAAATACATATGTGGATACCAAAAGATATTTTTTATTTCAATAATTTCCTGGAAGAGATGGTGCATTAGTTGAAAAAAGTGCAAGGGTGCCAATATTTTTGGCCACGATGGGACAATATATATATATATATATATACATATATATATACATATACATATATATATACATATACATATATATATATATATATATATATATATATACATACATATATATATACATATATATATATATATACATATATATATATACATATACATATATATATATAACATATACATATATATATATATATATTACATATACATATATATATATACATATACATATATATATATATATATATATATATATATATATATATACATATATATATACATATATATATATATATATATATATATATACATATATATATATATATATACATATATATATATATATATATACATATACATATACATATATATATATATATATATATATATATATATATATACATATACATATACATATATATATATATATATATATATATATATATATATATATACATATATATATATATATATATACATATATATACATATACATATATATATATATATATACATATATATACATATACATATATATATATATATACATACATACATATACATATATATATATACACATCTTCTTCTTCTTTCGGCTGCTCCCGTTCGGGGTCGCCACAGCGGATCATCCGTATGATCCGCATAGTGATTTGGCACATGTTTTACGCCGGATGCCCTTCCTGACACAACCCTGGTCGCCTCTTACGACACAGGGATATGGTACACCTATTTTAACCGGGGTATACACCGGCCCAGGACACTGGTACTCATTTCGCCGACTTCTGAAGGATGACAGGCTGAGTCAACCCCCTGGTGTATTAATTCAGTGGCCCAACGGGGCTTGAACTCGGGACCTTTTGGATCCCAAGCCGCTGCCCTAACCACTGCGCCAACACCAGGCATATATATATATATATATATATATATATATATATATATATATATATATATATATATATATATATATATATATATATATATATATATATATATATATATATATATATATATATATATATTCAAGGAACAGTCATGAGCTGGATCACGAGGTTTTGTATTTTTAGATGGAAAGAACACAGGTGAAAGTTTGGAAATTGTTTGGAAACGAGATGTTAAAAGTGGACCATCTTACTTGCTCGATTCAGTGTTTCCTCCCCTCCCACCTTTTCTCTTATCCTGTTCCTTCATTGCCTTGATGTTTGTATCACTGTCAGATCTACTTTGCTCTTCCATGAGCCTCACTCCTGTAAAGCAAAAAAAAGAAGTAAAAAGTACAGTTCCCAAAGATAGCATTTTTGGAGAAAACAGTACAAACCCTAAGGTATTTACTAATGACGTGGAGCTCATCAAAATAATTACACCAGGATCCGATCAGCAAAGTATACAGAACGACCTCAACGTCTTGGCAGAGTGCTCTGATAAGTAGCTTTTGAAGTTTGAGAATTTCAGCTGCCAAGCAGGTGTATTGCAACAACAGATATGCTCGAAGAAGGTACACTATGTCATCAGATGTACTTCAGGAACGTTGAAGATGAAAGGAACCTTGAGGTGTAGTTGCCGACAAATCTCATTCACTGTAACTATCAAGGTCAATACGAATCTAGGGGTAGTAAAGGAGGATGTCCCTATAATATAAACCAATGCCGGACCTCAAGGATGACCCGTACATTGTGTGCAAGACATCAAAACACAATTTGGAGCATGCCAATTCAGTTTGGGTGACATATTTGAAAGAAGTGAACAAATTAGAGAAGGTACAAAGGAGTATCACATCGCTGGTATGTTCAGGAACAAGGCAAATACCAAAAGGCTAAAATGTTTGCGTCTTCCAAGCAGAGGACACAGAGAGCATCGGGGAGAGATACGACACAGACCTCAAAAAGATTGTCAGTGATAGGTCATCAAATGTGCAGGACCTTTTCCAAGTAGTAAGCAACAGCAGAAGCAGGGGGACACGCTGTGTACACTAATCGTTTAAGAACCAATGTAGAGCTACCAAGAGGCAGTACTAACCAGAGATTGCAACATTCTACCAGTCAGCCCAAACAACATCAGTGATTGTATTTAAAGAGACTGGACGACCTGTGGCACACAAACAATCCACCTTCCGACACTGTTATACAATGTTTAATTAATCCATTACGCTGAGGTGTGCA
>NC_140963.1:34885694-34948194 GCF_056783735.1 Eptatretus burgeri | reverse complement strand
AAATTGGATGTTTAGGTTCATTAAAACACTCCTTTTGAAGATAATTAACGGCCTTATTAAATTATATCCTTCATCAGGCGATCCTCGGCCTCCTCACTCTCTGGGGTCTTAAGGCATTTCCTGGGTAACCTCGCGAGGCTCTGAGGCTGCCATGATTTTTGGCCTGCTCAACTATGCCTTGACTTGGAACAGGCTGCAAGATAAAGTTGTTTTTTTCACTTTCCTCCCTCACATTATCAAATGCCTGTTCATCACATCTATGAATCGTTGTATACATCACTTTTGTAAGTACTCTACTTTGGAAATTAGGAGCCTTGGAGCAATTTCATGCATTATATGATATAATTTTACACGATCTTCTCTCACGGACTAATGAAAGTATATCATCGAAATATTAATTTGGTTTTGAGGATCGGATATCATCCGGACTAAATAAGTGTTGAAATCTGTTGTGAAATCTGATATTTTAAAGAAATAACAAGTAAAATCCTTCAATACAGCACATGTGGTGAAGCAAATGAGTACACTAATGTTAAAATATGCAATTTATTCTTTTTCAGTTGAAAAACAATTAAAAAGCATACTTAATATTTAAAATGTAAAAATCTTGTTATTATTGTGATAAGCACCTTTATATATAACAGAAGGAATGAAATCGTTTGATACAACGTGGCAAGGGACCGCAAAAGAATGATAGCATAAGAAGAACTTAGCTTTCAGCATTCGGCGATCGGCACGAAATGCGATGGTGGGCGGAAGTGACGTCTTTCGTTCGTTCATACATGAGGGGCGCGTTTCTTCGTTTTTTTTTACGTCAAGCAATAAATTAAATGGTTTTCACATATATAACACATTAGTTTCTCAAATTTCCATTTAAATACTCGGGTATTTCCGTCAATTGTCGCCATTTCCGTCGAGGTTACGCACTGTATCTACCGGACGGCCGTCATTGGTTGTCTTGAGGCACGTGGGGGGGGGACACGGGGGACACCAGAGACGTGGGAGATGTGGTAGACGCCGGCGGGGACATTTCAAACTCGGTGCAATTGTATACAGCGCACGCGCTGTAACAAGTTTTATAACTAAGCCTATATACCTATTTACTTTAAGCAAGCAAGTCTGTGGTCCCTCCTCCATACATACACAAGAAAATGTAACATTTCTCAAGCATTAAACTTGTCTTACTGTTTAGAGAATTATATTGAGTGAACAAAAAATTTAGGAACGTGTCAAAATTGACCAGCTTCATTGACAAAAGCGATGTATACAGCGATCCGTAGCTATTATGAACAGGCATTCGATAATATGAGTGAGGAAAGTGAAGAAAAAAAAACTTTATTGTCAAGAAATTGTTGCGGCCTGTTCCAAGTCAAGTTATGGTTGAGCAGGCCAAAAAACATGGTGGCTTCATAACTCAGCGAGGTTACCTCGACATGCCTTTAGACACCATATACAGCGGTGACTGAGGGTGTGCCTGATAAAGGATATAATTAAATAAAGCCATTAATTATCTTCAAAAGGGGTGTTTTAATTAACCCAAACACCCAATTTTCAGTCATGCACTTCCTTGGAGTTTTGTTAGTATGCATGCAGTTTCAGGCTGATAGGTTTTATGTTTTTGGAGTTGTGGAGGAAACACACTGAAACACAATGACACTTATTAGTATAGATGTATTTCTTTTTTATCTGTACACCTTTGCCTGATATTGTTTTATTTTATGTGGTGTTTGGTGGAGGGGGCACCAAAATCATAAATCACTGCTCACCTTCACTCTTTCATTCCTCTTTTTTCCCGCATTGGAATAAGCTCCCACACTCTTTCAATCCCCTTCTTCCCTCCAGGCCTTCAAAACAGCTGTTCACCACCACCTCTTATCTTCCCCTATCCAAATCCTCGATGTTTACTACCCCCGTTAATCCACCCCAACCCCACCTCCTTCAAATTTCCTGCTTTCCTTCCTGAAAGTCCCTGTAGTGTCCATCTTGTACACCCGTAGTGTCCATTTTGTCCATCTTGAACCACTCTCCCAGTCTGCCAGACGTCGATGTGGACCACTCTCCCGGTCTGCCAGACGTCGGTGTGGACCACTCTCCCGGTCTGCCAGACGTCGGTGTGGACCACTCTCCCGGTCTGCCAGACGTTGGTGTGAGCCACTCTCTCAGTCTGCCAGACGTCGGTGCGATCCAGTCTCTCGGTCTGCCAGACGTCGGTGCGATCCAGTCTCTCGGTCTGCCAGACGTCGGTGCGATCCAGTCTCTCGGTCTGCCAGACGTCGGTGCGATCCAGTCTCTCGGTCTGCCAGACGTCGGTGCGATCCAGTCTCCCGGTCTGCCAGATGTCGGTGCGATCCAGTCTCTCGGTCTGCCAATCAATCCTTTCATCTGGTGAGCTGCCCTGCCAAGGGAAACTGCACAGGAGGTACTCCCACAGAATGGGTTTCCCGTTTTCTTTGTGCTTCTCGCGTGTTTTGCGGAATGAAGGGTTTTACAGTGGCCGGAGTGCAAATCCTGCCACTAAGCTCCCAATAAAAAGTAACCCAACTGCAGGAGGACGTCCGCAGACACAGTTGGCTACCAGAAATGGATGGCCGCTGGCTCACAAGGAGCTCCTCTGCCCTTTGACAGGTTTTGTTTTAAATCTTGCTGGGTGTTCATATCCATAGACCCACCTCACCAGAAAAACTGGTGGGGGAGACGGTATAGTCGCTGCCAACTCGACCATGAAACAGGTTAGTACAGGTTTACATGGTTCCTGTAGCAAGCCACAGATATAATGTGGCTTAACCTGACAAAAAAAATGAGCGATAGGGGTGGGAGTGTGAGGGAGTGGGGGGGGGGATGTGAGAGAGACAGAGAGGGTTAGGGGTCGGAGGGAGAGGGATCGGGGTGGGAGTGTGAGGGAGTGGGGGAGGGGAGGGATGTGAGGGAGAGAGGGTTAGGGGGTGAGAGAAAGAGAGTGAGAGAGGGGGTTAGCAGTGGAAGGGGTGGGATAGGGGTGGGAGGGAGAGGGATAGGGGTGGGAGGGAGAGGGATAGGGGTGGGAGAGAGAGAGGGATATGGGTGGGAGAGAGAGAGAGAGAGGGATATGGGTGGGAGAGAGAGGGATCATGGTGAGAGGGATTGGGGTGGAAGAGAGAGGGATAGTGGTGGGAGGGAGAGGGATATGAGTGGGAGGGAGAGGGATAGTAGTGGGGGAGAGACATAGGGGTGGGAGGGATAGATAGGGGTTGGAGGGATAAATCGGGGTGGGAGGGGGAGAGAGGAGTGGGAGTGGGAGAGAGGGGTGGGAGGGAGAGAGAGAGAGGCAGTGAGAGAGGGGGAGAGAGTGAGAGATGGAGAGGGAAGAGAGATGGGAGGGGAAGAGAGGGGAGGGTAGAATGAGGATGGGAGGATTTCCATCCTTCGGGGTAGCTCCAGATGGTTCCATGGTGGTCGAAAGCCTCCCCCTGCACCTCTCTAACTCAGGGAGAGAGCTACCTGCCTACAGTAGGTTGCCATGCCTTGGAACCTCATCATGTCCTTTTTTATATGAGGGCGGAGCACTTCCGCAATTGAAGTTACCCTTCCCCTATCCAGCTCTCTTTTCCTGTGTGAAATGTGGTGCCCCAAATACTTAACCTTCTCCCGCACCAGTTGCAGTTTGTTCCTGTTTACTTTATGGCCTTTCTTCGCCAACGCCTTGAGCAGCTGTAGCGTATCTGTCTCACACGCTTCTTTATTTGGGGAACAAATTAACAAATCATCCACATATTGTAGCAGCACTGAATTTCCTCTTAATACCACATCATCTAGGTCCTTATGCAACGCACACGAAAACAATGTAGGGCTATCAGCAAAGCCCTGCGGCAGGATCATCCATGTATATTGGCGGCCATTATATGTAAAAGCAAATAAAAATTGTGATTCTTCTGCAATAGGGACCGAGAAAAATGCAGAACATAAATCAATTACCGTCAAATGGGTGGAGCTTGTGGGAATAGATGTTATTAGCACCTCTGCACTAGGTACCACTGGGTGAACGCTTTGGATCACCTCATTTACCTCTCACAGGTTTTGAACAAATCTCCACTTATCCTTCTGTTGTTTTTTAACCGGCAATGTAGGTGTGTTACATGGACTTGAAGTTTCCATAATTATCCCTTGTTCTTTCAGAGATTTAATTACTGGTGCTATTCCAGCCTCCACCTCCTTTCGGAGAGGATATTGGCGTACGTTTGGCCAACGCGCTCCAGGTTTTAGTTTGACCACGAGGGGTGCTGCCCCAATGATGCGACCCACATCATTATCGTGCCGTGTCCACAATTCTTGCGGAACCTCTTCTAGCAGACTTTCTGAATCCTTCGTCTCGCTCACCGTTCTCGTCAGCATCTCACGTTTTGGAGGCAGATCAATTACCTCCACCATCCCTTGTAGAACCTGCTCCTTTAAATCACAGATCCATCCTTCGTCATTCACCAATTTATGCACTTGCCAACGTAACAGAGTTGCGGGGCAAGCCACCGCTGCCCCCTGCAGGCAATAAACCATAAAGCCTAAATCCTTTGGGTGATATCCCACTGCTGTGGTTCTTGTTACATGCGAGGTTACACCCGGAGGATACTTGGTCATTTGCTTCTGTCCTGTGAGTTTGACTTCCGCTGCAATGCCTTCCTTTCCAATCATTAAGCGGCGAACGGACAACTTATCACACCTTCCCAAACGTGGAGCTATCCTTTACAATGTGGCGGATCATAATAAGTGCGTGTCGCTACCTGTGCAATTTCTAGCCAACTTCGCATGCTTTGGCTCTCTGCCAAGATTGCATCTTAGCACATTAAAACATCACTAATCAGCAGTTTCAGCAACCTCCACCAGTAAACAACTGGGTGCGGTGCCATTAAAACCATCATTGCTAATTGTGCTTTCGTTGGGAGGATATCAACAAACACCTCTTTCTTTGTACATGCTATCGTGCATCCTAACTTACCTAGCAAATCTCGACCTAATAAGTTTACCGGCATGGTGATTGTGAGAAGAAAAGCATGTTTCTCCTGCAATGGTCCACATCTTACCAGCAATTGTGCTGTTGTGTCTAATGTTTGAATCTTACCCCCTAAACCCACTACCTGTACACTATTTCTAGTTTTTTCAACCCTTGGCAGTTCTTAAACTGCAATTGTGGAGCGAGTGGCCCCCGTGTCGACCAAGAAGGAAAGCTTCTTTCCTGAGACGTCCGGAGTATAGGTCGGCTCCTCTGTTGGGTTCAATGTCAGCATTGCTCCTTCCCTCGAGGGTCGACTCTCATTCTGTCAATACCTTCACGAGTTAGCAAGTCGGGGACCTGATCTTCGCTTTCCCTTTGGACACTCTCGTTTCCAATGCCCTCTCTTTCCACATTCAAAACAAGCATCTGGCGGGGGAGTACCCCCTTTATCTCTGCCTTCCCGACCCCTGTTCTGCGATCTCTTCTGGGGTCTCCAATCCGATCGTTTAAGGGGTCTTGGGGGGTTGCCTCCCCCTCTCCAGTGGTGATTGCCATTGACTCTCATCCTCTTCCGAATCGGATTCCTCCTCTTCATCTGAAATTGCAGGTCTCCGAGGATGAATGGGAGGGTCCAGTGATTCTCTCACCTTATCCCGCAATACCATCTGAAACACTTCTTCCTTCACCTTTACTTCCTTCTCTGCCTTCTCCTCATGCCTCACCGCACACCTTTTGCTGAATAGCAAACTCTATTCCAATACAAAGTTGGGGACTTCAGCACACGTTGGATAGCATCATATAGCCTATCTCTATCTCCCTCTCTGTCCTGATCTGTCCACCCTGCCCCTTCCTCGGCTGGCCAATCTGCTTCCCTCTTGGCCTCTCTCCACACTTTAGGCGGGAGAACCGCCTGGCATACAATGTCAACATCCCGGTGTGTACATTGGTGTGTTAACATCCATTGGGCAATCAAATCACGAACTGTCTGCGGTTAATTTCGACATTCCATAATTCGGTCACGCATCGATCTCAATTCATGTTCTTTAAACGGTTGATATACCACTGCTGCTGCTAGCGCAGGCCTGCCCCGCACAGCAGGCACTGCTGCCATTATTTCTCGCATGGGATACATAGGGGTGGGGGGGGCACCACTTCTTGAGCTATTTCGCTTTCCCCCACACATATGTCATCACAATCCTTACCTGGGTTCTTAGGATATATGGACCCATATGGTCGCCCAGTCAACGGGTCGAACAGCTGATACTGTGCAGCTGAATGAGATAGCCCCAACGGTTGGTATGCCGGGGGTTGGGGTGTTGATGGTACTATCTTGGTGTTAGAGTACCCTTGGCCCGATGCTGCAGACACCGGGACAGATAATGAGCCATGTCCTATCATTTGGCTCAGTACCGGCGCTGATGCAGCCACATCCTTAGCCTGCCGCTCTGTACCTTCTAGTTTACCCTGAAGCCTCAGCACTTTACCTGCCAAGGTTGCTTGCTTGGCTGTGCTTGCCCTTTTATTCGCTTCTTCCTGCCATATTCCAAATGCCAGCTAGTCCACTGGCGTTTCCTTCATGGATAGTTTATGGCGTCTTAGCAACTCTTCCCACAGATTCTGCACTACCGGCAGGTCAAACGACCCGCCATTTGACCACGGTAAGTCATCCTTAAGCGTCCATTCTGCCCAGAAATCATTTTGTTCCACTGCTACCATTCCATGCAACTTAAACATTTGGTAAGCAGGTGTATCCTGAGGATGTTCTTTCTTCTCCTCCCATTTTCCTGGTCTATTTCCCATTGCTATTGCTGAACCCCTCCCGGAGTTGTTCTTGGGTCCGACTAGGCAGCCTTAGCCATATGCCCTCAGCCCGCAAACTCCCCGTTCAGGACCTTAAGTTAACTACCCCTTGATAAACAATAAACAATTTTCTCTCCACTCTTATCTTTACTGGTTCTTGGGTGAGGACAAAGGCAGAGGCAGGGATGGACAAAACCTGGGGTGAGAAAGAGCGTATCTAATTTAAACTCCCCAGCACAAAGGCTTACCTTATTCAAATTGGTCACTGGCATCGGCTTTTCTCTTTGGTCACCAAGGGTCCATCCCCACCTCTCCTCCACCTTGTCTCGCCCCTGCTCGCTGCGCCAATTCTCGGATCGTCGATCACCCTTGCAGTTAAGGCATGAAGACGTCGATGTACTTGAGAGAAAACTGTTTATTGTATACCATACGTGCGCACGGAAAGTAAACACCAGGAACTCCAATTAAGTAATTGAAGAAGCTCGGAGAGTGCTCTGCCAGGGCAGTTGAGTCACTCTCTTTTATGTATGGTTTTATCTTTGACAAATGCTATTTTCACAATTGTCCTCCCCTTTCCCAGGACCAGCTGAGCGCAGCTGGCTTATATCTTCCAACAACTGTCAATCAAGCAAGATAACTCAAAGTAAAATAACTTCCTAACTCTCTCTGTCTGTCTGTCTGTCTGTCTGTCTGTCTGTCTGTCTGTCTGTCTGTCTGTCTGTCTGTCTGTCTGTCTGTCTGTCTGTCTGTCTCTCTCTCTCTCTCTCTCTCTCTCTCTCTCTCTCTCTCTCTCTCTCTCTCTCTCTCTCTCTCTCTCTCTCTCGTACAGCTGTGGCTGCTGGTTGCATCATTGGTTGGGATGCGGCTATGCCGCTGATGCAGTGTCCCCCTTACCAATACACTGGTACTCATTTTGCCAACCTCAGAAGGATGACAGGCTGAGTCAACCTCCTGGTGTATATTAATCCAGCGGCCAACGGGGCTTGAACTCAGGACCCTAGGATCCCAAGCCACCACCCTAACCACTAAGCCAACACCAGGCTTCATTCCTAATGCTGCGAATAGTATTCTTGTGGGTCACTGACCACGTCCTTATCTCCACACACGTGCTCTAAATTCCTTTAGTGAACAGCAAGCAGGAGTATATTTTTGGCTACTGCATGAGAGTAAGTAAAAAGTCTTGGGGACAAACAAAGCTAATAAGAAGAAGGTACAAATCCCAACATATGTAGATAGATACGGCCTATGTTTACCTGACACTGTCTCACGTAACTATCTCTGTATAGTGGGTAAAGGTCAAACAAATATGATGTTGACGATGACGACACGACTATCTATCACTATCACGATCATGGAGGAACATACATAAGACATTCCCAGGAAATGTGAGTTTACAAAGCAATCAATGAAAAATGAATGAAGACTTCCTACCAGCCCCGTTACTGCAATACGGAACAAATGGAATCAATATTTTTAATTGAAACATGTGTTTAATGATAATGTTGATATGAGATTGATGTTATCGCACACATTAACATGGAGGAGGGGACAGGGAAATAGAAAGCTTACTCTCATTTGTAATGCTCAAAACATGAATCGAATCCCCACTCTCCTTCTTGCTGCATTGATAATTCAGGTCAGGTCAGGTGAGAAAGTAGGACAGGAGGGCAGCACCCATTGTGGTCCCATCATTGTTGAAACAGCAGCCTGTATAAACTAGTTTTTAAATATATTGACGGACGATGATTGAACAGCTTCTTCGTTGAGTTTTTTTTTCCACACGTTAACTAGTTGATGATGATCGAAGACTGCTCTCCTCTTGCAGCAGGTCACAGGCTTGGTCAGTTCCCAGGAATGACCAGGAAGCTGGTCATCCCGATTGAAACAAGGCGGTTCTTCAAACGAGAATTGGAGTTCCCCGTGTAGGATACGATAGAGAGTGAACAAATCTCCTCTAGTTTGCCTGTAATATAGTGAGAAGCGCTTGACTTCTTACCATCCTCGTAGCGCATCACTGAACCTGCTCGGGTATCTTTCTATCCCGCTGAAGAAACGGCTTCCACACTGGTAGGCCATATTCAAAGTGTGACCTTAAAAGTGTGGCACATTGGTGCTGGAATATTTCTGGCGTGATTTCAGGAAAAGCACGGCGAATGGCAAAAAGCACCCTTCGCGCTCTGTTTGCGGCACTGGTGCATTGCATCATTAACGATTGTGATGCCTGCATGCAGATTCCCAAATCGACAATCTCTGTCACAACCGGCAATTCAACACCAATTAGCCGATAGACGAAGGTGGAACTTTTGCGCCCGATGTGCATTCAGCTGCATTTGCCCACCTTTCAAGAAGAAAAAGATCTTCTTGTAACATCGAGCGATCATCACCCTTAAGGGCATCACCCCAAATTTTTACATTGTCTGCAAATAACAGGGCCTTAGATTGAAGATTGTCTCAAAGATCATCAATATAGACAAGGAATAATACAGGACCAAGAATGGAATCATGCGGTACTCCACTTAGTACCTCCTTCCATTGTGACGGTATCGTTTACAGAGACCCGCTGTTTACGTCCTGTTAGAACATCACGAAGCCAGGAGAGAAGTGGTTGCCTAATACCCAGCCCCTCAAGCTTCAGTAGGAGTCACTCGTGCGGTACAGTGTCAAATGCTTTGCTAAAATCAGTGAAAACAACATCCACTGCTCGGTGTTGATCCACGGCTAGAATCCAACTGTCTTTGGCAGACAGTAGATTCCACATACATGAGTGTTTCTCCCAAAATCCATGTTATTGTGTTGAGAGTAGTTTGTTATTTTCCAGGAAGGTCATCATTTTCTTTTTCATCATTCTCTCCAATACTTTGGAGGCCACTGATGCAAGACTGACTGGCCTATAGTTGCCGGGATGCTGCTTACCACCTTTTTTGAAAAGGGGCAATATATGTGCAGTTTTCCAATCTTTCAGCAAAATTCCAGTGGATATGGATAGTTGGAAAACTGTCCAACGTGGCATAGCTGGTTAGCTCTTTGGCGAGCTCATACGGCATCTTAGGGTGAACACCATCGGGTCCTGGCACATTATGAGGGTGAAGCAACTGAAGTTGCTGCTCTATGTATCTCTGAGAACAGGACATAAGTAAGACCCACTTCTGGTGGGTTTCGACATATGAACTATGGGAGAGGCTCTGGTTTCTTGCACGTAAATACTTCCGAGTAACGGTTGGAGAGGCATTGCGCTTTCCCTAGGTCTGCTGTCCAGATTGTGTTATCCACTTTGAGTGCACCTACATCATCCTGTGTGCAAGTCTTTCCCTTCAGGTAGGCATATAGGCATTTATGTGCAGTCCTTGCTTTACTCGCAAGCCGAGTCTCATATTGGCACCTACCCTCCTTGAGCCTTTGCTTGCACTGGTGACTTAAGGTCTTCTCGACAGCGTAGTCTGCCTCTGACATTGTGTTTTGGTAATGCCTCCACGGTTTCCGCTTTATTGCCAGGAGCTTCAGAGTGTCCCTCGTCAGCCACGGAAATCTATTTTCCTGACACGCATGCCGCTCTGGGGTGTATCGACTTACTAGGTCTCAAATAACTGACTTAACGTGCAGCCATGCTTGATCTTCTGAATCTATATCCTCTAGTCCCCATTGGATATTGGTGGCTGCATATCTCATTCCCACAAAGTTGGCCTTCCAGATGTTGCGGTGCTTGCCCTGTGCTGTCTCTCTTTCTTTCTGTCTCGCTGTTGCTTGCTCTCTTTCTCGCACGGTTTAAAGAATAGCATTCTTTGCAAACTGCATGAATTCCCAACTTCTGTGTGATCGAGAAGCATTTAATATGGAACCAGTGGTCACAGTTGTAGCATTGCACCACCTCATCTTCGTCCCCAACACCTCGGGAGCACTTTCTGCAAATATCGGATGCCATTTTCTCAGGCTCAAGGCTCGGTGTTTCTGCCTTTCCTCCGGAAAAGAATGTGATTTTGATTCTCTTTGAAAAAAACCAACAACCAAAACCAAAACCGATTCCCTGAGAATGCGATACTGATTCTCTTGGATACAACCAACCAAAACCAACCCCCTTATTGCCTCGTGCTTGTCACGATCCACATCGTAAGGACTGTGTGCTTCCGCAATACAGCCAGCACTCCCTAAGTTCACACTTCCTGCAGCTTCCATTTGCACTGCATGGCCAAAAGTATGCGGAAAACCCCTTCTAATGAGCAGATTCGGCTATTTCAGCCACACTTATTGCTGACAGATTTATAAAATCAAGCACACAGCCATGCAATCTCCATAGACAAACATTGGCAGTAGAATGGGCCGTACTGAAGAGCTCAGTGACTTTCAACATGGCACCGTCATAGGATGCCACCTTTCCAACAAGTCAGTTCATCAAATTTCTGTCTTTCTGGAGCTGCCCGGGTCAACTGTAAGTGCTGTTATTGTGAAGTGGAAACGTCTAGGAGCAACAAAAGCTCAACCGCAAAGTGGTAGGCCACACAAGCTCACCGAACAGGACCGCCAAGGAAAAATTGTCTGTCATCGGTTATAACACTCACGACCGAGTTCGAAACCGATTCTGGAAGCAACGTCAGCATAAGCACTGTTCAGCGAGAGCTTCATGAAATGGGTTTCCAAGGCCGAGCAGCCGCACCCAAGCAGAACATCACCAAGCGTCGGCTGCAGTGGTGTAAAACTCATTGCCATTGGACTCTGGAGCAGTAGAAACGCGTTCTCTGGAGTGATGAATCACGCTTCACCATCTGGCAGTCCGACGGACGAATCTGGGTTTGGTGGATACCAGGAGAACGCTACCTGCCCAAATGTATAGCGCCAACTGTAAAGTTTGGTGAAGGAGGAATAATGGTCTGGGGCTGTTTTTCATGGTTTGGGCTATAGTCAAGGCGAGGGGTGAAAAAATTGTTCAGATTGTGATAAAAGCATGAAACTTTGCACAAATGTTCAACACAACATTCTAAACGTTTTCAGGGGTGGAGCCAATGTGAACTGTATATAGCATAGCAACGGTCGCTAGGCAACATATTTTCCTTAGCAACCAGCACATAGCATGACTGTGGACCAATTTTATTAAATGATTATGATGTATTTTAATATCTACAACTTCAATTTTCATATAAATATCAATTTGGAGCAATTGTCAACAACACAAGGCTTAATTTCAGTTGCTAGGCAACATATTTTCCTTAGCAACCAGCACAAAAGATGCCTGCAGACCAATGTTACTTATCAATTACAACGTATTTTATTATCTATAACTTTACCCGTCATATTTACATCACTCTCGACTCTAGAGCAATTGTCAACTGCAAAAGGCTTAAAATGGTTGCTAGGCAACATATTTTCATTAGCAACCAGTATATAGGATGTCTGCGTACTAATTTTTCAAAACAATCATAATGGATTTTAATATCTAAAATTTTACTCCTTATGCTCACATTACTCTGGAGCAATTGTTCACTGCAGAAGGCTTCATAACCTTTGCTAGGCAACATATTTCCCTGTTTGTATCACTATCTGAGCATTCCCCTCTTGCTTATTTTTGCCTATTTGTAGAGGACAATAATAATAAACAATGAATGCATGCTCCTGTTGATTATTTATTCAATCATATCCCTGAATTTTGTTTTTTTCTGGGCAGGTATATGTATAGCTTCTATTTGGTGGTGGAAGATGTGGTAATGGTCAACTAACCTACCCCTGCATGCTTAAAAATGGCAAGCCCCTCACCTTCAGATACCCTGACAACTGGCTGGTCTAAATGTGTCCTTTGTCAGGTAGACAGCAAAGAACAATTGACATGTCCCACTGATGCAGGTTATAAAAGCATAGCTGAGAAATCCTTCAATTTAATGAACACCAATGCATGCCAGTACTACAAATAGATGTCACACGATTGGACCATGGAAATGGTGTGCAGTCCACATTTAAGGAACAGAATGCAAAGTAGCATAAATCCTGTTACTTGAAGTTTGGTAAAAGTAAACTGGAACGTGCCAAGGAGCGGAGGCGCAAATCTAATGAAGAAGCAACAACTTCTAAGCGGATTTTCACACGAAGCAGTACTGGAGAAGCACATACCTACATACCTGAAGACAGCAAAAGCCCTGTGTGCTTCTTTTGTTCCAAACCAGAAACAAATGAGAAACTTCATGAAGTCTCCACATTTCAAGTAGATTTCTGTGTGTGGAAGTGTGCAAATGAGCTCCAAGATGAGGATCTTCTGGCAAAATTAAGTGCAGGAGACCTTTTGTCAGGTCAGGTTCGATCTGTGACCTGCTACAGGTACCATGTAAACCTGTACTAACCTGTTCCATGGTCGGGTTGTCGGCGACTAAACCGTCTCCCCCACCAGGTTTTCTGGTGAGGATGGTGTTTGGATATGGACACCCAGCAGGATTAAAAACAAAACCTGTCAAAGGGCGGAGGAGCTCCTTGTGAGCTAACGGCCATCCATATCTAGTGCCCAACTGTGTCTGCAGACGTCCTCCTGCAGTTGGGTTACTATTTATGAGGAGGTTGGTGGCAGGATTTGCACTCCGGCCACCGTAAAACCCTTCATTCCGCAAAACGCAAAAACGCAAAAAAATCTGAAAACCCACTCCGTGGGAGTACCTCCTGTGCAGCTTCCCTTCGCAGGGCAGCTCACTGGATGACGGGATTGGGGCAAAGCCTTCGGGACCCCCAATCTTTGATAGGAGGGAAACCACGGGGTAACATCCCTGGGTCAGATTGCGGGAGAGTGTGTCGGAGTGGTGCTGAGGTGTCGTCCACCAGACGGCGGTCTCCTTGGGTTAACCTGAGGCGGTCCCTTCGGGTGGGTGCCTGGAATGTCCTATCCCTAAGAGAGGATGATCACCTGTCTCTGTTATCATCTGAGCTCAAGCGTTTGGACATCGGGATTGCAGCTCTCTCTGAGGTTCGGAGACCGGATTGCGGCGAGATAATGGTGGGTGGTTACACCTACTATTGGTCTGGTCGCTTTGATGGTTACCATACCCAAGGAGTTGCTGTAGCTGTGTCCAATAAGCTGACCCCAATGATAATTGAGGTAACACCGGTCAACGAGCGTATTATGAGATTAAGGATTCGTCACTCCTTAGGTGTCATTTCCGTGGTCTCTGTTTATGCTCCGACTGAGGCGAGTGATCTCACCGTGAAGGACACATTCTACGCCACACTCGAGTCTGTGGTTGATCAGTGCCCCAGACGAGATACACTTCTAGTCTTGGGGGATTTCAATGCATCGACTGGAACTGATAGGGATGGTTATGAGGTGTGTGTTGGTCCCCATGGGTCAGGAACTATGAACCAGAATAGCACTAAGTTCCTTGACTTTGCAAGAAGTCATGGACTTAGGGTGGCTGGTTCATGGTTTCAGCGCCCACAAGCTCATCGCTGGACTTGGTATTCCAACGCTGGTGGTGTGGCAAAGGAGATTGACCATGTCCTCATTGACGGTCGTTGGAGGATGATCCAGAACTGCAGGGTCTACCGGAGTGCTCAGTTCCTCAATACTGACCACAGGCATGCTGTAGCAACTCTAAAGCTGCACCTTAAATCCTGGAGAATGGTACCATCCCAGCCTAGGCTGGATGTTGCCAAGCTCAGGGATGAGAGAGTAGCTGAGGAGTTTGCGAACAGGCTGAGTGGACACTTGGGGGGTCTGGGTGCTTTGGGGGGTCCTGAAGAGTTGTGGAGCGCCTTTAAGACCACTGTCCTTGATGTTGCCGGTGGATGTCTTGGAACTCACCACAGGGCAAAGAAGAATTTTGTCTCTCAAGGGACACTGGATACCATTGACCAGAGTCGCAGGGCCAGGCTGAATGGCAGAGCTGAGCTGTTCAGGGAGCTGAGGCGTAAAACTGTACGTGCACTGAGGGTGGACAAGGAGGCCTTTGTGCGAGGAATCTGTGAGGGGGTAGAGCATCACCTGTGGACAGGTGATTCTCGTCCCGCTTACAGGGGAATTCGCGCATTACGTTCATCCAAGCCCATCCCTCGGAGCACTGCAGTTCGAGCAGAGAGTGGTAGGCTCTTGACAGAGGAGTCTGAAGTGAAGGCCCGCTGGGCCGGTTACTTTGAGCGGTTGTACCAGGCTGATCCCCCAACTGTCGAGTTGGACGTCAAGGGTGTTACAAATCCCTGTTGCTGACCCACGAATCAACTGTGGTCCACCTTCGCTTGTGGAAACACGGGCTGCGGTGAACCAGTTGAAACGGGGCAAAGCTCCAGGGATTTGTGGCATCCATGCCGAACTTCTCAAGGCTGGTGGAAATGCTGCACTCGTGTCGTTGCATGCAGTTTTGTGCTCTGCCTGGAACACAGGCATCATCCCAACTGACTGGAAGAGGGGCCTTGTTGTCCCTCTCTGGAAAGGGAAGGGTGATCGCCAAGACTGCAACAACTACCGAGGGGTGACGCTGCTCTCAGTGCCGGGCAAGGTCTTTGCTCGGATAATTCTTGATAGGGTTCGCCACCATCTGCTTGAGCACCAGCGTCCAGAGCAGTCAGGCTTTACACCAAAGAGGTCAACGATTGACCGTGTCCTTGCCCTTCGTGTCCTCACCGAACGCAGACGAGAGTTTCGGCAGGGGCTGCTTGCAGCCTATGTTGATCTCTGTAAAGCGTTCGATTCAGTGAATCGGGATGTCCTCTGGAGGATTCTTGGTCTTCGTGGGGTGCCACCAAAACTGATCGATCTGATGTCTGAACTCTACTCTGGTTCTGAGAGTGCTGTGAAGTGTGGTGGTACCACCTCTGACTTATTTCCAGTTGTTACTGGAGTTCGTCAGGGATGTGTACTTGCCCCCACACTTTTCAGCACTTGTATGGACTGGATTTTAGGGAGGATATCGGAGAGATCAAGTTGCGGTGCATCGTTTGGGAATGTCAAGATCTCGGACCTTGATTTTGCAGACGATGCAGTCATCTTTGCGGAGACTTTAGACATCCTCTTGGGGGCCCTCGAGGTGCTGAATGAAGAGTCGGAGCCGCTGGGATTACGGGTTTCTTGGGTCAAAACTAAGATCCAGGCTTTCGGTGACATCTTGGATGCTGCTGTCCTGTCTGTGTCTGTTTGTGGAGAGGATGTTGAGGTCGTGGAGAGATTCACTTACCTTGGCAGTGATATTCATGTCTCTGCTGGCTGCGAGTCAGAGGTCAATAGACGTCTGGGTCGGGCCTGGGGAGTCATGGATTCACTGGATCATGGGGTGTGGCGCTGCCGGTACCTGTGTGGGAGGACGAAAGTCCGAGTCTTCAGGTCCTTGGTACTTCCAGTCTTGCTCTATGGGTGCGAGACTTGGACTCTGACCAAGGATCTGAGATGGAGACTTAATTCCTTTGGTACCAGGTGTCTTCGGAGAATCCTTGGCTATCGCTGGTCGGATTTTGTGTCCAACGAGCGGTTGCTGAAAGAGACTCGGATGAGATTTGTTACCTGCATAGTCCGTGAGCGTCAGTTGTGGCTGTATGGACATGTGGCTCGTTTTCCTGATGCTGATCCTGCTCACCAGATTCTCTCAGCGAGGGAGTCTCATGAGTGGAGGAGGCCAGTGGGCTGACCACATGCCTCATGGTTGCAGCAGGTTGACCACCATCTCAAGGAGATGGGGATGGGCCTGGCATCTGCCTGGGGGATGGCCAGACGGAGGCCCCTGGAGTACCGACGGAAAGTGGACGCAGCGACGCGCTGTTCTGGCACATGCTCCCATACCTGACCTGACCTGAGACCTTATTGCCCTTGAGGCAAAGTATCATACAAGATGCCTCACCAACTTGTACAACAGAGCACGTGGAATGGTCCCGCAGGAGCCAGGTACCTCAAGTGATCAAACATGCAAAGGCATGGCATTCGCGGAGCTGATATCCTACATAGAGGAGAGGAGACAAGATGAGGACATTTAGGTGCTCAGGCTTGCTGATCTTACCAAGCTATACACCGAGAGGCTGGATCAGCTTGGTGTGGCTGTTACCTCACAAATAAATAATACGCACCTTAAAGACCGAATTTTCATGCATCTCCCAGGTATGAAAACCTACAAGGAAGGGAGGGATGTGTTCATGGCCTATGAGGATGATGACTGTCCTGCGACAAGGATATCAGACTGATCGAGATGAACAGAGTGTCATGATGACTCAAATTGCCGATACGATCCGACGTGACATTTTTACGCAAAAGGTGACATTCTCAGGGTCGTTTGATCACACCAGTCAAGTGGAATCAGTGCCGCAGTCGCTTTTGTCACCAGTCAGCATGCTCATCAATGGGTCAAATATTAAGGATCAAACAAGCAACACAAACCTCAATCAACCAGTGTTCACCATTGCTCAGCTGTTTGTGTTCAGCTGCATCAAGAGGTGCCGGGACTATGGGAAAGTACCGCAAGTTTATCACAGCAAAGATCGGGAGACGCCACTACCAGTCTACTTGGGACTTAAGGCCCATGCATTAACCAGGGAACGGCAGTTGGTTGATAGCCTCTTTGCCCTTGGTGTGTCAGCCTCATATGATCGTATCATGGATATAATCACATCATTAGGAAATAATGTCTGCAAGTATTATCACCAGATTGGCACAGTCTGTCCTCCCCAGATCCAGAAAGGTCAGTTTATCACTGCAGCAGTGGACAATATTGACCACAATCCAAGCTCAGCTACCTCCACCGGATCATTTCATGGCACAAGTTTGTCCTTGTTCCAGAATGTTACCACCGAGAGTAACACGAGTGATGACACTGACCGTGGTTTCACCCATTCAATAGATCCTTTAAAGGGGCAAAGAATGGTGAAGGACTTACCCACCGCTTGTAGTGAAATAAAGCCTACAGGTCTGCCATCGAACGATGCCTATGTTCCACTCACTGTTGGTAACCTGACATCTTCCTGCAACACTCTGAGTAAAGAGATGGAGAAAAATATGACTGGCTGAGTCATGTTGAGAATCTGCATGCAGATGAAATATCTTCCGAGTCCAACATATCTTGGGCAGCATACCACGCCAGTCTAAGAGCAGAACCAGACATCTTACCATCAATCAATACCATGCTGCCTCGATGTTGCGTCACTGTTTTGAAGTTATTCAGGCAGCTGTGCAACATGTCAACCCTGGCCAGATTCCAGTGATATGTGTTGATCAGCCCCTGTTTGCCAAAATGAAACAGCTACAATGGTCTATGGACAGGCTGTAGTGTGAGGACAACTTTGTCATACTTCTTGGGGGACTTCACACAGAGATGACCTGCAAAAAAGTCTTGGGTCATTGGTTGGAAGGTAGTGGTTGGGTGGAAGCTCTCCAAGAGGCAGAACTTGCTACTCCTGGCATTGTGGAATCGTTCCCGAAGGCATCCCATGTCACCCGTACCCGACATGCCCACCAAGTCACTGCATGTGCATTATATATGCTCCTGAAGAAGGCATATGATGTGTATCTCACAACCAACCCACAAGGTCCTCCAGAGAGTTTTCAGCCTTTGGTGCACACGGCGGAAGAATAAAAGTCCACAGTGCCTGTATTGGTTCACATGTCTTGAACTGGAACTGCTTGTGTTGGCATTTGTGCGTTCATTGCGTACGGGTGACTTTGACTTGTACGTAGATACACTCACTAAATTGACACCTCGGTTCTTCAGTCTCAACCACACCCATTACGCCCATTGGATGTCAGTTCACGTGAGAGATATGTGTAGCCTTGATAGAACCCATCCTGATGTTGCCCGAGAATTCCAGCGTGGGAAGTTCGTCATGGCCAAGTCCCAGCGAAAATTCTCCTGATCGCCATTGACCATGGCCATGAGCAGAATAACGGCGTGATGAAGGATTAAGGGGGAATAATTGGATTGACACAGGATGCCGACGCTCTTTTACGATGGGCAGTAGCAGGGCCGGAACTTGTCCGCGTCATTTCTGAATTTGTCATCCATGGTAGGGAAAAGAAAAAGTGATAGCCAAAGAAACCATCATGGGCAAACTGATGCCACCCAGAAGCTACTTGCTAAACAGGTGAATGTACTGGCAAATGTAATCGAGGGCATGGGGAGCCTATTTGAGGAGGAAAGCCAGGACCTTCTGAGACTCCATTCAAAGGGCATAATGGACCAGCAGTCGATCGAGTGCCTCACCACTATACAATCAAAGGGTCAAGAGCAGTATGCAACGTTTGTGGACGAGCGCCTCAGGGCAAACATAAAGCCAATAACAGCCACCATCACCAGGAACAAGGTAGTACTGTTCAACGAACAAGCAACAAGGTCCAAAAAAACAGGGGCACAGGTCAATCTTCTCAAAAGTGAATCCTCTCTCTTCGCAAGGCTGGATGTCGCATGTCAGACAAGAGACGGTGACTTGGACAATTTTTTCAGCCACGAAAATCATCCATTTCCACCATCTCTCTCTCTTCCTATGAGCAGTTACGCTTGCCAGGGAAGAAGTCCGATCTCATAGATTGTCTTGAAAGACATGGAGACGCTACACGTGATGCAAGGCCAGACACAGACGTGAGCATCATGGATGGTGCTGTACTCGTGAACATTCTTCCAAATGGAGAATGCAAGACATTTGGCGAGTACGCTGCAAAGGTGTTTGTTCCATTTATCAAAAGAGAGCAAAATCGGGTTCTACGAGTAGATATTGTCTGGGATCAATACTTCGACAACAGTCTTAAGGCACAGACCAGAGAAAAACGTGCTACGGGCCCTAGTCAACGGAGACGTGTGGAGGTGTCCAGCCCCATACCAAAGAACTGGTTCCTTCGCTTGAACAGCAACAAGATAGACTTGTTTAAACTTCTGAACAATGAACTGATAGCAAGTGCATCAGCAGAGCAGCCTCTTGTTGTTACCGATGGTGATACTGCACTCTGTGTACCTGCACGAGACACGACCAACATTGCTCCCTGAAATCACGAGGAAGCAGATTCCAGGATTATGGTACATTTCGCTGACGCTGTCATGCAGGGCTTTCACAAGATCCTGGTTCGAACAGTGGATACCGATGTAGTTGTGCTAGCAGTAGAGGCTGTACAGCAGCTAGGAAGGATAGAACTCTGGATTGCATTCGGTAGTGGAAAGGACTTTCACTTCATCCTGGCTCATGAGATATGTGCATCACTTGGCCCACAAAAATCCTTAGTACTTCCGGTGTTTCACGCTTTCACAGGCTGCGACACTGTATCCCAGTTTGCCCAAGTGGGAAAGAAGACTGCATGGAAAGTGTGGGAAACACATGATGAGTTCACTAGAGCCTTCTTTGAGCTGCACGATTCAACAGAGCAAATATCTGACAGAGACAGAAGCTTCCCTCGAGTATTTCACTATCCTTCTCTATGACAGGACATCAACATGTGCCTCAATCAACGAAGTTAGGAAGCTTCTATTCACACGCAAAGGGCGTCAGATGTCAGCCCTTCCTCCCACCAAGGCTGCCCGACAGCAACATATCAGGAGGGCAGTATTGCAAGGTGGGCACTACTGGGGGCATACTACCATGCCATATCGCCAGTTACCCTCTCCTGCTGAGTGGGGATGGACTTGCCCAGAACAGTGGAAGCCCCTGTGGATAAATCTGCCAGAAGCCAGTGCATCCTGCCCAGAGCTGCTGAAGTGTGCATGTAGGAGCAGGTGGAGGGACTGCAAATGTGTATGAGCACACTTACAATGCACTGTTTACTGCACATGCAGGAGAGATTGACAATGCTTAAAGCTATGGTGAAGGTCCAAACAAAGTCCAAGGTGACAACATAATTGACAGTTGCTAGTTGCTGGTTGCTACCGTGAATGTATTGTGTAGCAACAATGTTTTTGATTTGATGTATGGTGTAAAATACCATTGCTTTCATTATATTTCCAGGAAGAAGGTCTATTGAAAACAAGACTGTTATGTTTAAGTTGAGTTAATGAGTTAAGTGAATCCCATGTTCACAGGTAGTCTTCTATGTGTACTCAGATGGTTGCCATGGTAAATAGGTTACTAAGCAACTAAATATTTAATGTTTTGTTACTTATTGATAACAATTATGACAACCTGTTTTGATTATTTACCCAAAACATTCCTCTTCTGTAGGCCGTTGGGCAATGTGAAGTCGAAGCATCATCTACAAATAGAGGATAAATATACACATAGACAGTTGATATTGTTTATCCATTACCTAGCAACAAAACAAATGCTAATTTGTTTTGTGGTGACACTAATTCTTGTGTTGTTTTGTTTTCCGATGACACTAATTGCCTTTAAAACATGTCTACTGATAGTTCTGATGTTCTGTAACATAGCACCAACCTTTCCGAATGTAGTAAATAGGCTTTAAAAAGTCCGTTGCTAGGGTAAATTTGTTACCTAGCAACCGTTGCTAAGGAACATGCTGTATTCGACGGCTCCCTTTCCTGTTTCAGTATAACAAAGCCCCTGTGAACACAGCGAGGTCCAAACAGAAATGGTTTGTCGAGATCGGTGTGGAGGAACCTGACTGGCCTGCACAGAGCCCTGACCTCAACCCCATCGAACACCTTTGGGATGAATTGGAACGCCGAATGAGCCAGACATAATCGCCCAACATCAGTGCCCGACCTCACTAATACTCTTGTGGCTGAATGGAAGCAAATCTCCACAGCAATGTTCCAACATCTCGTGGAAAGCCTTCCCAGAAGAGTGGAGGCTGTTGTAGCAGCAAAAGGGGGATCAAACTCCACATTAAAGCCGATGATTTTGTAACGAGAAAACCAAAACCGATTCTCTGAGAGTTAAGAATGCGATTCTGATTCTCAAAGACAAAACCAACCAAAACCAACCGTCCTTATTGCCTCGTGCTTGTGACGATCCGCATCGCGAGGACCGAGTACCTCTGTGACGCGGCCAGGGCCCCCTCCGTTCACACTGGTAGAAAATGTGATTCGTGCACGTCACGATAACCATGTCGGCATAGTTAGCACAAGTATACTCGTCAGCGTGTCCGTTACAGGTTATTGGGGGATATTTACGACACATTAAAATTCTCGTAATATTGTTTATCGATATATTATTTCGACTGCCAGCCATGACATGTTTCAGTTCTGAGAAAATGATTGTTTTTGTACACTTCGCAACTATTCATAATACTGTACTGTGCGGTGTGTCAGGCGAGGCGAAAATATTTGAGACGGTGTATTGGTTTCGTTTGTAATTGACTTCGTTTGGTCGTTTTTTGCACCGTATTCCAAGCTATGAAATATAGCGACGTCGAATGAATGTAAAATAAACTTAACATTTGGTGTTTTAATCAAACCAATGTGAGAGAGAGTGTATTTGTCTTTAAATAACATCTACCAGCAGGGAGAGGGAGGACGTTTGTGGACGACGTGCTCGGAAATGATGCGAAGTTAACATGAGCAAACGTTGGAAGAAGAAGAAGCAGCAACGGTTGCTAAGCGACTCAGAATGTGTTTCGGAGGTCTGAAAGATTTTCTGCAATTTTCATTAATGTGGGAAAAAAATTTTTTTTTTTTTTTGGCGGGAACTTCCATTATCGATCGTCGTCGTACCAAAAGTATCGATTGAGTCCACTTCATGCTTTACCGGTAGTGTAGTTTGGCCTCTGCTGGTTCGGGTTGTAGCTTTACACCAGTGACATGGTTTCGGTGGGTGGGGTGTGTGTGCTGGGTGGGGTGTGTGTGTGCTGGGTGGGGTGTGTGTGTGCTGGGTGGGGTGTGTGTGTGCTGGGTGGGGTGTGTGTGTGCTGGGTGGGGTGTGTGTGTGCTGGGTGGTGTGTGTGTGCTGGGGTGTGTGTGTGTGTGTGCTGGGGGTGTGTGCTGTGTTCCATTTCCAGTGAGCTTGTAGAGCGCTCGCCAGGTGGCTTAAGCACTCGAGCAAGAACTCAGTTGAAACGGTTGATGAAGAACGGCTGGCTTGGCAAGCGAGAGCGAGCTTATCGATAATGGACACACCCTCGGTTTGGCAGGACTGGTACTGACGTCACAGCACGAGGCAATGGGAATCCCTTTACTTGTAAAATAACGCTGTAAGGGAGATGTTATGAGTGCTGGTTAAATCAGCAGGTAGTTCAGTAGTAGTTGATTTCGAACAATACGACACAAACTGCATGCAGATGTGGAATAACTATAACAAGCTCAAATGAGCTAAGATCCTCATCCTCTTAATGATGACGTCATAAAAACAATTATGACGTCTGTGATGTATCAGGTTTGCGATAAATTATCTGTGCTAATGCCCGGCTTGATTCCCACAAACGTAATTCAAAAAGCTTGCCCAGTTTCGGAGATAATTTTTTAGGCGATTTCCATTAGCGGAGATATTTTGACGTCGTAACTTTTTTTTCTAGGAGGAATTTTCAAAATCGGAGATGGTTACTGTCTGCGCAGGGTATTTTTACATATATACGCCAAGTTTCAGGAAGTTTCGATGAAAACTGTAGGCTGTGAAACAAACTACAGTAGACTAGGTGTAAGTCGGCAGCATGTAACTCGTCACTTCGCCTAAGTCGGCAGCGTCAAAAAGTCCCAAATTTATCTCATGTTAAATCCCTTTAAATAAAGGGTCATCCCCCTGTAAGTCGTCATCTCTAAGTCGTCACTTGGTCTAAGTCGTCAGATGTTGTCTGTTCCCGTAATGGAAACTCAAGTAAATTACCACTCCTAACTCGTCACACGGAACTGCTGCCTCATGTGAAGCCTGATTTCATGGAATCGTGATGCTCGCTCATTGGTTTACACCGTCAGTGATAGACTATTTATAACTGCGTACACATGTTGATCGCACTGCAGGCAGGACAATGGCGACTAAGCGTAAGCTTACAACTAAAACCTACCAAGAAAAATACGACATTATCCAGTTTTGTGAGGCAAACCCACTGATGAAGAAAACAGCCATAGCTGAGAAGTTGGACATCAAACGGCAGACATTGAACGATATCTTGAAGAATAAGGGCACGATGTTTGGACAAGTGGAGAAGATCACAAGGCCGGTGGGAAGTGTGAAATGCGTGAAATGTGTGTCCTTTGAAGATGTCGATGACGCGCTCATCATCTGGTTTCGGCAAATGTCGGCTCAGCCAAATATTTGGTTGGACGGTGAAATGTTGCTGCTGAAGGCACGAAAATTCGCTGCGGACCTCGGGCATGATAATGCCAAGACCTTGCCGATGCACTGGATAGACAGATTCAAAGTGAGGTGGGGAATCGGCAACGTCAAGAGTTGCGGCGAATCAGGCAGCGTGGATTCGCCGATACTGACTGGATGTGATGCTCCGATACTGTCTTTTGGTGGAGGATTGCCCAGCCAACATCATGGAATACAATGACCGGTTTGAGTCCTTTCTCATGCACCAGATGCCCAAGAGTTTGAGGCAGTCAAACATAACGGATTACTTTGCGAAGGAGTAAAGGATCAATCGAGCTTCGTGTTGAAGTCCGATCATGGTTTTATATTGGCTTGTTTTGTACATTACCGCACTCACTTACACATTGGCATTGAGTGGTAATCATCACCACGATGACTGTGTCATGTGATTTGTCACCATACCATCACCGATGGTATATGAGTTGTCTTATAGTTATTCATTATCTTTACTTTTGATAAACTGATTCATGAATTCCATCTTTGCTTGATCACTTTCCAACTCACCAATGAACCCCCACCTATGCCCCGAGGATTGTGTTTTCCTTTTGGTACAATAGCCAGCTCTCACACATACGTGTCCAGGCCATGCGCGACTTCATCCTTCACCCCACAATCATCATGAATGTTCGCATACGCGTAAGTCGTCACATTTCTAAGTCGTCACTTTTTTCTCGGTCCCGATGGTGACGACTTACGCCTAGTCCACTGTAGTTCCGGAGATAATGGTATAGGCGATTTCCATTAGCGACGATATTATGACGTCAACTTTTTTTTCTATGAAGAATTTCTAAAATTGGAGATGGTTACTGCCTGCGCGTGGGCTTTCTGCATATACATGGCAAGTTTCACGAAGATCCGATGAAAACTTTGGGTTGTAAAACAAAAAATGTCAGAAAGTAGGAATGACGTCATAAAAATTGATATGACGTCATAGTGATGTACCTTATGAGCCGTAATTCATCTCTGCTAATGCCTGGTTCGATTCCCACAAACATAATTCAAAAAGGTTGCCTAGTTTCGGAGATAATTTTTTCGGCGATTTCCATTCGCGGAGATATTTTGACGTCGTAACTTTTTTTCTAGGAGGAATTTTCAAAATCGTAGATGGTTACTGTCTGCGCAGGGTATTTTTACATGTATATGCCAAGTTTCAGGAAGTTTCGATGAAAACTGTAGGCTGTGAAACAAAAAAGTCCACAAGAACAACAACGTGAGTAAGACTTAGAGATCCTCCACGAGGATCTCAAAATTGGCAATCTGCTGACACTGCCAATCAACCGATCATTACACACCAGTCATGATCACATTTGTAGGTGTGTAGTTGTACTGATAACATTGCAAGGTTCTAAATTGTTCAAATTGTATACTTTATAATAATAATTACATTAAAACACCGGGCATTGTACTTGGTCATCTAATAAGATTGTTGGTTAATTATTGTACATTGATTGCAAAATAGTGTTCATGTATAATAACCATTGTTTGTGTGCAGGTGCAGAAATGTTTGAGAGCACGACTGGGTTCAGGTGTCCTTCCTACGAAGCTGTTGTATGTCGATGAAGAGCACAGGTGTGAAGTTCCTGAATTCATTAATACGATACAAAATCGAGTTATTGACTTCTACTCACCGCTCAAGGTTGATGACTTTGTCCAGTCTGAGTGGTGTTCCATAAGCTGTTAAGCTTGAGTGCGGGTGAATGCCGTCACAAGTTGAATAAGAAGCAAGAAATGGCGTATCTCCAGTGGACCAGTTTGGCGTCATGTCAACTAAATAATATGATCCACTCGGTGACTGGTGTCATAAATGGTCAGTACCCATGGGAATAAGCTGCTCACAAAAAGGGGTTCCATGATGGTAGTTCCGCCTGCTGTTGGCTCAGTGGTTAGGGTGGCGGCTTGGGATCCTAGGGTCCTGAGTTCAAGCCCCGTCGGCCGCTGAATTAATACACCAGGAGGTTGACTCAGCCTGTCATCCTTCCGAGGTCAGCGAAATGAGTACCAGTTCCGGTGTGTGTATTGGTAGAGGGGCACTGCATCAG
The DNA here is from genome assembly GCF_056783735.1 of Eptatretus burgeri. NCBI lineage: Eukaryota > Metazoa > Chordata > Myxini > Myxiniformes > Myxinidae > Eptatretus > Eptatretus burgeri. The sequence continues at coordinate 34,922,271 of NC_140963.1, read as the reverse complement.
CGACACAGTGGCGCTTCAAGTAATGATAGTTACCCCGGCAGCTAAGCTGCTATACGACCACCATGGTAGTTCCGTGGTTGAATGGAGTGAAAACCCACTGAAGATAGGGCTGTTACTGCGGCACAGGGTACGAAGCTGCAGGTGTAGTGAGCAAAGTGCTGCTAGAGGATAGGGCTACGAACGTGGTTTAACTCAAGTGAACTTTGGTTTAACTCCAGTGAAACTCAAGTCCGTGAGTCATTTCCACGACGGTGTAAATCGAGAGCCGCCAGGCAGAACAGTATCCTCGCACTCCCGTTAAAGCCTTCCTCACTGCTCGTCTCTCGAGGGGGAGGTCCAAGAGCCCGATGGTAGTGTGGGGCAAAATTATTGGTTACAAACCAGATTAAAAAACCATGCCTGCACTCCTGCCATTTGGTTGGATAAGTAATTCGAACAAAGCTCATGATGTAAACGTACTAACAAGTTGGCACTGATGAAAATTACACAACAATAATTACATCTGCTGCTGAATCCGGAAGGAGGTTATGTTTTCATCCTTGTCCGTCTGTTTGTCTGCGAGCAGGATATCTCAAAAATATATGGACAGATTTGGACGAAACTTGGTCGGCAGGTTGGGTGTGTGACAAGGACGGATTGATTCTGATGCTGGTGAGGATCCAGATCTGGATCCGAATGAGAGAATATTTTGAATAAACGGACGACCAAATACTACATTGGAGTCATCAGAAGGGACCCGAGTAAACAGAGCAAAGCTGGAGTCGTCAGGAGGAACCTGGATAGGATTTGGGTTTCAGGTAGGATTTCAGGTAGGTTTCAGGTAGGAACCTGGATAGGATTTGGCAACTTCCTCCACCCTCAAACACATCCAGGTGCAGCAAAGTGAGCCTCACAGAAAACTTTGTGCTGGAGTTCTCTTCTCCTCGACGGTGCTGGAGTCTGTGTGTGCGTGCGTATGCGCGTGTGTGCGGGCATGTCCGTCGAAGTGTCTGTCCGGGCCATAACGTTTTTACCACTTGAGTTTTTGTCATCAAATTTTCAACAAAGCTTTATTATGAGATGATGGAGAAGACAAATTAATAATTTTGTCAAAAGGTCAAAGGTCAACATATAAAATTGTCAATTTTCATTCAATTGACCTGAAATTTAAAGAATTTGCATGTTGGGTCACTGAATTGGTTTACCGTTCAAAAGCTAGAAGCCTATTTTTATTTTATTTTATTTATTTATTTTATATCAAAAGGTCAAAGGTCAAGGTTGCATAAAATCGTCGGTTTACGTCCGATTGACTTGAAACTTGAACAGGGCTTGCATATTGGGTCACTGAATTGGTTCAATCTAATACCAGAAGCGGATTGTTTTGGGGTCAAAGGTCAAGGTCACAATCGTCAATTCAAATCTGACTTGAAATTTGAGCAGGGTTTGCATATTTGGTCACTGAAGCCTATTGCTTTTGACGTCAAAAGGTCAAGGTCACCTGAAATTGTCATTTTTTTTTTGTAGCTGTTTTTTGTCATGTTTAGCATGTCGAAGAAAAATAAGTCTAAATACAAAGAGGATGAGGACAGGCTTCACATTTTCAGATGCTTTCTAGTTTGTATTTGATTTCCCCCCCCCCTCCAAAAATTATGTTCTGACTACAAACTACCACTTTGTCAAACGACATACTTGAACACTGCAGAACACAAATCCCTTTCTTAAAACTTCAAAAACCTTCTGTTTAGCAGTACTTGGACAAAATTTTACGTCATCTCAACCACTGACATTTACCGCTTGCTCTCTCGGCGTTAGGGAATCATGGCTTGTCAGGAATCATCATGGTATCAAGATTCAGACAAAATCATGGCTTCTCGGAAATTTAGATTGTGCTTGGAAATGTAAAGCAAGAGTTTCAAAGATCCTTCCTATGTCCATTTTTCTCAATACTGTGTGAGGTAAGGTGTTTTATGAATGCTGTAGTGTTTTTTTTGTTTGTTTTGTTCACAGGATCTAAGAATTGTAGTGAAGCTCTCACTCAAACATGAGCAAAGAGACAAATACAAGAGACACAACAAAGGACCTAGACGAGAAAAACACAGCCAATGAGCTTGGGGGAAGTGCAGTTACGTCCCCGGGAACTCTGGATACCAACATCACAACAATGGTGTCACCTTTTTCTCAACACTCAGCAGGACATTTCCCAAGGAGGAATTTCCTCCTCCCCATAGATGCCAACCTCTGGTCATTTGTTCATGCTCTTATCCATTTAAATGCTGAACATCAAGTAAGGAAGCAGCACATACCTTTTTTGAAGTCTTTGGTATGACTCGGCCAGGGTTCGAACCACCAACATCCCAGACTCTGAGCAGACGCTCTAACCATTACACCACCGAGTCTGATTTTTCTTTTTTGTATACATTGTTGAGGCTCATGGAAGAGCTGGAACTAGTACACTGAATGTATCAGGACGTAACAGGCCAAAAGGAAGATACAGAGAACAGGGAGACACCAACAACAGAGTTGAAGGTCAAGAGAGGGGGAGTTAGACAAACAATGGGTGTGGGAAGGAATGTTGGGGGGCAAGAGAGGATGCATGGGGTGGACAAGATGGATACAGAAGGAAATTCTCAAGAGAGAAAACTGGAAATTTGGAAGGAGGAGGGCTTGGGGTGAGGGTGGGTTAATGAGGGTAGAAAATATCATGGTTTTGGATTGGGGACGACCTGAGGTGGTGGTGGACAGCTGTTTTGAAGATCTAGAGGGAAGAATTAGATTGAAGAGGATGTGGAAAATTGGTCCCATAGGTGGGGAAAAAAGAGGAATGATTGAGTGGACATGAGCGGTGATACTGGATTTAGGTAGTTTCACCAAAATGGAGTTGATGGTGGACTGTGTGAGCCCTGCCGAAACCAGGGGAGGAAGCGGGGGGGGGGGGGAGCAAAGAATGGAAAGATCAGAGGGTGCAAGACCATAAAGGAGGCGGTATAAGACAGAGAGACCATTAACCTGTCTGCAATGGCGAAGTGATATGCCCATAGACTTGGCTTCATCGCAGGAGATTGCAATAATTTTAAAGGTCTTGGTTTCCACGGTGTCAAGCTGAGCAAGATATGAGACAGGGGAGCCAGCCCAGATGTGAGAGCAGTCAGTACTCCATCAAAATGCGGATGAAGGTGTTGATGGATAGGAGTTCAGATATGCCAAGGAAGGATTTTGTATTATGGAGTTCCCCAGTCGACTCTACAAGAAGGTGGTAGGTAATACTTGGGGTCGTTGAAGTAATAGTTGTAGTAGTGGTAGTCAGTCATTGTAAACTTAATCTTGGTATTTAAGAAAAATAGCAATTTAAATGCAATTGATTTACTCCCCCAAGCAAATAATTAATCAATTAATTGATTAATCAACAAATGAAAAAAATACCCTTTATAGACAAATGACTTGGTCACTCTCCTGTCCAAATATCAGCTTCCGAGCTCAAAAGTTGCCTGAGATATTGCCCATATGAGAAAGAAAATAAGTAAGTAATAAATCGATAATACTTAAGCAATTAATCAAAAAATAAATAAATACTGTTTTTGCCAAAGCACATCTTCACTTTTGTCCCCAAATTTCAGCTTCCGAGCTCAAAGGATGGCTGAGATATCACCCAGCCAAACAAATAAACAACAAAGCACGAAAGAAAATGAACAATAAAGAAAACAAACGGAGTTAAAACTAAGTACTCCATTCATTGCCCATCGATGATGTTATGCATTGCCTGGATATGGAATTTGGAAGGAGCAGTGTACAATAGAAAATACTTGTGCGTTTTGCAAGAAATAGAGCATCAGAAGACAGGAATAAACTAGAATAGCACTCGGTAGAGTGATACCTCACTTGACTGATAAGTGTATGTTATGTATCCCACAGATAGGCCAGATCTGCAACCAAGATCTAATCAGCTTGTTCTTGTCACACACCCAACCTGCCCACCAAGTTTCGTCCAAATCCGTTCACAACTTTTTGAGATTTTTTTCACAACTTTTGAGTTCACAACAGACAAGCTGGTGAAACCATAACTTCCTTCCACCTTTGGTGATGGAGGTGACTTCCACCAAACAAACAAATAAGACAAACATAGAAGGGTACTCGGTAGAGTGCATACCTCCACCACGCAATGCCTGATCCAATAGAACATATCTGGCCCCTTCTCTCAATGGTGAAGAATCACTTTGAAAATTAAAAAAATTCTCGTATTTGGATCTGCATTCGGATCGTCACCAAAATCAAATTAATTCGTCCTTGTCACACACCCAACCTTTCCACCAAGTTTTGTCCAAATCCGTCCACAGCTTTTAGAGATATCATGCTATACATCGTTTTTGGCCCCATCTTTCAATGGTGATGAATCACTGAAAAAATTTTCATTCGGATCCGGATTCGAAACCACCAAAATTTAATGAATTTGTCCTTGTCACACACTCAACATGTCCACTAAGTTTCATCTGAATCCGTCCAAAACTTTTTGAGATATTGTGTAATATTTTTTTTTTGGCCCCATCTCTCAATAGTGAAGAATCACTTAAAATTTAAAGAAGTCTCTGATCTGAATCCGGATTCGGATCTTCATCAAAATTGAATCGTTTCCTCATTGTCACACACCCAACATGTCCACCAAGTGTCGGCCGAATCCATCCATAACCTCTTGTGATATTGTGCTAAATACTGTTTTTGGCACTATCAATGGTGAGGAATCACTTAAAAAAATTCTTAGATCTGGATCCAGATCCGGATCTTCAAAATTAAGCGTCACTGTCGTTGGCTGGTCACCTATATACACAGAAAAATTCAGAATGATTGCTTGAAAACTGTGGCCAAAAATGGTGTGACTGATAGACAGACAAACGCTACAGACCAACATACTTGGCAAAAAAAAAAATTTCCGCTAAGTAGTAACGTACGCATGCAACCAACCAATATACTTCAAAAATCTTCTTTTTTCACAAGTAACAGACAGACAGGGGTGAAAGCAGAACCAACTTCCACCTTCCGTGCCAGAGGTACTTAGGAAGGGGAGCTTGAAGGATGGGGAGAGTGCTAAAGCAAAAGATTGCCTGGGGGATTGAGGGGGGATCGAGGGGATGGAGAGAGAGGAGAGATGGGTGTCTGTTAAGGTAGAAAGCTGGGGGGCAAGAGAGAAGGGAAGACATGTGATTAGGAAGATAAATAGGGACAGAAGATGAGGGGAGGGGGGGATTAGCCATCTCAGGAAAAGGTAGACCAATTCACCTTATTATTATCCTCACCATTGGAGAGGGTATTGCATTTGGGTTCCGTTTGTAAGTTTATCTGTCCGTACGCAATGTGCTAACATAGACCACAAACGCCATCTGGTGGTAGCCAGCATGACATGTGATCTTTTTTTTCAACTGAGTACGTGCATAAAGTACGTAAGTTAGAACACGAGTACGGCTGTAAAGGACGTACGATTACAATGCAACTACGTCTATAACTATAAATGTGTGTTATTAAGAATAAGCCTGGTGTTGGCTTAATGGTGAAGGTCGCTGGCTTAAGATCTTATAATGGTCTTGAGTTTGAGCCCCTGTCAGCCATTTAATTAACACCAGGTGGGGTTGACTCAGCCAGTCATCCTTCCGAGGTCGGCAAAATGAGTACCAGTGTACTGGTAATCGAGGGCACTGCATCAGCGGCACAGCCACGCCCCCAGAAAACGATGCAGCCAGCAGCCACAGGCTGCACACGATAGCTAGCTATTTAGAATGTGAGTGCATCGATAAAGTATGAATTATAAAATTGTTCACGCCAATGTAACACTTGTATCTATAAAATACGTACGTACATAGTCTATAAAATAAACAATTGGACTGCAAATCTCTACAATAAAATTGAAAAGGTCTGTTTGTCTGCTGTATGAAAATCAACTGATGTCGTCAATGCATCATCGACACACTACGCAAACATAAACACCCCACCACTCAAAAACCACACAAAACAAGTCCCGGCAAGGGTCTGCAATCTCCGATTGCTCTTTCTAGTTTCACACTTTTAGGACTGAAAAGCAATTGCAGAGGCACGACGGGCATAATCCCTCTGAATTCTTGTGCTTGAAAGAACAGGAAATGCATTTCAAAATGCAGAGACAAATTTATCGTGGATTTTGTGCATCGAAAATAGCTTTTTATTTTCTCGGATCGCAAGAATGCAACGATGTTGCCTTTAACAAATGTGTTTACACGAGTCTTGCGGAATTATCGAATGAAGCCAAAAGCACGAATATTAGATTTGTGAGTGTTAACGCTGAATACTTGTGGATAAATTGTGTGCTTTCTCTTTTGTGTTTCCCTGTTGCATCTTGATCATACACAGACAGCTTCTCGATTTGCTGCGGAGGACGGCTTTGCATGGGGAAAGCCACTCGGTGCTCATAGTTGGGCCACGGGGATCGGGGAAAACGACGGTAAATGTTGCCTTCAAAAAGTTGGCTCGGCTACGTTTGCATTGTTCTTGTTTTCTGTCAAAAGTTTCATTCGTCAAAGTTTCAAGTGATTGCGGTCACCTTTCAAATTTGCACCCACAAATGATTAATGGATATCACATGAGAGCACACGGTGCATTTGCAACAACATTTGTTGGAGCTTTACTTATTCTGTAAGTTTTTGTTGTTGACCAGTTTGTTATCTGATAACCACCATGCGAAGCAAGGACAAGCTGACGTTTCAGACGATACACATTCGTAGGAGCAAAAGACAACTCTCCCAGTTTTCCTCTCGTTTGCTCTGATGAAGGGTTAATGGTCGAAAAGTCACATTCTCCTTCCTTCCCATGGAGGTCAGCATACCTCATTTAGCATCCTATTGATCTCGTCCATCGTTCTACCTGACCGCCAACGTAGATTGGATCGACACTAGCCTTCACCTGCAAGACGAGTTATTCGTTCCATTGTCTGTTGAGGTGGATTGTGTCTGCTTTTATAAAATTGTAGATCCAAACAGTTTCAAAACTGCCAATCAAAATATGTGAATAAAGTCACATGTCATAGAAACCCTCTCCTTTTTGTATGATACTGTCGGGATTTATAGCAAAGCGAATCGCAACTATCCCGAGGGTCACCTGGACTTCTGTTCCTTTCCCTACCTCTGAAGATAAATGAGCTCGAAATTGGTGGATGTTTGGCTCAGCGTTTTGGTGGTAGAGCAGGGCACTCGTGGATGTGGCTAGTACGGTCTTATCGAGGTTCGCTTCAGGAATATGTAAAGAATGTTGATTGCTCCTTCTGTGACTTTCCATTGGGGGGGGTGAAGCGAATAAATTTTGGGAGGCTTAGGGCCAGCCAGCCCTGTCATGATCTCCATCAGCCCACATATTTTGCAAAAGTCAGACTAAATTGGTAGGCTCTAAGGATTAGGGTTTGGTTGTTCTGTGTCTTCTTCAATTCTTCTTCTTCAAAGTATTTTGCGATCGCCATTGTGAGACCAATCAAGGAGGAGGGCGGGAAAGCGGGATTTACCAAAAAGCTTGGATCATTTGAGGGTCTTAATGACCGCTACCTTTTTTGTGTATCCATGATCGAGGCTCGTGGAAGCACGAGAGCAGAATTGAAGAGAACAAAGCGGAAATGGAGAAACACCAACAGCAGAGTAGAAGTGAGAGTGAGATCAAGGGGATGGGGAGAAGGACACATGGGGGTGAAATAGAAAAGGAACAAAGCAACCAACAACTAACAAACAAAAAGGGGTGAGGAAGAGGGAGGAAATCACAATAATCTGGAAAAAGGGACTGCTTGTGAATGGGGTCATTTGGGGATAAATAATATTTTAAAATTAATATTAATAAACAACTTTTAAAAGCATGTGGTCATCACTTTTTTTGCTGTGTAAAACAAAACTACCAATTTTTTGCAGCTTTTAAAAAGTGTTCTGGCAGAGGTGCAAGGAGAAAAAGCTGTCCGAGAAAATCTTATCGAAGTCCATCTTAATGGTGAGGTTTTGCATGGGATGAAGCAACTTGAACCATCACATCCGTGTTACATTCCCATTTCAATGCCTCTGTAAAGTAAAGGTTAGGCCCTTGGAGGAAATGATTTCACCAAACCAAACCTAATCGGAAACAATGTGAATATTTCAAACTTACAAACGTCAGCATTTCCTTTGGCGATACTGCATTATTGAAACATTGTTGGGTAAGAAGTGGCTTAGCTTCTTGTCAAGGCAATTACCATGTCCTTCCCATGAATCCCTGCATTGTGATTTTTTGGTTTTACGTGTGGTTCCACAGGCTGGATGCAAACAGATGACCGCATTGCTCTGAAGGAAATTGCCCTGCAACTGCAACTCGACAATGTGGTCCGGGATAAAGTGTTTGTGAGTAACATCGAAGTTGTGGATTACAGGGGGGAAATAGATTACAAGTTTGATGTGAGAGAGAGGGAGAGGATAGATAGATAGATAGATAGAGGGGAGATAGGCAGATAGATAGATAAATATAGGGAGTGTTAGAAAGATAGATGTAGAGAGAGAAAGAGGTGATGTGTGTGTATATATATATATATATATATATATATATATATATATATATATATATATATATATATATATATATATATATATATATATATATATATATATATATATATATATATATATATATCTTCTTCTTTCAGCTGCTCCCGTTAGGGGTCGCCACAGCGGATCATCCGTATGATCTGCATAGTGATTCGGCACAGGTTTTACGCCGGATGCCCTTCCTGACGCAACCCTGGTCGCCTCTTACGACACAGGGATATGGTACACCTATTTTAACCGGGGAATACACCGGCCCAGTATACTGGTACTTATTTCGCTGACCTCGGAAGGATGACAGGCTGAGTCAACCCCCTGGTGTATTAATTCAGTGGCCCAACGGGGCTTGAACTCAGGACCTTTTGGATCCCAAGCCGCTGCCCTAACCACTGCACCAACACCAGGCATATATATATATATATATATATATATATATATATATATATATATATATATATATATATATATGTATGTTGTTCGCCTTTCGGCTGCTCCCGTTAGGGGTCGCCACAGCGGATCATCCATTATGATCCGCATACTGATTTGGCATAGGTTTTACACCGGATGCCCTTCCTGACGCAACCCTGGTCGCCTATTACGACACAGGGATAAGGATTGGGTTTCGCCATGATTCCGGGCTGCCCTACACTCTCTCATAGCACGGCCCAGCGCAGAGCTCCCATCCTCAAGCGATCGATGTACATATAGAGAGAGGGGGGAGATCGATATACGTTTCGAGAGAGAGGGGGGAAATCGATATTCGTTTCGAGAGAGAGGGGGAGATCGATATACGTTTCGAGAGAGAGGGGGAGATCGATATACGTATGGAGATAGAAGGGGGAGATCGATATACATTTCGAGAGAGAGGGGAGAGATCGATACACGTTTCGAGAGAGAGGGGGGAGATCGATATACGTTTCGAGAGAATGAGGGGGGAGATCGATATACATTTCTTGAGAGGGGGGAGATCGATATACATATAGAGAGAGAGGGGAGATCGATATACATATAGAGAGAGAGGGGGAGATCGATATACATATGGAGAGAGAGGGGGGAGATCGACATACATATAGAGAGAGAGGGGGGAGATCGACATACATATAGAGAGAGAGGGGGGAGATCGACATACATATAGAGAGAGAGGGGGGAGATCGATATACATATATAGAGAGAGGAGGGGGACACCCAGCGAGAGAGGGGGGAGAGGGAGGGAGAGACAGCGAAAGAGGGGGGAGAGGGAGGGAGAGAAATAGAAAGAGTGCGGAGAGGGAGGGAGAGAAATAGAGAGATAGAGCAGGGAGAGGGAGAGGGAGAGAGATAGAGATAGAGATAGAGATAGAGATAGAGATAGAGATAGAGATAGAGATAGAGATAGAGATAGAGATAGAGATAGAGAGAGAGCCGGGAGAAGGAGAGAGATAGAGCAGGGAGAGAGATAGAGCAGGGAGAGGGAGAGTGATGGAGTGAGAGAGTAGGGAGAGGGATAGTGATAGAGTAGGGAGAGGGATAGAGATAGAGTCGGGAGAGGGATAGAGATGGAGGAGGGAGAAGGATAGAGATAGAGATGGAGATAGAGGAGGGAGAGGGATAGAGATGGAGATGGAGATAGAGGAGGGAGAGGGATAGAGATAGAGTGGAGGGAGAGAGATGGATTGATGGAGGGGAGATGGATTGAGACACACACAGACTCGCGCACACAGACAGACATCGTATTTTCTGGTGTTAAGTCGATAAACAAAAGGAAATGAATGCAGTGCAAATTCAAGGCCAAGCTTTAAATTTGAAAAACCCCCAAAAAGGTATGAATACAGATTGAAACACAAACTGATTCAAAACAAAACATCACTTCTCAGTATCAGTGATGTTTCATTTTGAATTGGTTGGAGCTTGTACATGTTGCTGCGTTTGAGCCTGGGAAGTAACTGCTGAAATCTATCAATTCGGATTCTTCCCGATATCTTTTTTCTTTGTTCCTTTCACATTTCTTTCTGGGTTTTTTTTTTTTCGCAATTCTCTTTATTCATTATAATTCTTGCTTTCTCTTTCATCTTATACTCTTCATTCCTCTTTTTCATTTTCCATCTCTCGAAGGAGAAGTGAATTTTTGCAGAAATATTTCTGTAAGACTCACTTGGCTGCACCTGGATGAGGTTTGAGGGTTGTGGAGTAGTGGCTGAAACCCGAATCCTATCCAGGTTCCTCCTGATGACTCCATCTTTGCTCTTTACTTCTTCGGGTTCCTTCTTGGTTTTCTATATCATTGTTTGTATTGATCCAAACGGCATATTGTGAGATTTTTGCAACACCTCCTCGATGAGCCTCACATCATGAAAAAATAAAACATAAAGGTAAGAGAAGACAGACAGACAGACAGACAGACAGACAGACAGACAAACAGCATGACTATCTGTATTTCTGGTTCTCAAATAAATGTCCATTGCATTGGATTCTTTTGCACGTCAGGCGTACTTTAAAGAAGGCTCCTTCTACAATGTATAGCCTTGAAGGACGATATGTGGATCCGAAATAATTATCTGGAATACATACCATGTTTGATTCTCTTTCTTTTTCAGGGAAGTTTTTCCGAGAATTTGACGTTTTTGCTGGAAGCACTCAAAAGTGGTACGATTTGCTTTCGAATAGGGCCCTTATACATGGGCCTACGAGTTATTGCTTTGTGGTGTTCTTTTTAAAGGAGAAAACTTGGTGCCTGAAAACTGTCTGAAAAGAGGTTTGGGATCTTGCAAGTCAGAAGTTTATTCTTTATGAGCATTAAATTTGAAACCTGACTTTGGCTCACAATCTTATTTGTGATGGCAAAATTAGTTCATTCCATCATGTGGTTTGAAAGCTTGTGCAAATGATGTTTTTCTCGCTTTGTGTATCACCTGTATTACACAAATTACGTTTAGGTGAGCTCTCTATGACTTGTATATAAATGTTGAATTTGTAGTGGGGCATGGCCTGTTGGGGGAGGGGATCAGGAAATCCCCCCCTCCCCACCCCTTACTTCATGAGCAGTGGATTTGTATTGGGAACAGAGTCGAGGCTTGTGGCAGAGCTACAAAGATGTTATGAGCTCGGAAGAACTTTTCCATACATTTTGACGAGAGAGAAAAGCTTGCACCATAAATGTATTGAATTCACATAAATTGTACATTTTTGCATTCTCATTGCACTAACTCACATATCGTATGCTGACTTTGCAAGGAAGGCTTTGGGTCTTTAATTTTTCTAAAAATAGTCAACCTTAATTAGCTTCAAAAAAAATTTCATTATGCTTTTTTTTTTCTCTACTTGTAAGAAGATGCTGCAGAATAATATTACATCTATCTTTGTTTCCTGAAAGGTGAGCGCTCCAAGACACGGCCTGTACTCTTCGTGCTCGAGGAGTTTGACCTGTTCGCACAGCACAAGAACCAAACACTGCTGTACAACTTGTTCGATATTTCTCAATCTGCTCAGACACCCATTGCTGTTGTGGGTCTCACATGCCGCCTGGTATGACCTTTGTGTTGGTTGAGGAGAGTCTTGGGTGAAATCTGCACCAGAGGGCTAATGGCTATTATACAGTAAACCCTTGCTATTCGTGGGAGTTACCTTCCTGAAACTGGCCGTGCATAGCAAAACCATGAATACAAAGATAAATGACGAATGGGAAAAAGGGGGTTAGGTGCATATCTCATGCGGAAGAAGAAACAATTACTGAAAAAACAAATTACACACTGTTTTACTGACTTCCTGATGATGATGATGATGATGATGATGATGATGATGATGATGATGATGATTATATTGATGTGATGTTCAAAGACATCACTTTTTATCTGCCTCGTTGCTCTCGGTTCAATAACACCACTGGCTTTCAGCTTGGAGGCCATGATTAAGGACAATAAAGTAGCACAAGATGACAGTACCAAGGGGCTGAGTGCAGCAAGTTGTTCGTGGTACGGAAGACAAATGCAGAGAAGGAGGCGTGGGATAGGGCCCTCGCCGTTGCACACCTGCCTCGCACTACCCCAGCTAACACAGATGTTGGGTTAACATTGGCTCAACATCAACATCACCGTTGGCCCAACCGAATTCTGTCCATTTGCCAAATGTTAGCCCTTGTCCCATCACTTTTATGTCATGTGGCTGCTGGTGTACCAACGTTGGATGAGCGTTGATAAATAGACATCGCTTTTCCCAACCACTTTGGAAACAAACCGTTGTTGGGCTAGCTGACACCTTCTTCTTTTTTTTTTTTTTGCAACCGCGACTTGCCTCGGGCCATGGGCCACGAGTGGTAAATCTTATGACAGGAAATTCACCACCAATAGTCGAAATGGCGAGTGGTAAACTTGTGAATCGAGAAGGTTTACGTGTCAATTTTTTTTTAATCAAATAAAAGGCATGACGTTTTAAAAAGGATCTGTTAGTCTTGATGGTGGTTCAAACTTGGACAGGTTTAATGTGTTTTGTGTTTGTAGCCAAGGCCAAAAATCGCACATTTTCTACTTTGGTGCAAGTGTTAAAAATTGAGATGGCCGAAAGTGAGAACAAGGAGAGTGGGACGGCAAATAATAATCCAATTTCTGGTTGGGAAGAACATCAAGCAGTTGAAATTTGCATATTATTAACTAACTTAGTGCGGGGGGGGGGGGGGGTGATTGCCCCTCAAAGACATCCACAATAAAGAGTACCTTGGAGGTAATATTTTATTGTTATTGAAGTTGTTAAGAATGATTGCCTGCACTGGGTATGTACACATTCTAAAGCATACTACGCTGGAGGCACGTGAAAGCTTCTGCTCCAGTTGGACGTTTCCGAAGATAACTTGGAAAGGTGTAATGGAATACTTTTGCAATATGCATTCAAGCTTAAGGGTGTAAACAAAAAGTCCAAGAAAAATTTAAAATACCATCGTATGAAGATGTAGTAATTATCATCGTTTTTCCAAACCTACAGTCACCCTTACCCTTGGACATGTTCCTTCTCCAGGATATACTTGAACTCCTTGAAAAAAGGGTGAAGTCTCGCTTTTCTCATCGCCAGATCATCCTCTTCCCAAATACGACGTTTGCCCACTTTCTCGAGTGTACAAGTCGATGTCTCACGCTTCCCGACACTTTCCCAGATCTCAAATTTGCCTGCGGGTGGAACAAAAACGTGCAGGTTTCTTACATCTTACCCGAATAGATTATTGATTTGTCTTTGTAATGTTTAATTTCTTTAATATTCCATGTCGAAGCTCGTATAAGAGCTAACACACAGAACTTATAACAAAGGGAGCAGGAGACGAGGGGCAGGAGAGGGAAGCACAAAACAGTGGGGAGCAGAGACATGAGGAGACCTGTGTAAGGGAGAGGGATGGGGTGTGGTACACAGTGGAAGGGAGATGGTACTACAGGGACTTTCAGAAAGGAAAACGGAATTTGAAGGAGGTGGGTTTGTGGTGGATTTACGGGGGTAGAAAACATCAAGATTTTGGATGGGGGAAGATGAGAGGTGGTGGTGAACAGCTGTTTTGAAGACCTCGAGGGAGGAGTGGGATTGAAGAGAGTATAGGAGTTTGTTCCAGAAGTGGGGAAAAAAGAGGAATGAAAGAGTGAAGGTGAGCAGTGATTCTTGATTTTGGCAGTTTCACCAGAAGGGTTTTTTAGCGGACCTTGAGCACCCTGAGGAAATATAGGGGGGACAGATCAGACAGAGCAGGGGGGCAAGGCCAGAGAGGAGATGGAAGAAGACAAACACCACCGACCTGCAGAGACCCAAAGACTCAGCTTCATCGCGGGAGATACCAATGATCCTAAAAAAAACCTTGGTTTCCACAGTGTGAAGCCGAGCTCGGTGTGAGGCAGGATCACCGCTCCAGAGGGAAGAGCAGTGTTCCATCAGGTGGTGGATGAAAGCTTTGTAAGTGGTTAGAAGCTCAGGTGTGCCAAAGAAGGACTTTGCACGATGTGGGATGCCCAGTCAGCGACTGGCTTTGGAGGCCAGCTAGGAGAAGTGGCTTTCCCAGGAAAGATCATGGCAGATAGCGAGACCCTAAAGCTTGAATGAAAGGACTTCTTCAAGGAGATTGTTGAGAAAGTATATGGGGGGTGAGGTGGGGGTTCCAGACTGTCCTTTCAGAGAGACATGGTGAGGGTGTGAGATTTGTCAATATTGAAAGACATATTCCAAGTGTATGACCAGCTTATGATTTTATACAGGTCTGCAGAGTGAAGAAGCTGCTGCCTACCGATCAGAGGGATGAGAGATGGTACCGCAGAGGGTGGAGTCATCAGCAAAGAAATAAAGAGTATTTTCCAGAGCTGGATATATCATTAATGAAAACCAGAAAAAGTACAGGGCCAAGAAAAAAAAAACAAAAAACAATGCCTTGAGGAGCTCCAGCCTGGACATGAAGAGATGAGAGAGAGAGCCATTAAGAGCCATGCATTGATGGACAGGAGAGGAAGTCTGCAAGCCATAATCCAAAAGGATTCATTGTGTCCTTTTGGATTACAAAAACGTTGTTACAAAATTCCATGGTTGGCCTTAAATTTGAAACATTTTTAGTGCCATGTGTTCAGATGTGGAATGGTAGAGAAAAATTGCCTGTTATTATTTATGCCTTTGTTTTCCTCGCTTCAATGCCATATTGTATTGACATCTTGGGGTGAAAGGTGGTTGGGAGGGAGATGCAGAGGGGCTTGTTGTTGAGGAGGTCGTGTGACTTTGGCAAGCTGATCTTTAAAGATTTGGGATGTCCATCTCCCTAGAAACTTTGTGAGCATGATGCGGCTGCCAGCGCAGTTTTCCGATTGCAGTTTACGTTCAGCAGAGACTTCAATTCACTTAATGCACTGTTGGTGAGCTCATTTTTCCACAATGCATTTCAAATGGCCACGGTATTTTCAGCAAAGCAGATATATATTGCTGTTGCTCCTCCTGCAGATGCTTGCATTGTGCCAGTTGAATGCTCGCGAATCCAATCTGACGGCATCGATGCTTGAAGTTGCAGAAAAGCAACTTGCTGCCGATTCCCAGACGGGCATGCTGAATGGTGAGTGAGGTTGGGCAAGGGAAAACTTAATTCTGTTTCAACTTGCTTTTCATAATTGAACTGATGGAGCAAATTAAGCCTTCTCCTATATTGCCTGTAGAATAGGGGGAGGCTTATACCTGTTGTAGGGTTTATTTTTACAATTACTGTCCCCAATTTTTAATTGTACCACAGAGTTTCTTAGACCCCAAAGAGTACTAAATCACCATTTCGGTATTTTAATGCCTCTGTTGAAGAAGTCACTGGAGGTGTGACGTTTTCAGGTCGTCCACCCGGCTGTCCGTCCGTGAAAGCTTATGGCAAACCACCAAGCATAACGCTTGCTGAGAAACTGCTTCGGTAGCACCGACGCTCTGTAACAGAGTATGCTACATCAGAATCAGGATGTTTGAGCCATCATAACTTGTTAAAGTGTGTCATACAAGTTAGACTCTGATGGCTAACAATGTGCTTATCCAGCTTTAATAAATATCTAACCTCTGTGATCTTATGTGGCAGTTTAAATTGTGTCCAACATCTCTTGCCTCACCTTTTCTCGGCCTTGCGGTCTCGGCACGAGGTGCTGTTTATAACTGTTATTTGTTCCGACTGCCATTTAGCTTGACATGTTGTTCCATTTTCGCAATGCAGGTGTTTCCATGTTGGAGCTGTGCCTAATTATTGCCACAAAGCACGTTAATGACATTTATAATGGCACACCGTTTAACTTCCAGATGGTGTACAATGGTGAGTTTATATTTCCCGTTTTCTTTGATTCAAGTATCCCACCCGGGCAAAAAATGAAACATCGCATGCATTTTTTTAAACTCGAGATTAAAACAATTATTTGATGGTCTCTAACTGTTTTCGTGTTCATTTTCAGATTATCAACAATTTATGCAAAGGAAGTCATTTTCAGTGTTAAGCTTTGAAAAACCAGTTGTGATGAAGGTAGGTTGATGTTTTTCTTGGATAAAGCACTTTAGATGAGGTGTTGGGGAAAGCATCAGTCTTCCAAAGCATAATTATTTTTGGTTCAACATGAAATTCATCTCATTTTCAAAATTAATTGAGCCTCCATCATGTTTAAGTACTGTATGTGTATCATCATGTCCTGCTGTGTTCTGTGTTCCAGCTCTTGCACGAGCCATGACTTTGTTTACAAAAAAGTACATTTCGGACAAAGACAGTGTACTTTATAGTGAATTGCAAGGACGTTAGTACACAAGCACCAAATGTGATTTGAATGTAGTACAAACACTCCCTTTCTACCTCCCCACCTCTCCCCTTCCCCAATACCAAGTAGAGTTTCTCTATAAAAGGTTATTTAGTTGTCAATAGAATGCAGATAAAGAAATTAAAGGTCACTTGGAAAATGAAAGGTCATGAAAGAGTGCGACAGAGAAAAGACAAATATGTAAAAGAGAACATAAGATGCTTCTAACTTGAGTTGGGGTCTGTAAAACGATTTTCATTGGGCAAATGACCTTTGACCTGTTCAAATTAAAATTAAATCAGTTTATCTTTGTATTATAGTCTATACATGGGTCAAGTATGGTTGAAATATTTTGAGCATTTCATGAGTTATTACAGTAGGAGATTCTAAATTGGAAGGGCATTTGGTAGAGCGCATGCCTCCACCAGGCTGAGCAGTTTACGTTTTGTATCCCACTGATAGGCTGAATCTGAATCCGGACCTGAACCAAAATCGAATTGGCTTGTTCTTATCACCTACCTATCTCATCCATCAAGTTTTGTCCGAACCCATCCACGTTTTCAAATACGAGCTGCGATCAAAAATTTCGGTGAATGTGAGAATAATATTTTATTAAACACGAGCAAATACATCAGGTCACTTCGCTGACAGGAATATTAAGTGGTGGGGGAGGGGGAGGGGGGAGTAAGAAGGGGGCGAGAGAGGAGGGGTGTGGAAAGGGAAGGCAGCATGAGGGGAGGGTAAGGGAAGGCAGCATGATGGGAGGGTAAGGGGAGGCAGCATGATGGGAGGGTAAGGGAAGGCAGCATGAGGAGATGGTAAGGGAAGGCAGCATGAAGGAAGGGTAAGGGAAGGTAGCATGAGGGCAGGGTAAGGGAAGGTAGCATGAGGGGAGGGTATGGAAGGTAGCATGAGGGGAGCGTAAGGGAAGGTAGCATTAGGGGAGGGTAAGGGAATGTACCATTAGGGGAGGGTAAGGGAAGGCAGCATGAAGGGAGGGTAAGGGAAGGTAGCATGAGGGGAGGGTAAGGGAAGGTAGCATGAGGGGAGGGTAAGGGAAGGTAGCATGAGGGCAGGGTAAGGGAAGGCAGCATGATGGGAGGGTATGGAAGGTAGCATGAGGGGAGGGTAAGGGAAGGTAGCATTAGGGGAGGGTAAGGGAATGTACCATTAGGGGAGGGTAAGGGAAGGCAGCATGAAGGGAGGGTAAGTGAAGGTAGCATGAGGGGAGGGTAAGGGAAGGCAGCATGAGGGGAGGGTAAGGGAAGGTAGCATGAGGGGAGGGTAAGGGAAGGCAGCATGATGGGAGGGTAAGGGAAGGTAGCATGAGGGGAGGGTAAGGGAAGGTAGCATGATGGGAGGGTCTGTCCGGACATAACCCCCATCCGGATGTCAGGTATATGAAGGATGGAGGGAGAAAAAGATGGGTGGAGGAGAGAGGAGGTAGGGAGACTGAGGAGAGATGGGGGAGCGAGGAAACAGGGGGAGCAAGGAAGGGCAAAAAAGCCGTAAACAATGCGTGAATAAAACATATTGTTGTGGGCCTGGCATTGCAGTGGAACCACAAAGGAGGGGCTGCTCGGGTTACTCGGACTCACTGGAATTGCAGGCCGTCGCACACAAATAACTTCGTGACGTTGCTAATCGACTGTGGATGCCATTAACTCGACCACGTGACTTAGGGTCCTCTGTCTAACAAACCTTTTACCTAAGAGTCACATGACCTCCTTACCAGGGAACACACCTTCGGTACGTATTTGTATTAACCAGATGACTTAATGGATGAGGTGCACCCGAGCGGAACTGCTAAGTATGGACCGGCTACGAAGCGAATCTTTGGGGAATAATGTCGTGGCTAAGCTAGGGTACAGGCCATGCTGGATCAATGAAGGAAAAGACAAAAACAAGCTGGGAACATTTCTAAACAGCACATTTATTTACAACTAGAATGTGAGTAAAGCTATGTGGAACAGTAAATGGGATTTATGGGTATTTACAGCAGGGAAAGCAAGGAATTTGTGGGGTGCGGCAAACAGGCAAGCAATCTTACAAAAGCAGACACAGAGCAGAGTTATCCCATATATCTTCTACAATCTTAACTTGTGCGAGGACAGGCGCCATCTCACGCACACGCACGCGCACAATTAGATATATCCCAGAGAGAAAGAAAACAGGTAAGGGTTAACAACCTCCCAATACCTGGTGCGGTCGGCAGACCATCGCAAGCTAGAATGCAAAGGGAGAGGTGGGTGGGAGGAATACTGGTTGTGTCTAAGATGTGAGTGGGAGGTGTGGTGTAGTGCAACATGGGGGGGGGGGCAGCGTTGTGCGAGAGGAAAGATGTGAAATGCGAGTCAGTTCGTTTCGCTCCTTCAGGTTCTGCCTTTAAAAGAACAGTCGGGCATTGCCCGCGTTACTGCTCTTTTGTGTGTCCAGTCGGAGAGAGAGAGAGAGAGAGAGAGAGAGAGAGAGAGAGAGAGAGAGAGAGAGAGAGAGAGAGAGAGAGACAGACAGACAGACAGACAGACAGACAGACAGACAGACAGACAGACAGACAGACAGACAGACAGAGAGAGAGAGAGAGAGAGAGAGAGAGAGAGAGAGAGAGAGAAAAAAAAAAAAAAAAAAGCGTCAAGAAGAAAGGCCCTATCCTATCTGTGTAGGAATATGTTTGTGTAAATGTTTGCAATTAACGAGGATCGCTCAAACTGAGCGGTCCCTCTTCTTGGCAGTAGTGTGCGACCTCCCCCTCCTTCCCCCCCACTTGGTCAGGAAGACCTGTGGCGTCGTTTGCTTTGCGCCGATGATTCACCGACTTGCTGACCGCCTGCTTGCCGATTCCGTTTGGCTCAGTGTTCCTTCTGCAACAGCAGCGAACAGCCCGAGCACAAAAAGCGAGCAGCAGCAGCGACCAGTGAGCAGGGCGAACAGTTGAGAGAGTGACCCATGAGCTGGCTCAGAGAAGAAAATAAGAAAGAGGAACAGGGCGAAGAGAAAGAACTGGCTCAGCTCTGCCCTCTTTATGGGGCCGGATGAAGGGAGGGGCCGAGAACTGGATCACAAGCTGCAGGCAAAATCCCCCTCGATTGGGCCACAGCGGCCTTAGCTACACCCCGCCAGACCTCGGAGATGAAAAATGGGCCAGTTCCTCGCTGACCTTGACACGGGTCGGAGCTCCGAACTTGACATGGGGCCGCGGTCTTCGGATGTGTTCTCCGGCCCTGAACGTGTGCTGATCCTGACTTCAACATGGAATTGTCGAGAAATCCCTGTGCTACCCATAGGTTCCTTCACAAGTCGCAGCACACGTTTGTGCATCGGGGAATTCCATGTCAAGTGTATACACCCTCCCGACACTAATACCTCATTTTCTCCCCATATGTTGGTCATTTATTCACTTGGGTGAAAAAACTCAAAATACCAACATTTAGACCTGTGGGCCCATTTTAGGGGCCCCTCAAATTTGGGCGCCCCCGGCTGCCCCACAATCTTCCAGAGGCCATATCACAGGTTGTAGTGGTCCGATTTGGCTGATCTTGGTATCAAAATGCTCGTAAAAGCGAGATCTTTCAAATCGCGTAAAGTAAAATCACTCCGAAACAGTAATTCAAAAAGTTATAGTTTGGGGCGCCCTTTGACCTTGGGCCCCCGCTCCCCAGCCAAACCGATGGTCCCGATTTTTTTCGTTTGAGAATACCCCCTTCATATATTCCAACACCTCAGCATAAATGAAAATGGGATCTCAATGGGTTCAAGTGTGATGATGGTTTTATTGTTCGGGGACTCGAGTGCTGGACACACAATAGCCACAATACATAGCACAATATTTGAACACAAGATTTCCAATATACTATATCAGTATATTGTACATAAATTTTCCACATGCACATGCAAAAGGACCCCGGGCTGGCAATATTTGTTCGACCATTATGGCTTCTGCTTTGCAGGCATTTGAGCGGCTTCAGCAGCTCAACTTCATCCAGCCAGTCGAGGGAGCAGCTGGTCGCGGACAGAGAGAGTTCCAGCTCATGCGATTCTTGTTGAACGACTTGCAGATTCAAGAAGCACTCCAGAACTTCCCCCAATGTCCAACTGACCTACGCCTTTGGGCTTCTTCATCTCTGAACTAGCTTGAGCCTGTTTATAAATAATTGGAGCATTCTGGGGCCTAATCATTTGTGATTATATTCTACCATCTTTGTCTATGACAAAGATCATGAAGAACAGATATCTCACACTCTATGAGCAAAATTGTCACTGGTCTTTTAACCCCTTAAATTATCAAGATAAAATGAAGTGCTTTTCCAACTTTTTTGATTTTCTAAACTGTATTACAAGGTCGTACTTCATAAGACTTATTTGCAGTACTCGTATCCGAAAGGTACGAGAAAGTTGTTTTTTGGTGCAAATTAAGGGATCAGAAGTCTTTTTAAAGGAGTAGGAAGAGAAAAGCAGAAGGCATCCATAATCCAGGATGACTTCAAAACAAAGTGCACAAAACTCTTTTCTATACTTGATCTGCTGCTGCTGCTGTTTTTTTTTTTTTCCTGCAATAAAGTCTTGGGTTTATTAAAAAAAATTTTTTACCAAAAGCAGATTCCATGGGAAAGAAATGTGCTGGTCATGGCTCCATTATGTTTTTGTTGTTGTGTCGCCTGGAACCAAGTTCCCGGGAGCTTATGGGATGACGCGTTGTTCGTTCGTCTGTCCGCAAACTTCTCAGAAACGACACACACAATTCCGATGAAACTTCACAACAACCTTCATCATCCGTGATGTACCAAAGTTTGTTCCCGCGATTTAAGAAAGGGGGGGGGGTCAAAGGGAACTTATGGGGGGGTGGGTGGGTGGAGCTGCCCCCCAAATCGGTATTTGCTGTGACATTGGTTCATGAGTACATTTCCTGATTCTGTCCCACGTTGACTTCCTCCTCAGTATCATTCTACCAGGGGTATTGCCCTTATTTTTAATATAGTCAAGGCTTGTGGAGCAGCTGGAACAGAGGATGGACCGTTATGTAACAGAAGGAAAATAACAGTGGAAAGAAGAGAGAAACATACCAAAAGCAGATGGAGGAAGATGGGATATGGGGAAGGAAGGGGGGGGGAGAGAGAGACAGAGACAGAGACAGAGACAGAGACAGAGACAGAGAGAGAGAGAGAGAGAGAGAGAGAGAGAGAGAGAGAGAGAGAGAGAGAGAGAGAGAGACAGAGACAGAGAGAGAGAGACGGAAGTGAACAAGCTGAATACAGGGAAAATGGTGGGTGGGGAGGGATGTGGTCTGGTTGTGTCCCACCCATACACCAAACAGGTGGGTTGAGAGGATGACGGAGAGGTACGCACACTCACCTCTAAGCTGTCTAGCCTGGGTTTGAATCCTGATGCAGTAAAACTCTCATCCCAGTGTTTTACAGGTAGGTGATTCATCATTGCGTGCTGTCCCTTGGATGGATGTTAAACGGGAGTCCTGTTTGTCGGCAGTAGTTGGTTGACGTAAAATATCCCACGTGAGGAAGAGGCTATCACTGGCACAATGGCCTAACCAGCAGAGATAATTACATCAGCAGCTAAGCTGCACTTTCAGCCAATGATGCTACCCCGCATCATCATTGTACTGCATACGAAAGAAGAAAACCAAACAGGTATCTACAACACAACTCAAGCATACCAGTGATCCATTAAGGAGACGTTCATCAGTGAGTGACATTATATAGAGGAATATATCACCTTGAGGTACATCCATTATATTTGGTTTTAACTATCATGGATTTAAGCATTGTTTTGTACCAACTCATACAAACAACTCTTGAGAAAGATTCACCATGAGCAGAAAGAGTGAAAGCAAAAAATGATGTGAAGAGAAAAACAAGAGGTATTTATCAACTACAATCACAACCAATGGGAAGTAGCCTGGTGTTGGCTCAGTGGTTTGGGTGGCGGCTTGGGATCCTAGGGTCCTGAGTTCAAGCCCCGTCAGCCGCTGAATAAATACACTAGGGGGTTGACTCAGCCTGTCATCCTTCTGAGGTTGGTGAAATGAGTACCAGTTCCAGTGTGTGTACTGGTAGAGGGGCACTGCAATAAATTATCGCTGCTGACCGCCTGCTTGCCGATATCTTCTAGCCTGAGACCAGAAAAGCGACAATCAGCGACACAGTCACACTTCAAGAAATGATAGCTACCCCAGCAGCTTAGCTGCCATACAACCAATGGGACGTGTGAGTGATGTACTGCAGGGTTAGCACCCAGTTGGTGTCGGGGATTTTCAAGCACGACCTTGCTAGTAATTTCAGGTGCTGGGAAACGTGACAAACATCTCACCACTCATCCTGGTCATGTCAAAGCATTGCAGAATTTGGTAACCAGAGAAAAAGAGCACTTCCTTGATTCGAAAATCACATGGCAGACCGGTAGAGCGAAGTTCCTGCCGTCAAGGCAGTCTGGATAGACACTTCCACGGCACGCACTCCGCCCAGCCTTTGCGGCTCAATGTATATTGGGAACCAGGTCAGAGGACCCCGTTGAAGAGTTATGTGCTTATGCTTTAATTAATTTTACCTCCACCAGTATATCAAGATACAAAAACGAGTGGAAGCAAATCTATTTGTTGATTATTCCTCAATGCCTGAAAACGATCATATAAAGACAAGTGGTCAAATGATCAGATCATCTGTGTGTTCATGTACAATTCTCACCAAGACATCGGTCAGAAATACGTTCCAGTTTCACAGCAATTTCCGCAGTCGTTTCATCAACTCCTTGAATTTATCCCCGTTCACTGGGATTGAAGTTCATTTTATACGATTGAGACATTCGATAAACTGTGCTCTGGTCTTGTAAACCGAATCGTGAAACTGAAAGAATTGGTCTTCTGTCTTCGTGACTTAAGGCTTTGTTACCCTGCGCTCATGAAGCGAAAGGTGGAGTGAAGGGATCGGTCGCGTCCATGTGCCGTGTGTATGTAGTCTGTATTTTAAAAATTCATTTTCTCAGGAACAGTTAGTCTGATTGACACGAAATTTTCCAAATAGGTGCACCTCCTGACGAATTTTTTGTCATAATCATGACGTCATAGATCATGTAGTACAGATGCCATCTTGGAAAAACTGAAAAACAAGCACCTCCATTTATCTGAAACCGCTCGATGAAAAAAAATTGAAACATGGCTCATTGTCAAGTACTCCACATGCGGAATAAGATATGTTAATAATGATGTCATCGGTGCCTTCATTACGACATCATAATTTGACAAGTGCAATGCTTGATCCGGTCAGTATGGAAAAAAAATTCTCTGCAATTGCTGAAACCGCTAACCAATCAATGCAAAACTTTAACTCACTGATCAACTACCCATGGGAAATATCATTTGATAAAAGTAACATCATCGGTCACTGGTTTGGCACCATGTTGGATCAGAGAAAAACAAAAAAAAAACCTATAAAAAAAACATAGGGGTTTGCTTGCACCAAGTCCTTCTCAAGACTGCACAGGGTAAGCATTCTATTTATACCATCTAGTTCATGAACTTTAACAATGAAGAGAGTTGTTATTTGAGCTTCAGGAAAGAAGAAACAGAAAAAGTTCAGAAAGTTTAACTTCCTGTCGACAGTAGTATAAATGGGGGAAATGTGTGATAATCTCAATATTTGGGGAAAGAGGAAAAGGGCAGATTGAAGAGGTAAACTTTCTCTTTCTATTAGAAACTTCAAGATTAATTGTTATGGTTGCTGGAGAGAGGCATTGTTTTTGGTCTTGGTCTTGGTCTCAGCAAACTGAGAACAACAACAAAAAAAGTTATGGTGTCCCGCTTTTTTTTTTGAAAAAAAACAAAAGGTTGTTTTCATTATGAGGCAGAATTTCAAGCACTACCAATTAGTTAATATTACAAGTTGGCTATACCAGGAATCCTCAGCGATCTCTGATCGCAACCCTCTGGTTTGTATGATGAAATTGAAGCTCGTGGGAGTTGATGAAGAGTTAAAAGGCCACAGCTGGGTATAACGAGCAAAATAATGAACAAAAGAAGATCGACTTACTCGTCGGTAGGGTTAATGGGGGTAAAAAGAAAAGAAAAGAAAAGAATGCAGGATGACATGGTGGTGTACTGCTTCCTTAAGTCCTGAAATGAAGAGTGGGATTGAACATTGGAAGACAATTCCTAAAATGGCAGAGGAACAAAGAGTAGGGATATGTGGAAAGCCTATTGAGAGTTGAACCAGTAGGGGGATTACTGGAAGAACGTGAGAATTCTGGAGGACATAGGAAGTCAGAGGGCTGAGAGAGTAGAAGGAGATAGACTGGAACAGAAGCGGTTAAAAAAATTTTTTTAAAAAGCCACCGACATGTTTGTGATGTCAGAACAATAGGCTTTAGTTGAAAAGAAGTTTGAAATGCGTATAAATTTCATTTTTATCCGAACGCTTTTTGGAAAAAAACGGTCTACGTGTCTGTCCATCTGTCTGTCCTTCACGCGATCTCCTTCTAAACAGTTGTACAGAAATTTGCCACACTTTATAGGTATGATCACCACAGGGCGTAAAGTTGCAAGAGCAGCATCATTTTTGGCCAAACCCCCTGGGATGGGGTCAAAAGGTCAAATACCAAAACAATGCAATTACGGGCACATTTTTCATATGAAACTTTGTATTTGCAATCAACATTGGAGGACGCATGGAATATGTCATGATTTTTTGGATTTGACCTCCAGTTCGTGCCGCAGAGAGCCGGGACAAAGTGTTACAGGGGTCAAAACGGGGAAAAAAAATTCAACCCAAATTTGATATTGGGTCATTCCTGGTGGAACTTTTTGCCATCTTTCATCTTTGCTTCAAGTGGAAAGCGTGGGGATCTGCGATGGTGTGCCATTGACTTCTCACTAGTTATCTCCGCCACCGAAGGTGGCCGGAGGTTATGTTTTCAGCCATCTGAGGTTCCTAGAGGAAGGCTTGTCTGTCTGTCTGTGAATGGGATATCTCAAAAAGTTATAGATGGATTCAGCCGAAATTTGGTGCAGAGGTTGGGGTGTGTGATAAAGTCGAAATAATCGGATTTTGGTGAAAAATCCGGATCATGATGTTAGAATATTTAGAGTGATTCTTCACCATTGAGAGATCGAGCCAAAAACTATATACAGCACAATATCTCAAAAAGTTATGGATGGATTCGGCTGAAACTTGGTGGACAGGTTGGGAGTGTGACAAGGAAGAATCGACTGGACATTGGTGACGATCTGAATCTAGATAAGAAGTTTTTTTTTTAATAATTCCAAGTGATTCTTCACCATTGAGATATGGGGCCAAAAACAATATGTATCATATTTCAAAAAGTTGTGGATGAGCTATGACAAAATGATGTGGATGCTTTGGTTAGATGACAAGAACAAGCTGATTCGATTTTGGTTCAGGTTTACAGTAATCTTACAAATAAACAGGAATGTTGTGTAACCAAGGTGAAACTGAGAACAAGTACAACCAAGTTTAATTATGGCAGTCTTAAATACAAAAGTTTATTGTTCCGTTCTAAAAGAAAGTACATTCATGAGAGTTAGGAAATCACACCCTTGTCCGATAGAGAAAAACAGCAATTACACATCCCTCGATCGTTTTTGTACTGACATGAAAAGTAAAAAAAAAAGGTTAATTTTCTTTACACATTTGGCATGATTTTACAGTTGTACAAAATAACACTTGTGTTGAAACAAAATGAAACCTTTGAAGCATATACATGACAAAATTTAGCTCTTTTGTTGGCTTATCCAAAATTTTCTTGCTGTCCTCTTGTTTATAAACATTTCTTGTACCTGTAACAATTTGACATCCACATGAAGACCAAGAAGGATGGATCCATCAAACTGATTCCATATTTTATAAACCAAAACGAATCTTATGGCAAGACAGCAAAAAGTACTTTATAAAAAAAAAATTTTCCGAAATTTTTGTGCAAAATCTCCATTCAAATGTACAAACGAAGTTCTCACCTGGCTAGTTCAGATGAGACCAGATGTAAGAAGAAAAGCGACGTCAGTTTCACGTACACTTCTTTTGAAATGATGGGACAAACACCACTTCAGTTTCCTTGCACAAAATGTCTAAGGCAAGAATTAAGCTGACATACAATTTGGAGAATGTACAGTTGCTCCAAAAGAGCTGGGGTATGAGCATTGGACAAAGAGGGCTTAATAAATGAGGTTAATTCATGCAATTTGACAGTAACAAAGGGGTTAATGTTAACGTACTCAAATTGTTTGTGGAAACATGACGAAGAGTGTTCAAAACAAAATTGTCGATCTGATGCAAGAACCGATGTAAATACTTACACGGTATCCGACGTCCTTCGCTTGCAAACGGGGCTACGTGTGACGTAATTAAAACAACAGTCACACCAAGCACTTGCAGAAGATTTGGACATTTAACCGCAGTATTTACCGCCTTGTTTAGTAACCCCAATTAGAACAACAAATACCCCTATACAATGCTGCAGACACATTCCAACTCACACACTGCCCGACTACTTACTCGACTAAAGGTTTAACCGTATGCAACACCAACCTGGTGCATCAGTAGCACAATTTGTTTTTGCAAAAAAGAACAAGCCCATTATCAGATGATGACATGTCGGAAAACTACAACAGCAAATATGAGGTATTACGAGAACTGAAAAGACAATGCTTGAACATTGTTCCACGGCAGAGGTATTTTCTTTTTCTTTTTGAAACCACAGACTGTTTAAAACTGCATTTGCTAAAGGTTTACCAAGCACGTGGGAATGAGGAAAATGCGCTTGTTCACAAATTCCTGACCTGTTTGCAGGTTGTCCAGTGTGGACTTGATGGCTCCTGTCCTTTAAAATTTGCGTACGAGAAGCATAAGAAATGCAGCGGAGGAAGAAGACGGGAAGTGAGGGCAACGAGTCTCTTTAAAAGTCAACAACAGACCTCAATCCATCGGGGCACTATGCAATGGCCATGCACGATTGCAAATGCTCAACTCGCCAACAGGTATCAACAGTCTCCAGCTGTGAAGCCTTTTCAAAATGACAAACAATTGACCTAAGACTACAGTAATCCAGGGCCAGATTCCAACCCATTAGGCAGGAATCAAAGTGACATCAGTATACAAACATGTATGCACCTGCCAAGAGGGAAAAGGGGAAATACACGCACCTCATAATCATACGCAGGTATAAACAGAAGATACAACACAGGGGTTAAACAAAAGCAAAACGAATAGCAGCATACGCGTATGCAAATGCAATGACCACATCAACTTCCTGGTGTAACAAAAAGGAGTTGGTGTGAAAGAGACCGAGATTGCCGCAACTATTGATGATCCGATCGACAAATCAGATCGACAGTCAATTGCAGAAATATGCAACTGCACAGTGCACACTTTTGCAAACAAATAATAAATAGAACCACATCCAGTAAAACTTACCGAAAAGGTGAATGATGAGACCTTTCACCAACCTTTTGCTTTTCTTAAAGTCTGACATTGTTCCATGAACTACACTTTATTTAGTTTTTCAACACTCCGGAAAACCCATCAACTGATAACGGTACTCCAACACTAGCATGAAGAAATGTCGAAGTATTTCAATTAATCCAGAATCCTGACTTATAAGCTCAGATTGATAGGCATTCGATGTGTCTGACTCGGCTTAAATTTCCCTCCGCAAATTCCTCCGAGAAAAAAGGTGCACAGACACGAAACAAAGATCCAACAATGGCATGAACACCAGACATTCGCTTAAAATAGGGTACTAAGATAAAACTGGCAATGGCAAACCTTCGCAAGAAGGTAAATACTGTGTACACAAAGCGAAGCAATGTGCAGTGCAAGTATTTCCAGAGTGTCTGTTCACGTGACATTGCGAGCTGTGCACTCTGCGGAAGATGACAAAAAGCCATGCCCCAAACTTTCTATGAACGTTGCTGAAGATTACGGGTTACCATACGGTAATAACCAACCTTGCGGAGGTCAAATGCCACATTCTATGTGAGCACACACATGGGTACAATAATTTAACATGTTTGCTGTCCTTTAGCAATCCTAAGTTAAACTTACCAGGGGTTGGGGGTGGGGAGAGGGGGCATTCACAAATATTCCAATGACAATAGAAAAACAATTTCTTAATTAAATACAAATATTCCAATGAAAATGAGGTATTTGTGGTTGACTGAAGGTGAAGGCAACCTATGCAGTCCAACAACCTTCATGGCATTCTGGAAAGTCCTGCAGATGTTGTATGAGAAGCAGCATTCCGGTGACTCGGTGGAATTGTTGCTTTGTTCCAAAAATGAAAATAAAAATAAAAATAAATCAATAAAAATCTCACAAGTGCTCTGCAAAAAATCCAAAAAGGGGAAAAAAAATCTCCCTGAAGGTTTGTCCCCCTTTCTTTTCTTGCCATACCCGACGTGGCTGTACGACCTATCACTACCTTGTTACCTTGTTCAATCAGGTGAACAAGCATCGAGGAGACACCCGTAGCCTTTGCTTGGCATTCTATGTCCAGTCGGGTGAGTGAATCGCAGATGTCGCCATCAAATCTGTGTGCTCAAGTTCCAATTTGCAAAAAGGCTGTAGAGTTTTGAACAACACAGAATTTAAAAAAACAATTAAATAACCGGGCTTTTTTTACGACCATACATTGGAGAATTAGTATTCGAGTGTGACGTAGAGAAGAACCATGTTTTGGAAAGCCCAGTTATGATTTGATTGCAAGATATAAATTTGCAAAAGCCAGGTCTCCGATTATCCCCTAACATACTGAATATGCACATTTGTTTCGTCGTTGAGGCACTGGGTCAAAATATACACAGGCTGTAGAGATCCCGCAGAGGGGAATCCGCTGAGACGTTCACAAAAACAAATTACTTTCATGCTCGTCATTCTCAGAAGTTTTGCGTTAAAAAAGTGAACAAATAAAGTTTGACAAGAAGTGTAACACAACTTCCAGGTGAGAGTATTTCACAGTTTAGAGTTAAAATGGTGAAATTCAGCTAAAAATAAAAAGACAACCATCCATCAGTGTTCATCTGCCTACATTAGTTGTTGACGACATGGCGCCTGCAGCTGAAATGTGAGAAGTCACCTGCTTTGAGTCAGCAAGCTTTTCACAAGGGACCTTATTGCACATGCTGGGTTTGAGGGAGGTCAGAGACATCAAAGAGTCTTCTAACAGCACCGGTATAAGCCAGGAAGCTGAAGATTTGAGAACCAATGACCAGCTGCAACTTAGAAGAGGCTTCCAAAAGCCAGGCCTGCCAGGCCCAGATAAAGAAGAATGTGGGAAAAGTAATGTGAGAGAGCATTCCCAGTGTGTTCAACAGTCTGTAACATTGGCTGAAGATCTTGATGGGATGCAGGCAGCATCATATAAAAACGGTCAACGCACCACCCAATTGGTGGATCAGGCTTGAGATTTACGCGCTCGACTCGAGAGGTGCGATGGGTAGCTGATTTCCCTCTGGAGAAACAGTGATGGAAATGTCAGTCGAGGAGAGTTCAGCGAGGCGGAAGGCGAGTGTGACTCGTTCGGCCACACAACCCGATGACAGGCGCGCTTCTGCATCATGGTCCCAGCACTCTTCCACTGTCTCACAGATTTGTGCTAACCCCTGGTAAAACAAACCCAACGACACAACTGGTTAATACCATCAGGATGTAGGAAAACGTTTTCTGCTATTGCCAGACATACAAGGTCAGGTCAGGTCAGGTCAGTTATGAGAGCATGTGCCAGAGCAGCGTGTCGCTGCGTCCAAGGAGTCCGTCTGGCCATCCCCCAGGCAGATGCCTGGCCCATTCCCATGTCCTTGAGATGCTGATCAACCTGCTGCAATGACGCAAGTGGTCAGCCCATTCGCCTCCACTCACGAGGCTCCCTCGCTGAGAGAATCTGGTGAGCAGGCTCCACGTCAGGAAAACGAGCCACATGTCCATACAACTGCAGCTGATGTTCACGGACTATGCAGGTAACAAATTTAATGAGTCTCTCTCAGCAACCGCTCGTTGGACACAAAGTCCGACCAGTGATTGCCAAGGATTCTCCGAAGAGACCTGGTTCCAAAGGAATTAAGTCTCCGTCTCAGATCGCTGGTCAGAGTCCAAGTCTCACACAGAAGAGCAAGACTGGAAGCACCAAGGACCTGAAGACTCAGACTTTTGTCCTCCTGCATAGGCAACGTCAGCACCACACCCCATGATCCAGTGAATCCACGACTCCCCAGGCCCGACCCAGATGTCTATTGACCTCTGACTCACAGCCAGCAGTGACATGAATATCACTGCCAAGGTAAGTGAATCTCTCCACGACCTCAACATTCTCACCACAAACAGGTACAGACAAGATAGCACTATCCAAGATGTCATTGAAAGCCTGGATCTTAGTTTTGACCTAGGAAACCCATAATCCCAGCGGCTCCAACTCCTCATTCAACACCTCGAGGGCCCCCAAAAGGATATCCATAGCCTCTTCAAAGATTACTGCATCATCTGCGAAATCAAGGTCAGAGATGTTGACATTCCCAAACGATGCGCAACAGTTTGATCTCTCCGACATCCTCCCTAGAATCCAGTCCATACAAGCGCTGAAAAGTGTGGGGGTTTGTACACACCCCTGACAATAACAACTGGAAATAAGTCGGAGATGGTACCACCACATCTCACAGCACTCTCAGTACCAGAGTATAGCTCAGACATCAGATCGATCAGTTTTGGTGGCACCCCACGAAGGCCAAGAATCCTCCAGAGGGCGTCCCGATTCACTGAATCGAATGCTTTACAGAGATCAAAAAAGGCCGCAAGTAGCCCCTGCCGAAACTCTCGTCTGCGTTCGGTGAAGACACGAAGAGCAAGGATACGGTCAATCGTTGACCTCTTTGGTGTAAAGTCTGACTGCTCTGGACGCTGGTGCTCAAGCACATGGTGGCGAAACCCATCAATAAATTATCCGAGCAAATACCTTGCCTGGCACTGAGAGCAGTGTCACCCCTCAGTGGTTGTTGCAGTCCTGGAGATCACCCTTCCCCATCCAGAGAGGGACAACAAGGCCCCTCTTCTAGTCAGTTGAGATGATGCCTGTGTTCCAGGCAGAGAACAGAACTGCATGCAACAACATTAGTGCAACATGTTCACAAGCCTTGAGAAGTTCAGCATGGATGCCACAGACCCCAGGAGCTTTACCCCATTTTAACCGCTTCACCGCAGCCTGTGTTTCCACAAACGAAGGTGGATCACAGTTGATTGGAGGGTCAGCAATTGGGATAGTAACACCCCTGACATCCAACTCAACAGAAGGTTGATCAACCTTGTACAGCCGCCCAAAGTAACTGGCCCAGCAGGCCTTCACTTCGGACTCCTCTGTCAAGAGTCCAGCGAGGGATGAGCTTGGAGGAATGCAATGCACGAATTCCCTCGTAAGTCGGATGAGAATCACTTGACCACAGGTGATGCTATACCCCCTTACAGATTCCTTGCTCATCGGCCTCCTTGTCCACCCTCAGCTCACGTACACTTTTACGCCTCAACTCCCTGAACAGCTCAACTCTGCCATTAAGCCGGTCCCTGTGACTCTGGTCAATGGTATCCAGTGTCTCTTGAGAGACAAAATTCTTCCTCGCCCGATGGTGAGTTCCAAGACATTCACTGGCAACATTAAGGATGGTGGTCTTGAAGGCACTCCACAACTCTTCAGGATTCCCCAAAGCACCCAGACCCCCCAAATCAACACGTAGCCTGTTTGCAAACTCCTCAGCTACCCTCTCATCCTTGAGCTTGGCAACATCCAGCCAAGGCTGGGATGGTACCATTCTCCTGGATTTAAGCTGGAACTTCAGAGATGCTACAACAAGCATGTGGTCAGTTTTGAGGAACTGAGCACTCCGGTAGACCCTGCACTTCTAGATCATCTTCCAGTGACCATCAACAAGCACATGATTCATCTCCTTTGCCACACTACCAGCATTGGAATACCAAGTCCAGCGATGAGCCTGTGGGTGCTGAAACCATGAACCTGCCACCCTAAGTCCATGACTTCTTGCAAAGTCAAGGAACTTTGTGCTCTTATAGTTCATAGTTCCAGACCCCTGGGGACCAACACATGTCTCATAACCATCCCTATCAGTTCCAGTTGATGCATTAAAATCGCCCAAGACGAGAAAAGTATCTCGCCTGGGGCACTGATCAACCACAGACTCGAGCGTGGCATAGACTACGTCCTTCACGGTGAGGTCACTCGCCTCGGTCGGAGCATATACAGAGACCAGGGAAACGACACCCAAGGAGTAATGAATCCTTTGTCTCATAATACGCTCATTGACTGGCGTTAGCTCAATTATCATTGGAGTCAGCTTATTGGACACAGCTACAGCAACTCCTTGGGTATGGTAACCATCAGAGCGACCAGACCAATAGTGGGTGTAACCACCCACCATGACCTCGCCGCAATCCGGTCTCCGAGTCTCAGAGAGTGCTGCAATACTGCTCCTCAATCGGTTGAGCTCAGATGATAACAGAGACAGGTGATCATCCTCTCTTCGGGATAGGACATTCCAGGCACCCACCCGAAGGGACCGCCTCAGGTTAACCCAAGGAGACCGCCGTCTGGTGGACGACACCTCAGCATCGCCCTGGCGCACACAAGACCAAATCAAAAATGAAGAGAAAATGTTTCCAGAAAACAGTTAACTGCTCAAGTTGCTTATAAATAAGAGAAAGGCTCTGCTTACCACGTGTTTGTGCCAACAGTCACGCAATACTGGTCTTTGCTTCTTGTTCACCACCACCTCCTGCATGTCTTCAAGGCCAGGGTGTTGGCCCACCTCTTCTTCGAATGGCGTCCGATATTCACCGACTGGGCCTGGTGCATGAACACAAGTAATGACAATAAGTTTCACAAACTGGTGTCGTCAACAGTCAGACGACGACTACACCGAATAAATGGTTAAGAATGCGTGGATAATGTTTGTGCCAACTTCACATATTATATCAAGTCTTTGTACAAATAATGGAAAAGTTTAATGTTTAACTGGTTCGTTATTTATTTATTTACACCAACTCGTTTTGTCTGGAGTTCCAAATGGAAATGATCAAGTAAAAGCATTTGGAACTAGAATGGAACTCGAAGAGTGCATAGGCCTGCCTCGTGCATTCATTCTGAATAAAAATACCATCGTTAAATGAACACGCTGCGATTACGGCTTTACCATAACATACGCTGCTGCAATGAACATACCCGAATCATCCACGCACCCTTTTATGTCAGTGGTTATGAACATCATAAATGTAATTGTTCACTCACATTGGGTCATAGATCAGATGTACAGTGTATGATTTCAGATTTTTTAGGTAAGAATTTCAATTCAACCAATTATGGCTGGAATATCACTTCTCGAATGACGTCATCGTTATCACCCTATATACCCCATGGGTATTTGATGACAGGACATTTCAATTTTTATTAGATCCTCGTGGAGGATCTCTAAGTCTTACTCACGTTGTTGTTCTTCATCTTATTCTTGTGGACTTTTTTGTTTCACAGCCTACAGTTTTCATCCAAACTTCCTGAAACTTGGCGTATATATGTAAAAATACCCTGCACAGACAGTAACCATCTCCGATTTTGAAAATTCCTCCGAGAAAAAAAGTTATGACGTCAAAATATCTCCGCAAATGGAAATCGCCTATACCATTATCTCTGAAACTGGGCAAGCTGTTTGAATTTTGTTTGCGGGAATCAAGCCGGGCATTAGCACAGATAATTATTGATCGCAAACCTGATACATTACAATGACGTCATATTCGTTTTTATGACGTCATCGTGAAGAGGACGAGGATCTTAGCTCAATTGAGCTGGTTTACAGTTGAGTGGTTTTGGAGAAAATGATGTCGAAATTTGTTCCTTTAATCTAATACGGCTGCTCTACCATGTGACCCATAATATCAGAGTTAACAATAAAATATTCTCCATGTTTAAATGAAGAGCCCCACAGATAGACAGATAGACAGACAGGGTCATTGTAATAGTCTCGTATCCCCTTTGGGGGCGAGACAAACGAAAACGGCACTCAGCAGAGGGCATACCTCCGTCAGGCTGAAGGAGTTTACGTTTTGTATCCCACTGATGAGCCGGATATGGATCCGGACCTTAACAAAAATCGAATCGGCTTGTTCTTGTCAACTAACCAACTCATCCACCTAGTTTTGTCATAAATCGTCCACAAATCTTTGAGATATCGTGCCACACCGTCGGACCCTGACAATAGCGGTTCCTCCATTCGTGGAAACCCGCCTATTCGCGGTTCATAAAATGTGACATGCATCTACATTCTTGGTCCTATGCTTCATGTATTTGCAGTTTTTCTGCAGTCATATTCACAGTTTTTTGCAGGTGTATTCACAGTTTTTTCACGGGATTTTTGATTTTCCCTTATGAATCACGAACCTATCGATATGTCGGATTCGACATTTGCAGAATTTTTCAGGAACGTATTTCCCCGCGAATGTCGGGGTCTGACTATATCGTTTTTGACTCCATCTCTCAATGGTGAAGGATCACTTAAAAAATTTCGGATCTAGATCTTCACCAAAAATCGTATCAATTCGTCCTCGTCACAAACCCAACCAACTTATCCACCAAATGTCGTCCATAACTTCAGAGACAGGGGTGAAAACGTAACCTCCATCCATCTTCGGTGACAGAGGTAATGACAGGAGGAGAGGAGGAGATTGGGACCATACTCTGTGCTGGGCGTTGGTGCTGCTGAAGCAGTCTCCTTGACTATTGGGCACAATCCTGGACTCCGACTCCGACACAGGATACCAGCATGCTGGCACTCGTTTTGCCGACCTCAGAAGGATGACAGACCAAGTTAACCCCACCTGGTATTAATTCAACAACTGAGTGGGATTTGAACTCAGGACCCTAGAATCCAAAGCCCACCACCCTAACCATTAAGCCAACACCAGGCATAATAACAGGGAAATCTTAATATCATGGAGCTAATCTGCTAATGTATATATATATATATATATATATATATATATATATATATATATATATATATATATATATATATATATATATATATATATTGTGACGGCTTTGGGAAACGCACCCCAGGGGAGAGCATACATGGACATGTATGAGACACGAGGATGAGTTATTTCATGTGTAATGGTTTGGGGTGACATGCGTTGAGGTTAGTTTGGGTATCCCCGATGTGATGTCTTACACCCCCCCACCCCCGCCACCCCTACCCCTTCTGATCGTTTCAATCCTTCTTTCAGTACCACATCGGTCCATTCCAGACCCTCTGCTACTTTCAATCCTTCCAATCCACCATCAGTCTGTTTCAGCAATCCCCCCACCGCTGCCTTTCTCAATCCACAAATAATCACCTTCACCAAACATAAATTCAATAACACCCCTTTCCTCCTGTCAGTCTTTCTTCCAACCCCGCAAGTTTATTCTGGCCCTTTGGTGTGTGTCTTCCTCACCGCTCAAATTCACCCATTCTCTTATTATTTACCACCAACAACCCATCACTCCCCGTAAACAACTAATCTGGACCGGCACCGAATTACTTTCCCACATTCTTCCTTTTTCTTCCTTCTTGCATTTCCATGTTTGTGGCACAAAGCACAATGCTTGTTGCATTTGAAATAAAGCACAACACTTTCCCCATATGCAATAAAGTGTGGTGCTTCTTGCATGCGAACAGTATGTACAGCATGGAGGACTTTTTGCACACACGGGGAGGAGTTGAGGGTGACGTCCACGTCTTTCGTGCGTGAGGAGTAGGGTGAAGGC
>NC_140963.1:34873694-34885194 GCF_056783735.1 Eptatretus burgeri | reverse complement strand
ATATTTTTTGCTCATCATTATCAAATAATTTATTTTTCCTTCCTACCTCCGGTAGAGAACCATGGCATTGCCATTGAAACTTAAACGTGCACCAAGCAAAACGACTGAAGAAACATAAAAATGAAGCGTTTAATTTATATTCATCCGTCCTGAAGTGACGGGTCATATAACGTCGTCAAAAACGGGGAACGTCGTGGAAAATAAAATTTCACATTTTCAGTGAGCCAGCCACCTCCTGTTGTACCGTAGAACAACATGCGGCTAAGAATGTATGTGAGTGACCCCTGAACTTTGTTCAAGTCGATCAACGTACAGTATTCAGTGACAGTGCGAATATTCTAGAGCGCTGGTTTAAGCACTCCAAAGAAACGGCTTTCTTGGTACACGATTAGCAATCATCAACGAAACGTCATATTAAACATACAACTCCCAGGGATGCCCCAAACGTCAAATATGTCCGAATTGGACAAATGAACACATTTTTTGAGTCGGACTGCTTGCAAGTTCGATTTTGGAGCTTAAATTTAGTAATTCTGCTTAGCTTAAGAGATACTTTATTATATTTTCGCACATGCGACCACCGCAACGAACGCTGATGTCTCCGGAGGCTTTTAAGCATTGCAATGTACCCAGCGATTCGTGGCTATGATGAACAGGCATTCGATAATAAGAGTGGGGAAAGTGAAAAACAAACTTTACCACGAATAAATTGTTGCAACCTGTTCCAAGTCAACGTATGGTTGAGCAGGTGAAAAAACATGGCGGCTTCAGACCCAAGCGAAGTAACCAAGGATATGCCTTAAGACCCCATAGAGAGTGGTGACCGAAGATGCGCCTGATAAAGGATATAATTAAATAAGGCCGTTAATTATCTTCAAAAGGGGTGATTTAATTAACCCAAACTTCCTTGGAGTTTTCTCCGAATGCATGCAAACTTTCAGGCTGCTCGGTTTCGTGGTTTTGGCGTTATGGCGGAGACACACTGACACACACTGCCTTTTATTAGTATATATTTATGAGTACAACCAAATAGTTAGGCACAAGGGATGTTCAAAACATTATACGGATGAGATGCTGACAGTAGTCGGAGAACAATTTTCTAATATATTTTCAAAATGCTGATTGCCTGAATACGCTGTGTGATGCTATTACAATATTTATTCAACTACAATTGCGACAGCTCCGAATATGAGACTTAATTCATTAGTCGGAGAATATTAAACCCATGAATATTAAAACCGATGCACTTTATTATTATTAAACCCATGACACCCATGAATATTAAAAGCAATGCACTTTATTACCTCCGCCACGAAAGGTGGACGGAGATTATGTTTCCAGCCCTGTCTCCATCTGTTTATCTGTGAGCACGACATCTAAAAAAAGTTATGGACAGATTCGGACAAACTTTGTTGCATAGGTTGAGTATGTGATGAGGAGTAATTGATTCAATTTTGGTGGGAATCTGAATTTGGATCTGAGAATCTCTGAAGTGATTCTTCTCCATTGAGAGATAGGGCTAAAAAATGATATATAGCACAATATCATAAAACGTTGTGAACGAATTCAGATGAAACTTCGTGGATAGGATGGGTGTGTGACACGGACGAAGCAATTTGATTTTGGTTAAGATCCGGATCTGGATCCGAGAATTTCATAATTTTTAAAGTGATTCTACATCATTTGTTCAAAAAATAAAAAAGGACCACAGTTGGAAACGAGAAAGGCACTTGGTGGGAGCACGTACCTCCGCCATGCAATGCCTGATCCAGTAGAACATATCGAGTCCAATAACTTTTTGAAATACCATGTCATATATCATTTTTAGCCCCATCTCTCAGGGGTGAAGAATCACTTTAAGAATCAATAAAGTCTCATATCTGGATCTGGATTCGGATCTCCACCAAAATTGAATAATTTTTTCCTATTCACAAACTCAACGTGCCCCACCAAGTTTCATCTGAATCTGTCCACAACTTTTGAGCCCTCTCTCTCAATGGTGAAGAATCACTTAAAAAATTCTAGTCCCTGGATCTGGATTCGGATCTTCACGAAAATCTAATCGGTTCGTCCTTGTTACACACGCAACCTATCCACCAAATTTCACCCGAATCCGTCCACAACTTTTTGAGACATCTTGCACACAAACAGACAAACAAACAGATAGAAAGGAGTGAAAACATAACCTCCTTCCACCATTGATGGTGGAGGTAAAAAAAATAGGACCGCGTGTCCTGAAGCTCACCTGGATCAGGAGCAACAGTCACTCAAACCCCCACATACCCCGTTAGACCCTGTGTTTTTTAATGCCGTGAACAAACTTTGGTACATCACGGGTGATGAAGATTTTGGTCAAGTTTTATCAAAATTGTGTGTGTAGTTTTGGAGAAGAGAGCAAATGCCTATTTTAGGGGGCAAACTCCCCCCCTCCCTCCCCGTAGACACTTCAATGAGCGCAGATTTTGATGCGGTTAATAAACCTTCGTTAGGCATCAGATATGAAGCTTGTGCCCAAGTTTCATCAAAATCGTGTGTTTGGTTCAAGCGATAATGACTGGAAGTGTTTACGGACTGACTGACTAACTCACTCATTCATCACTCACTCACCTACAGACACTGCTCGATCGCATAAGCTCACTGGACTGGAGTCCAGGTGAGCTAATAATTAATTATATTCGGGATATGACTGCAGAGGGTAAACAGAGCAAGGTGGATAACAAAGAACTGGCATGTGTGAAGCCAGAGGAAAGAGTCAACAGTCCAAACCAAGCTGGGGTGAATGAAAACAGAAAGAACAAAAAACACCATCTGCACTGCTAACCTGTCCATGCATGTCCCCGGGTGGCCTTCCTGGTTCAAAGCTCACAGCCAGTCCAAGATCTCCGATGCAGGCTGTCATGTCATTTTTCAATAGCACGTTCTTGCTTTTGAAATCTCTGAAATGTGTCAAACAGCAGGATTTGAACAACAATTGATGCAATTAATCTGCACATTCTACCCCTT
This sequence comes from Eptatretus burgeri, assembly GCF_056783735.1. Taxonomy (NCBI): domain Eukaryota; kingdom Metazoa; phylum Chordata; class Myxini; order Myxiniformes; family Myxinidae; genus Eptatretus; species Eptatretus burgeri. The sequence continues at coordinate 34,882,191 of NC_140963.1, read as the reverse complement.
TAACATGCTTACAATCCCATGCACTGGTGAGTAAACAGTATGTATTTTGGACATATATTAGATACAGCAGACCCTCTAATTTTATCAAAAACATTTCTTTGCATTGAAATCTAACATATTGTTGTGGATCCGGGGTTTGAGGCTCACCACGAGAGGAAACACTTGGGTCCCTCCGAAAGCCCAGTCCTGAGGCTGCCAGGCACAGATAACTCTGCATGCTGGAGAGTTGTGAGGCAACCATAAATGCTGATTGGAACTTCCAATCCTGGCAGGGTTACACTACGTCATGTGATACCTTGCCTGTGGACAGCTGCACAAAAGGGTGTTGCATGCCCACAGCGCACACCAAGATTACTGCTGAGTGATACAGTGATTTGGCGCTGGCTAACAAGAGCAAATCATGTGGGGTAGAACTTCCTGGGTGACACTAGCATGCAGACTTTGCTGGACTAATGGAGGAAAAGACAGGATGAGCTGGGTACATTTACAACAAAACCGATTTATTACAATAAATAAGGCAAAGAGCAGGCATATATTTACAGACACAAAGGACATAGAGCAGACTTAAAGTGATAATAACTTCGACAATCTTATTCACACTATCATGACAGGTGCCATCAGACACATACGCTGAGGAAAGTTAGAGAGAGAGAGAGAGAGAGAGAGAGAGAGAGAGAGAGAGAGAGAGAGAGAGAGAGAGAGAGAGAGAGAGAGAGAGAGAGAGAGAGAGAGAGAGAGAGAGAGAGAGAGAGAGAGAGAGAGAGAGAGAGAGAGAGAGAGAGAGAGAGAGAGAGAGAGAGAGAGAGAGAGAGAGAGAGAGAGAGAGAGAGAGAGAGAGAGAGAGAGAGAGAGAGAGAGAGAGAGAGAGAGAGAGAGAGAGAGAGAGAGAGAGAGAGAGAGAGAGAGAGAGAGAGATAAAGTACGAGGTGTTGACGACCTCAATGGTACCTGGCACGGCCGACGGGCCCATGCTTCCCAGTTGCTTCGGAGAGGGAGGAGGTAAGAAAACTGGGGGTGGCCAAGGTACGTGATTTTAGGAGGTACAAATGAGGTGCAATGAAATGCAGATTGGGTGCAGAGAAGGAAAAATGGGAAGAGGTGCGTGTCTGTGGGGACACTCTTCAGCTCTTTTATGTCCTTCGCAGACGAGACAGAAAATATGAGATAGAACGTGTAAGAAGATAGCTTAACAATGACATGTGAGAAAGTCTGTAAATGTATTTCTAACCATTGGATAACTGTGATCGGTCTGGCACTCAGTTCGCTCGTCCACCAAACGCTCTGCTCCACCGGCTCCGTTCCGCCTATCAAGCCAGAACTCTTCTATTCACTCAGCACCCAGAACTAAAGGCTCAGACCCACTACAATTCCTTTGCAGGGTAGACATCTCGCGAGAGAGGAGCCCGACGTTGGACCAGGATGGTCAGAAGGCATTTCCCAGTGCTCCCATTGGTGGACGGATGTTTTTCCAAGAAATAGCACCGCCCCTTGCTCTGACCCGATGCCGAAAATAGCTAAATTTGCCCCCAAACTTGGTCACGCGACAGAGCTCTGAGATCAACATGGGGCGCGGGCTTCTGGGAGTGCTCTCCGGCCATGAACATACACTGGACACCAAATGGGGGTCAAGATTGAGCAGAGCACCAGGGCTATCCAGGCGGTGTTGAACGGATTCCAATGCATACTTGCGCTTTGAGCTGCATGCCAAATCGTTCCGAACACAAGCATCTGCAATGGTAGGTAGTTGTCCATAGTTCCCCAATATCCTCAAAGGACAATGGCGGGCATCCGGGGTTGTGAATGTGGATGCTGCATTCATTGCAGTTGTGTTTATGTGGTTGAAGCATTGTGGCAGTTATGGTGAGGTGGTTGAAGCATTTGTAGCAGTTTTGGTGAGGTGAGCGAGCTTAGGTTGTTGTGGGGGATTTTAAGGAAGGCATTGTGGTGGTCGTATGAAGGTTATATCGTTGTGGTTCGAGTACGGAGAAGGTTGACATGAAGTTACCGTTGGAGAATGGCACGTGGTTTGAACGGGGTTTTGGCAGCATATACAAATGAAGCAAGCTGTCTGTTACGATGCGTGCATGCTTGCGTGAAAGAATGTTCGGTGTGCAGCAAAGTAAATAAAATAAATAAAGGAGAGAATGAAGACCTACCTAAAGCCCACATAATGCATTATATCCGACATACCCACGAGACAAGAGGGAAGGACGATCTAAAACGAATACTAATGAAATAACTGCCTCAGGACCGCTATGTTGTATGCCATAGCCGAGAAGAAATGCCAGCTTCGCAGGACCGCAACACTAGCCCCCTCACTTTCACCAGACTCGTCCTGAGTCGCCAAGCCATCGTATAGCATGTACATTGCCTGTAGAAAGTCTACACCTCCTTTCAAAATTTTCACCTTTTGTTGCCTTAAAGGCTGGAATTAAATTGCATTAAATCAGACTTTTCCACCTTCATTTACAGGGTTACACTACTTCATGTGATAGAAAGTGTACACATTGTAACCCACAACTTCCGAGTGAAAAACAAATTCTGGCAGAGAGAGAGAGAGAGAGAGAGAGAGAGAGAGAGAGAGAGAGAGAGAGAGAGAGAGAGAGAGAGAGAGAGAGAGAGAGAGAGAGAGAGAGAGAGAGAGAGAGAAGAGAGAGCGGCAGTGCCGGCCGTTCCACAGGTGGACTCGGCCATAATCCCATGGTCTATACCTGTCATTGTCCATATCCCCCTTGCTCCCCAAGTAAGTTGTACAATTTTTTTTTCTATTCCGATCACCACTAATGTCATTGTCCGTCCCTACCTTTATTTAAATTCCTGGTCCCTGGCCGAATTCATAATCCCATCCCCCTAAGGTCCCTTCAAGAGGAGAGACAAGTAAACCTGTCTAGAGCCACAATGCAGCCTCAGGCCAACTCCTACAGGTCCTCGGAATTCTCAATGGACAAGTCCAGTGGCCTGCAATCAGTGAAGAGGTGGATGGTGCGAAGGGGTACACATATTCCAATCTATCCTATCTTTAATAAACTTTTAAACTATCTCTGGGGCTTTCCAATATGCCTTTCTCTTTAAACTATGGATTCTAACAACCATGATTTCCATCGTCTGCATTGGTGCTCGTAACAAGTTTGGGCCTGGCCTGCAAATTTTCCTGAGTGCCCTCACACAATTTCATGGCTGGATAGTGAGGCTGGCTCCCCTGGCAGGTCTGTCCATCTGTGAAACTCGCCCGATGGCAGCCCCGGGATGCTGAGGCCGCCTCCGAGCTTACCTGCTCCCTCCCTGACTCTACCTCCCGATGCCCACCATGGCATCTGGCACACCGGCCCCCTTCCCTCGGGTACCCGTGCCCACTACACACACTAACGGTTTCCTGGACCCATGGCCTACTCTGGCCGACTCTCCCCTAACACCCAAAGTGCCCTTCATTAACAATACTCACCTTTCATGAGCCATACTCCCAGCTGGTCAATCATCTCTTGCACCCAGCCAAATGATTCTATTTCTACATTCAGCACCAACCACAAAACAACATCCATTTGTAACTTTCACCAAACACTAAATTCACACCAAACACACAAGAACCGCTGACCTGCATTCATTCAATTTCTTTTTTAATTATTTTATTTATGCTGATTTTTCACTCATACTGACACTTCTAAAGAACTACGCTCCCCTAACTAGCTTGTGCTCCCCATCATCGTTTCAACTAGTGCCCATTCCTTTAAACTCTACGTAGCTAAACCAACTACGTCCCCACTACGTGTTCAATGTCTGTCCTTGTCTTCATCGACCAAACTAATCTAAACTAATTCCCCCTCCCTCTAAATAATGTCCCTGTGCCCCGATGGAGGACCACTTGTATGTATGCCGCCATGGGGCTGACTTATGTCAGTACTATCCTCGAGGAATGTTCTACTTAATTCCACTGCCGTCAAGTAATCTACAAATATTTGATTTGTTAAAATCTAACCATTCATTTACTATTTGTTGTGGTGTGTCTGTAACTGGACATTTACATCCATAATTATGTACTCTGTGTCTCTAACAGTCTTGTGGTAAGGTTTTAAAAACAGAGGCGATTATATTTTGGCCATTATGTTGTATGTATGTATCATTAATCATTTCAATTAATCTTATAAGGGTAAGCAGTTCTTAATTCTTTAATCCAGAAAAGTTATTTATGCTTACGTAGTTACCCCCCCTCGACCCCCCCCCACCACCCCCAAAACAGGCATTTGCTCTCCTCTCTAAAACTACATTCACTATTTTAAGGAAACTTGACCATTGTAATGTACCAAAGTCTATCGACCGCATCAAAATATGCGCTCATTAAAGGGGTCTACAGGGGGGTTTTTAACCCCCCCCCCCAAAAAAAATTAGTATTTGCTCTCTTCTCCGAAATTACATGCACAATTTGGATAAAGGTTGACCACAACCTTCAACGCCAATGACGTACCAAAGTGTATAAACCGCATCAAAAAACTGTGCTCATTGAGGAGTCTACGGGGTTGGGTTTTGACCCCTAAAATTGGTATTCGCTGTCTTCTCCAAAACTACACTAATTAGTTTGATGAAACTTGACCACAACCTTCATCACCTGTGATGTACCTAAGTTTGTTCATGGCATAAAAAAATTCAGGGTCTACTGAGGTCTGTGGGGGGTTTGAGTGACTGTTGCTCCTGATCCTGGTTCAGCTTCAGGAGAGGCAGTCCTATTTTTTAGTTTTTTTAAATCTGGGTTTCTTGTGCCGCCCGTGTGCATTCATTATTACATTACATCTCTGCATTGTTTCACCTACATATTGCATGCCACACTTGCTACAAATCAACAAGTAAACTGTTTGAGGTTTTACATGTAATTAATTCTTTGGTTTCTTTGAACTTGTAAGATCAAGATGTAACTGCAAAATTAATTATATTGTTTGTGGAAAATATAAGACAACTTTTGCAATTACAAATCAGACATTTACAGAATTTGCATTCGGATTAGTGTTCCCTCTTGGCTCATCCAGAATGGCGACCTCCTTCAGTCGGGATATTTAACTGCAGCATTACCTTGTCGAGGAACACAAATCCTCTGAGGAGGGTTAGTCCCGAGGGAGGATAGTTCAGTTGGGGGCTGCCCTGCTTTACCTTTCATTTTGTTTAGTTGTATCATTTTCATAGTTTGAAATGTAGTTTTCACAAATACACAATAATGAGATAAATACATAAGAAACAGTATCATGGATTTTATGCATGCACGGATGGACGCGCGCGCGCGCACAAACACACACACACACACACACACACACACACACACACACACACACACACACACACACACACACACACACACACACACACACACACACACACACACACACACACACACACACACACACACACACACACACACACACACACACACACTCCCCCTCCCTCATCTCACTCTCCCCCACCCCTCACTTCACTCTCTCCCCTCTCCCTCCACCTCATCTTCCCATACTTCTCTCAATCTCCCCATTTCTCTCCTCTCTCCCCTACTCCTACCCCTCCCCATATCGCGCCTGACCAGAAACGGCTATCAAAATGCATTTTGCCTTTTAAAACATCAATATTTGTCTGATTTTTTTTTGCAACAGAGTCTTAAACAATCTTAGTGACGATAAAAAAATGAAATTAGACATTGAATGAGAGCAAACATAAAGCAGTGAGGGAGTTCGAAAGCGTGAGCCTTACAAAAGAGGTCTACGAAACCTCAGGCCAATACGGAGTATAGAAATCGTGGATGAAGTCAGGAGAACTGGCCAACCAATGAGTGGAACAAGCACGCACAGCTTATTTTATAATATAGATTACGTCCACCTGCAATTTTTGTCCCATGCCCCCCCGACAAGGTCGGAGACGGAGGACATTAAAATGAGCTCCGTCCGACCGACCTATCATCTGTCCATAACCGATCCTCTGTCCATGTACTTTTGTGTTCGCGATATTTCAAAAACCGTTGAACATTTAGCTTTCTTATTGCTGGTATCCATTTCTCACGACATTAATCGCAACCTGATTAGATCACGGCTGTGATTGACTGAATTCTGTTGCCATGGCTACCATCTTAATAACAATGCTTGTGTGCAAGATATTTCAAAAAACATTCAACATTATGCTTTCATATTACACAGATCTATTCCTCATACCACCCAAAAGGCAGGGAACAGAGTATTAGCTCCTTGTATGTCCTTAAAAATGGAACATTTTGATGGAAATGTATTCGACTGTCCATATCTGAAATCACAGCGCAGTATTTTTTTTGTTCCAAAATCAAATTTCCTTTATAGTTACGAATTAATTATTTTTAAGCTTGTTTCCCCCTACCCTAGGTCTCCCAATCATTTTAGCCTTTTTACCAGAAAGGGTGAAGTATTTTTGCCTGAACTCATCCCTAACACAAAAATGTCCTTTTTTGTATCCGAAAACAGCCATTCACATGTGATACGTAAACAACCTGGGAAAGTCAATTTGTTTTGAGTGGAGAAGTTGTGACTCAGACAACAACACTCTGAGATGACGAGCAGTGAAACCTGATAAAAGGAGACATCCAAGAAAGCCAGACGACTTGCTACTCAACGTTTACACAGGAATTTGGAATTCATTCAAGATGCCGGTGAAAACTTGCCTAATCTTTTCCAAGGAATACACCATGTGATCTTTAAAATCCACCAACGAACAGTGCTGGCAGACGGGTTCCTCACCCACTTAACGTCTTTCCGATGGGTGGTATGCGGCACACATTCTGATGCCTGACCATGCAGTTTATAACTGGGTCAAGATTCTAACCCAGGTAACACAGTGCAAAGGTGAGCAAGCATACTTCTCAGTTATTCTGGCAGCACAAAATAATCGGAAATGAATCAATAAAACAAACTTTGAGTGCAACCACCCTCAGCCAGGAAGGGGAACCACAGCGAACTGTCACCATTGCTGCACTATCGAGCATCAATTAAAAACGCATGATAAGCGAAAATTATTTATTTATTTTTAATCCAAGAGAAATGAAAGTGTTTAAGAGTGCTTACACAATTCATTGTACTACACATCTATATGATTGAACCAGGATTTGCCGTTAAAGGCAAAACTCTCATGTGACAGATCAAAAAGAATATAGATTAATCATCTCCTCTTGTTCGCCACCAATGCTACCCGGAATGTCGAAGCAGGAGTCCACACATAGAGCGGATGCTGCAAACATCGAAATTCAAAACACCACCCCCGTGTAAATCAAAAGGCATCTGTTGCATACAGTTAATGATTCTCCTTGTAAACAGGAATGGCTTAATCACAGCTTTTATTTGCAAGTCATCACAGCACGATCTTATTACCTCAAATGCCGTCACTCTCGAAGCACTGCCCACACAGACGAAACCAACCGTCACTTCTGTTCCCGATGACACTTCTGTTCCCGATGACGTCACTGCCGTTAACCAAATGTGTAAATTCTAAGCATAACGTCGCCACCATGTGATTGAAAAAACATCCCCCACTGTGTAATTCAAAATAATTGCAATTCGACATGAATGTATTGTCGTGTCCAGGGGGTCAAGACCAACCTGGATGGATAGTCGAACGGTTCTACCTTGGAGGCGAACACGTGATCCTTGGAGATTATAAGAAACATGGGACAGGGGCGGCAAAGCACGTAGCAGACGCGTTGAACAGGACGGAGGACAAGGGTTTATATTCGAACCCACAATGAACAGACAAACACAGGCAATCTTAATGAATAGGGGTTTAATGGACATAAATAAAGTATTCCGAAGAGGAATAAATCAAAACGTAATCATGAAAATAAATCAAAGCATGAGGTAATGAAACGTGAGGTAATCTACAGGCTAAAGTCGAGGCACCTTTACGCACAGTTACAAAAATGGACAAGGGAAAAATATAAAACAAAAGAAAAATCCCTCTCTTTATTCTGGCACTTAGCTTTGTCCAGAGATGGTCTTTTAGAACTTGACAATCAAACCGCGTCGTCTGTGCGGGAAGCTCGCAAGACGGCACCAAGCTGCTCTGTTGGCGGGAAACGTACAGGAGGCAATTCGGGCGGTGATTTTCAACACCGGGGCTCAGAAACTGCCGTGCAGCTTCTTTTCACGAGTGAATATGCCGACCGTTCCTCTCTTGCACCAGGTCTGTTCACCACGATCACCCACCTTCCTCCTCGACCACAAGACGAGATGATTTCTGAGGCCCCATGATAAGGCCATGAGGCACGCTCTTCCTTCCTCCTCAGAAACATACACTCTTTACGACTCAGCTGAACAGTAATGGCTAGCGTCAGCACGTGAACAAACTCACCTCAGCACAAACACAAGAATCATGCAGCCTTCTTCGCCGTGTCGAGGGGAAGCCAGCGAGCTAGATCCTTTTGCCTCCAATCACGGACCTCACACAAAACTATCCTCTCCCCCGAACCTTCTGACCTCACGCCCATCCATCATCCACTCCAGGGGCGTGG
>NC_140963.1:34868694-34871194 GCF_056783735.1 Eptatretus burgeri | reverse complement strand
ACCACACAAGCCATTCCTTCGCTCTCGCATGCCCGTACGTGCAAAAAAAACAAAAAAACTTTCAAACAACCACACAGGCCGTTCCTTCACTCTCGTAAACGACGACTGGATTGGGGCATTGTGTTTATCTATAAATGCGCATAAGAAATCGAGAAATTATTAGAATACAGTAAGTCATCACTATCCGGAAGTCCTTACGTTGTAACGCTAATGGGGAATGCGCTCTAACTTGGCCATAACTTGGGAACCACTTATCCGATTAATTTCAAACCTTTTGAAAGGCAAACAAACAGAGATTGCTGGAATTACAGAGATAGAAGATAGATACTGTGGGTGCAAAATGCCAAGCAACGTGTCCTGTCATTGGTAACTAAGGATCTCTTCCCCATCGGCCACGCCTATGCAACAACGTGTCCTGTCATTGGTTTGGTAAATAAATGGCCATAACTTGGGAACCACTTGTCCGATTAATATCAAACCTTGAAAAGGCACATACTCGGGGCCCCAGCAATATACCTGTCAAGTTTCAATTACATCGGACCAGTGGTTGTCGAGAAACAGCGGTCTCACACACACACACACACACACACACACACACACACACACACACACACACACACACACACACACACACACACACACACACACACACACACACACACACACACACACACACACACACACACACCTGGAATTATTGATAGATGGCAACAAGCTTGAAAAACTCTGCACATTGTATTTTCAGGTTTGGCTTTGTGCCCAAATCAAAAAGAAAATCCATCCCACATTCACACATTATCATATCAATTGGATGACAAGGTCAATAAATAAAGCAGGCATGCACTTCATGCAGCATCAAGCACAGATACAATCTGTTGCATTTTCACCAAAAACAATGTCTCCGTTTTTTCCTAGTTTCAGAGATGGCACTTGGATAACAAAGCACTAACCTGTGGGCAATGGCAGGCTTTAAGTCTGGCCCCTCCTCGTGCAAGAAAGACAGTCCCCTTGCCATGCTCTCTGCAATGCGGCACAATTCTACCCAGCTCAGTACATTTCCTTTGAGAAAATCTGTGATGGAGCCCTACAGTGAGACAACAAACCATGCACATATCCTATAGTGATCAAGTGAATAGCATGGGGTATTAGACACGATGCTGAAAAAGTATTGAATGATACCAACTTCAAGGCCACAACTCTTCGGATTCTGCGTCAGATACTGGGCCTGTAATACTCAAAGCAGACATCAAGTCAATTCGGATTTGTGGCATTTTATTAACGACTCCAGACTACACCTGAGATTTGGGAGGCTTAAGGGGTCGTACACAAAGTATGTGATGCTTTGGTGTGGGTGGGTGTTTTCCCGGAGCATCAAAGACTCACAGTAGGGGGGAGGGTGCTACGGTCATATGGTGCCATCAAGCAACAGCATCCAATATGAAACTCCCATTTACATTTGGAAAGATCGAGAAGCATTGATTCTGGGGGAACATCCGAGTCTGAACTGCAATTGATCCATATTTTGTTCGCCGTATTTGCAGTCAAAAATGGCTTTCATTCGGAATAAATATTATTCATTGTTAACATTTCATAATTGTCTTGTACCTTAACCAGATATCAGGATTGTGCACTGAATGAATCAGTTAAGAGATGTTTTGCATCATTTTGAGAGGGAAGGCTATTCCAGAGAGCGGTATTTTGGAGGAGGGGTGGAGTGTATTTCGTTGGAGTCACGTATTATTTAGGGGGCCGTATTAAGCATCATCATGTGTCACAGGGGGGAACAGATGGAGGAGGTGAAGGGGGAATGGGGGTCAAAAGAAAGAGTTGCGTATTTTATGTACAACCCTGAACACTTAACATGATATGGGACTTAAATTTTTAGAACCGAGTATATACATTTGTGATTTGATAAAGGTCATATTTGAGTAGCTGGAAATTTAACTGCACATATTGGGTATTTGGTTCTTTTCTGCAACATTTTGTGGCGAGAAAGAGATAATAGTAAAGAAGAAAGGGAGGAGGGTCGGGGGAGGAAATGAAAGGAAACTCTTGAGGCAGGGTCACATATGAGAATTAAAAACAAAAAAAATTACACAACTTGGCACTCAGCTCCAGGTGTGTCAGATACTAATCCCATTGGCACATGCATGGAAATACTTTGTCTTCATTTGCAGAACAAACAAACAAACTTGTACTCATTCTCACAAACCTTTTCATGGTACACGGTGATGAGCCACAGTTCAGTGTCGAGGCCCGAGCCACGCCGCTCCCCGGCCAGAAACTGTAACAGGTGGTCATGCTTCATGCCAGGTGTACTGAAAATATCCATCTCGTTCTGCCATGAATTCTTGTTCTGTGTTGATCCAGAGAAAAGTGTTCGTACAAAAAAGTGCCAGGAGAATATGATGGATTGGCCAATATCACCAGTGAAATGGTATATTATTTGTCACCATTATGAAATGATAACACACATTAGACTGGAGATGCTCTCAATGAG
>NC_140963.1:34853694-34861194 GCF_056783735.1 Eptatretus burgeri | reverse complement strand
TTTGTTCGTCTGTTTCTCTGTGTACAAGACATGTTAAAAGTTGTGGACGGATCCAGATGAAATTTTGTGGACAGGTTCGTGTGTGACAAGGAAGAATATATTCAATTTTGGTGAAGAAATGGATACAGATCTGATAATTACCTCTGCCACCGAAGGTGAAGGAGGTTATGTTTTCACCGCTTTCTGTCTATTTGTTTGTGTTCAGGATATCTCAAAAAGTTGTGGACGGATCCAGATGAAATTTTGTGGAGAGGTTCGGTGTATGACAGGGGCGAACCGATTAGATTTTGGTAAAGATCCGGATGCAGATCCGACGACTATAATTTTTAAAGTGATTCTTCACCATTGAAAGATGGGGCTCAAAAATGATAAATAGCACAATATCTTAAAATGTTGTGAACGGATTGAGATGAAACTTCGTGGATAGGATGGGTGTATGACACGGACGAAGCAATTTGATTTTTGTTAAGATCCGGATCTGGATCCGAGAATTTCTTAATTTTTAAAGGACCACAGTTGGAAACGAGAAAGGCACTCGGTGGAGCGCGTACCTCCGCCATGCAATGCCTGATCCACTGTAACATATCGAGCCCAATAACTAGATATATATATATATATATATATATATATATATATATATATATATATATATATATATATATATATATATATATATATATATATATATATATATATATATATATATATATATATATATATATATATATATATATATATATATATATATATATATATATATATATATATATATATATATATATATATATATATAGTTATATATATATATATATAGTTATATATATAGTTATATATATATAACCAAGGAAAATTGGGGGGCATGGCCTGAAATCTGAGAGGACACCAACACAGGCGATGGGAATCTTGGTTGTTAGAACCGATAGTTTAAGCGAGAGGTGCTTGTTGAAAGCCCCGGGGTAGTTTAAGGAATAAATGTTAGGGTATATTAGGAAGTGTACCCCTCCGCATCATCCATCCCTTCACTCTCGTTGTGGGCCGCTGGACCCACTTTGGGTTGAGATCGCTGAAATCTGAGGAGGACATTCTGAGGCTTCCTTGGGCCTCGACACAGGACGCCAGCTCTCCCTTATTCCCCTCCGGGAAGGGAACGTAGGGGTTGGGAGTAGGCTAGGTGACGTGATAGGTTATAGAGGGAAGTAAAAAATAAATAAATAAATAAGTAAATAAGTTGGGGCTAAATTTGTTTTGCAAACTAAGGGAGTGGGGAGCACCACCGCACTCCCTCCACCGACCTCCTTGAACAAGACAAGAGGCTGGCCAGCTTCATCTGCCGGCTGTTTTGCTGCAAGGCCTGTGCCGGCCAGTGCATCTGGCGGCTGTTTTTACCACAAGACCTGTGCCGGTCAGATCATCTGCCGGCTGTTTTACTACAAGGCCTGTGCCGGTCAGCTTCACCACCGGCCAGTTTTGCTACAATGGCCTTGTTTTGCCTTGCCATGCCTTTTCTGCCTGCCTTTGCCTTGACCCCATGCCTGCGAGCCCTTCTGTTTTGCATTTGCCCCCATACATTGCCATGTGCGCCAGGATCGTCGCGCGTACTGCAGGGACTGCCCTGTAGGCAGACGCATCACGGGACCGCATTGGCGGCCCGTGCAACGTTTGTTTGCTGCGTCAGATCGTCGCGCGTACTGCAGGGACTGCCCTGTAGGCAGCCGCATCATGGGACTGCATTGGCGGCCCGTGCACCGCTTGTGTTCACTGCGCTCATTTCAAGGGGGAGGCCTAGGACTGCGTGTGAGCAGCCAGCCACATTCCCTGTCACCTGCATTGGTTCATGAGCCAGAGACTGCGTGTGAGTAGCCTGACTCCCCGTTTTTTTTCAAAGAGTCCATAGATCCTGGGCCATGGTTTAGTGTAAATTTATAAGTTAAGGATAAGTTGTAAATTGTAAATGAGTTGCTTGCCCCCTGCATGTGTGTCGTAGCGCCGGCAATTTATTTAAGTCGTCTGTATGAGTGGGTTTGTTTAGCAAGTTACTCAGCCCATAGGTTATTTAATTTTGGGGACATGAATACCCTAAATGTCACACTCAGGGATCCGAAGGTAAATCTTACTAGGGGAAACTTACACATGATGGCACACGAAAATTCGACGACTCGGGACGAGTCTGTAAAAAGGGGAGGGGGTAGTGTTACGGCTGTGGAAATTCGCAGAACACCATAAAGGTTCCTTATTCAGTTATTCCAGTAAGTCTGTGTTCAGTTATATTTCCCCACCGTTGTTTAATGGGAATTTATTCGTGTCACAGGGCTGTGATTCTTTGAGGTAGGTTTTTCTTTTTCTATCGTTATTTTGAACCAACCACATCTCCCCCACCATTACGACAACCAACATATAATGAGAAGGGCAATGAGGGAGAGCTCGGGGAATGTGTCATGACCCGGTGCAAGCAGCCGGATAGCCTCCTCCAGGAACAAGGGGAGACGCTTTGCTCCCTTGAAGCGGATCTTGAACAGGTGGGTCCGGTCGAGCTTTGCGAGGTAGAGGGGGCGAGTCCTGTTGACGGGTGCACACGAAGCTTGGGAGGTATGAAGGCCCCGGGAACCCTTGTGGTGACGCAACACCTCAGCGTGGTCGTCCCGGTGTGTGTGTGTGTGTGTGTGTGTGTGTGTGTGTGTGTGTGTGTGTGTGTGTGTGTGTGTGTGTGTGTGTGTGTGTGTGTGTGTGTGTGTGTGTGTGTGTGTGTGTGTGTATATGAGTTAGCCGAAATGCGTGTTGGAGAGCACGCATAGCGTCAGTATTATGGTGTGTGTAAGCGATTCCCCGTGTGAGGGAAACCGCGTGTGTGAGTGATATGGTGTGCCTGGTAGCGAGTGTGCCAAAATGCGTGCCTTCCAGCACACCGTGTGTAAAGGAAACACCGTGTGTGGAAGGAACAGAGTGTGCGAGGGAAACAGCATGTGTGGTTTCGAGGTGTGTGAGAGAAACACTGAGGGTGGAAGGAACAGCGTGTGTGAGAGAGACCGCGTGTGTGAGAGCGCTGTATGTGAGGGAGATGGCGGTTGGCATGCGCGAACATGCAACCGCATGTCCGAGTGTCATGGCGAGGTGTGTGAGTGTCGTGGCACGTGGAAGTTTGTGCGCGAGAGTGCAACGACGACGGTGCCTGACTGTGGACAAAGGCCGAGTAGCGGCCATAGCTATTTTGGGAACCGTGCCGGGTTTTCACGGCAGCGCGTTCAGGGTCCGTGCTGTGCGACGCACGAGGCCGCCACGTGCGCGCCTGCGCAGGTAAAACCTGGTCCGGAAACGCACGCGGTGGATTAGCCAATCCCACGGGACGGAGAGAAGCTAGGCTGGATTGTAAATTTGGAACGGACAGGTTTTCCAGGCGAGCATGTGTGTGAGGCTCCGTCGAGCAGAGCACATGTGTTCGTGTGGGGAACCCCTCGAAACGCGAGGCTTGCTTTTAATGCGTAGGGTGATGTCGTGGCTGCATGGTTGGAATCCGGCAGGAGGGGAATCACTGCCAGATGGTACCGTCCGATAAGGGATGAGGTGCGAGAAACACGAACAGCTGCCATGACGTCACGGGGAAAGAGCACAGGTTGCGAGTTGCCGCACTGGTGTGCACATGAAAAAAAAAAAGCAAGCCTCGCTTCGGGTGAACAGGATTCCCTGGGCAAGGGGTGGAAGACCCCCCTGTCCAGGGGGGCACAGGAAGTACTAGTTAGGGGGATGGGTTTGCGATAGTTAGACTGGCTTCATGGGTACATGGGTTGGTTGTTCCTCATGGAGCCCGTGGAATGGATTAGTTAGAGGGATTTTAGTTCAGATTTAGGAAATGGGAATTTTTGGGGGATTTTTGGAGACATGGACAGACTAGAAATGTGTAGTGGAGACGTAGTTTAGCGATAGAGTAAATGGAACATGCATGAGATTTAAGGGATGACGAGGGAGCACGAGTTAGTCAGGGGATTTAGTTAGAAGGATGGCAGCATAGAGCGTTGGTGTGAGTTGTGAAATGGAATGTGTGTGAGGAATGAGTGTGGGACAGCGGGCCCAAGTGTGTGAGTGGAGCGAATGTGGTATGCATGGTGCAATCACTGATTGGGGGGGAGGAGTGATTCCCACCCAAGGGACCCTGGGGTCAGTTTAATGTTAGCTAGTGGGTTATTCAAATTTATTAAAAGGAGGCCGCATTGTTGTTGGTGTCGAGAGAAGGCACGAAACCCGTTTGGAGGGGTGCAAGAGTTCATGGAGCGGCTGGAAGCGTGGCTGTGGAAAGGTGAGTTTTGTTTAGTGGGCACCCCGGGCACCGGACTAGTCGGCCAGAGTAGGCCAAGGGTCCAAGCGGGGCCGGGATAGTGCAGTGGGCACGGTGGACCCGTCGGAAACGGGACCCGTAGCGCCAGAATGCCACGGGGGCAGCATAGTGGGCACGGGCGACCCTCGGAAAGGGACCCGGGGCATCAACACGCCACGAGGGCATCGGAGGGGGGCAATGCCAGAGAGGGCAACCCCCCGTGTTGTAGGGAGCTGGTAGGCTCGGAGGCAGCCTGCGGGCCTGGGGGTGCCATGGTTAGAGTTCGGCCGAGGGGGAGTTCCTGCCAGTTGAGCCACGCTGCCCAACCAGGAAATTGTGCGAGGGCACGAATGAAAATTTGAGGGCAAGGCCCAAATTTATAATGGACACCAACATAGGCGACGAGAATCATGGTTTTTAGAACAGATAGTTGAAAAGTGTGAGGCGTTTTTGGAAAGCCCCGGGGTAGTTTCAGGTTAATGAATCTTAGGGTAGATAGGAGATGTACCCCTTCGCACCATCCATCCCTTCGCTCATTGTAGGCCGCTGGACTCACCTTGGTAGATTCCTGAACTCTGAGGAGGCCATTCTGAGGCTTCGATGGGCCTCGAGACAGGACGCTAGTCTCTCCCTATTCCCCTCGAGAGAGGGAACGTAGGGGTTGGGAGTAGGCTAGGTGGACATTATAGGCTAGCTAGACAAAGACGATAAAGGTGGTTCGGGAGACAATTATAAAAGGGAAATAAAAATAATAAAAATAAAGAGGGGCAAAATTTTGTTGTGTTTTGTGGCAAATTAAGGGAGTGGGTATGGACAGAGACAGGCAAAGGCGATAGAGTGGGGGGGGGAGACAGTAGGCTAGGTCCGAGCCCGCCTTCAGAGCGGCCGGCACCACCGCACTCCCTCCAGACCTGATGGAACCACACCAGAGGCCGGCCAGCTTCACCTGCCGGCCTGATGTGCTGCAGCCGCCTGTTCTGCATGGGCTTACCTTGCCATGCCTCGTTGCCTGCCTCTGCCATGACCCCATGCCTGCTGCCCTTGTTTGCGTTTGCCCGTGTCCATCCATCCACCATGTGCGCCCGGATCATCCAGTTTTGCAAGGACTGCCCTGCAGGAAGCCTGTGCATCCATCATGTTCATTTGTTTTGCTACCATCTCCATCTATTCCCCTACACCAAAGACTTTGCCATGACTTTTACCTTTTCCCTTTCACAGAACACAGGTCCTGGGCCATGGTTAAGTAATGGATAAGTTGAGTGAAAATTGTAAATACGTGGAACCTCACCTGCATGTTTGTTTTAGCGCCGGCAATTTTAGTTAAGTTGTCCAAATGAGTCTGTGAGAGTTTGTTTAGTTGGTTAGCAAGCGCATTAGGTTATTTATTTTTGGGACACGTAGAAAGAAATGTCGCACTCAGGGATCCGAAGGTAGAACGTACTAGGGGAAAACTTTCACACGAAAATTTGACGACTCAGGACGAGTCTGTAAAAAGGGGAGGTGGTAGTGTTACGATTTTGGAATTCGATTCCACACAACATACAGGTTCCTTTAGTCAGCTATGTCGATAAGTGCTTGTTCCCTAGATAGTTCACCTTCCATTGTTTAAATGTTCAGAAATCGATTAGATGCGCTGCGGATCGATTTAATAGCGAGCAAGCGAAAAATGGAGACGTCCCTCCCCCTCTTCTGCGAAGAGGAAGAAGAGCCCTTCCGTCCCATGATTCATGACGTCAACAACTCCCTCCCACCCGTGGTTGAGCGGGGGATGGATCACGAGGGCATGAGTTACGCCGGGCATGGGGGAAGGGGGCAGAGAAGGATAAGAGGAGATCCTTTCTTTGTTGGTGTTGGGAGATGAGGGGCGTCGTTCAGCAGACCTTCGGGTCCTGTTTGGCTTGGGTTCGGGTTGAGGCCTTCAGAAGCTTTTTGCTTCTGCAGAGGAGTTGTTCAGCAGAGCTTCGGGTCCTGCTTGGCTCGGTAGGCTTTTTGGAGAGCTGCTTTGTTTGGAAGAAAGTTGAGCTGGTTGCTCGGCTCGAGCTGCGAATGGTGGCCTCTTCTTCTTCTTGGTTCGTGGAGCTCTTTGTTCTCTGCTTGGTTCCCGGCTTGGTGCGACTCATCGACCTCATCTTGGAGGTGGTTCCTCGGGGAAGCGACGCATCGACGGGAAGGATCGGTGCCTCGTCTCACCAGCACGTGTTGAGAAACTCGGGAGGCTTCGCGGGAGCTCGGGAAGGATCGTGGCTCACGGCGATTGGGTCCAGCTCGCTCTCGCTGGAGCCCAGGTCCGAACAACTTGAAGACCACACGAGGTGGAGAGGTTCGAGATAGGTTCTGGGTTTCAGCTCACCTGTCCTCAGAGCTGGAGCCCGTTATTAAAGGCCTCAACCACCATTACTTGGGTGTGTGTGTGCGTACGTGTGTCCATGGGCCCGTCTAATAAGTAGGAAATTGTTAAGTGCTTTGTGTGCTGTAAATCTTTCCATTGCATTTCGTATAGTCGGAATAGTTCTGCTCTTACGTGCTTCCCGAGTTCCCTATTATTATCAATAAATACCCCAACTGTTAGATGTTTTCAGCTCGTCGCGTAAATTCTTTCATTGACTGAGCATTTCGTGTGTTGGGAGTTAGAAAGCCGTTGGTTTGCCGTAAAAGGGGGAAATTTGGACCTACGGTTCTCGGCGATTAAGCCGCTCGGAATCGCGCACGGGACAGGCTCGCCTTGGCGGTTTGTTCCGTACGAGTTCCGTCGAGGGTGGAATATCCCGGTAGTTGGATCACGTGGGTATTAGGTACAATGAAGATTGGCAATCGACCCTACCCCACGTGATCTGTCCATTGGCGCATTTCGGTTCTTGTACAAGGACCCGTCGACTCGGACTTATCCGGGCGGTGATCTATATTCCGGGCGATCGGTTGGACCGACTCGACTTGCGGCTCCGTTCAGAGTGGTCGGTTCGCGGCCGACGCACTGGACCGTAACAATACATAGACATACACATATATTGTTGTGGATTCTCACCACCCCGGCGTGCGGGCGATCGCTTTTAGCTAATTCGCGGCCGCACGCGCCCACCGACCATGGCAATCCAGTCGTAGATTCCGGATCAATGCCGAAATCCAGCTTCGGGTGTGTTTTTCACCACACCGTAAATCAGCCAACTCTTCTGTCCACGCGCGACAGGGTTGATCGC
>NC_140963.1:34808694-34848694 GCF_056783735.1 Eptatretus burgeri | reverse complement strand
AATTAATCCACACCTCTGGGACTGGAAAATTGTAATTTTGTTCATTCTGATAAAATAAATTGAACCCGGTTTTCCTGGGCGGTGTGCAAGGCAACAGACGGCTCCTCAATCGATCCCGACTTTTATCTATACACTGCCTAATTTTATTTTTTCCCATTAAAAACAACCGTTTCTTTCTTTAGCAATTACTCAAAGGTTGGTAGTCCCGTCAGCGAAGCGATAGGTCTTACATTCAAGTTATGTGAAAAATAACCCTTGTTGAAACCAGATTTTAACTCGCTTGTCGGACAACTGATTAACCCTTGCTCTCATGAGTGCACTTTAAACACAGTTCCCAGCTAAGCTCAAAACAAGAGTGGCGAGTGCGAAATAAATTAGTCTCTTTTGCTATCTGATGATCTGAAAGTAAGAGATTGTAATAAAGTGAGATGTGCAAGTAGAAGTACAAATAGTAGTGACATCATATAAAAAGGACGGCTCATGCAAAGGTTGTTCAATGCATCATTGCTGCTCGCTGTTGACTCGCATTTAAAAATGGAATAATAGAGCGAAGACGATGGCGCATCATCACAAATCCCCACGCTTCCCACCTAAATCAAGGTTTAAAGATGGCAAAAAATTCCACCAGGAATGAATGACCCAATATCAAATTTGAAGTTACAATTATTTTCCCCCCATTTTAACCACTGTAACCCGAAGTCCCCACCTCCTGGGACATGAACAGGGGTCAAATAAATTTTAAAAATCGGTACATATTTGATGCGTTGCCCAATGTTGATTGCACATACAAAGTTTAATTAAAAGAAGTTTTAAAATGTGCCCGTAATTGTATTTTTTTATTTTTTGTCTTTGAGATTTTGCCACTGCCCCAGAGGGCAGGGGCAAAATGAAACTGCTCTTGCACCTTCTTGCCATGTGGTGATTTTAATGACCAAGTTTGGTGAATTTCTGCCTGACCGTTTAGGAGGAGATAGCATGAGGGATGGACAGACGGACAGACAGACCCGATTACAATATCCCCGTTTTCCAAAAATGCGTGAGGATAATAAAGTATCCTTACATGATGTACCTTTTCAACATTGCTGATTCTCAACTAAAGAATGATTAAAAGCTCACAATATTAACCCTGCAATGCCATATATAACATGAAAACACCAAATAATTATTTATAATCCTGTAAAGATGTTAAACAAAGGGAGGAGGGGAGGGGGTGGAGGGGGGAAGGGGGAAATAAAAAATACCCCTGAGCGGGAGTGCCGGTCATCTCTGCCAGAGGACGAAAGTAACTCTGTGCCAGACTGGAATCGGGGCAGTTCATAAAGTACGTACGCTCTACTTCCGGGTTTCAAAACCACCCAACCCCCTCTGTATGCAGGCTAGTGACCACCCACCCACCCCCATATGCGTCTCATATCACATCACAATACTTGAACATTACAACGAACTGTAGATTTATCTCAAATGCATCAGTAATTATTAACTACGGTAATACAGTAATATGGAACAATTATTGACGTCCACGGATTCAACATCACATCGAAAATGTTCCTGTGAACGGGGATTTTTTCCCCCTTGCGATGACGACAGGCTCACCTTCATCTTCTGAAACGCTTTCATGTAGTCTGACACCACTTTCATAAAGTATGTATGCAGCTGTCGTACCACCCACCCACCCCTGTACGCAGCCCGTACGCGGGCTTTAAACCACCCAACCCCCTCATACATCGCCAAACGCTTGCAAAGCCAGCAGTTCCTTATGAACCGATGTTTGTAAGTCATGACAATGCAGTCCCGAGCGTTGTGATTTACCTTTTTCTTTTAATATCACAGCACGTCATTTATGAAAATAAAAGTACAAATTGACATTCAAGACAATGTTAATGTCATAAATGAAAGTAAGTGTGCATATAAACTTGTGTTCCATTGTTATAGTTAAATCTGACAAAAAGCTTCAAATGTAATATTGGTCTCGGAGAGTTCCGGTTCTTAATTTAATACTTTTATTTTTGTATGCACTTTATGAACGGCCCATACGGGGAATCAGAGCGAAGTTTGAAGGGCTATAAAATCGGAATGAGAGCAAATTTCAAAAAAATGGCTCATGTTGTTCGAGATAATAGTCCATAGTATCTCAATCACTTATAACATTTGATCTCTCTTGATAAATAAGGGAGGAGATACGATTTGAAATTGACGATTTTCGCAACTTTGACAGCCTTGTGACGTTGACCTCAACCTTGGACGACCTTGAAAGTTATATCGTTGTGCATGTCTCATCAACCTCTATCCATTCCACTGTTGGTTATTTGTCTCCACTCGGTTTGATTGTGGACGGACGGACGGGCGGGCGGACAGACTTCGAGACTGGCTTTATTAGGTCATCTCTATTGAGATGATAGAGATGACCTAAAAAGTGGCAGCAGTTTATAAAATAACTGTAGCAGGTGTGGTTCTATTATTCATCAAATTGTTAGCACACCAATGTGCAGAACGTACACAATGTCGGACATGTTAGTGAGAACCAACGACAACAAAAAAAAGCAAGCACATGCATGTAGCAAAATGAAACATTTCCATACAAAATAAAAATAAAGGTTAAAAATTCAAAATTGACAAGTCAGATTAACCTCCGTTTCTTAATTGCACGGCCCATGACCCACCGGCAGCCCCGGCTGGCCTAAAGTGTGGCCCAGCCGATAATGTCCAAATGTGAACCCCCCCACATCATAATCTGCCATAAATATCAAATTGACCCAATGGTTTCAAATGAATGTTCCAACACGAAGCATAAAATTAACACAACTACATCAGTAGATGTCAGTAAACAAACAATTATGCTTGCAGCCCAGTTAAGCAAAACAAAGAGGAGTTTTGGGGGTGAGGCCTAGCAGCAGCCATTACGGAGTCCTGCAGGTGGTGTGGTGGCTCTCACACTGATGTCTTATTGGCAAAAGTGGCCCCCCCTCAAAAAAAAAACAGTGAAGATCACTGGGATAAACCATCCCCGAAACAAACATGGTTGATCATGTCAAAGCACGAGTAGTAGTGGGGACCAATTTAGGGGGAAAATGTCTAACAATTGTGGATGTCTGACATGTCTGAGGAGACAAAAGCAGAAAAAGCAGGAAGTAAAGTGTGCTGTTGACTCACCCCAAGAGGGAAAACCTTCACGGCAACAAGCTGATTGAGCATTTGCGCCTTCCAGACAGTGCCATAATGGCCATGGGCACGCAGTTCAAGAAGCTGCAGAGGTTTCAGCCCAAGCAAAGGGGAGGCTGGTGTTGCATCTGGGTCCTGCTGAAAGCATCCATTAGCACACGAGTCATGGGTAACCCAAAAAAGATTTGTATATAGTCGCCAAAGATGACAGTCCACAAACCAAAATAATAATAACAATCTATGACTACGATTTTACCACCTTCTTATGAATACCACCTTCTCATGAGGCGTGCCGCAAGTAGAGGGGAAGATTTGTGAAGGTCTTTAATGAACCAGCCTGACATCTGATCCGGGGTGTTTAGGGTGGGAATTTGAAAATTGTTCAGAGTTCTGGAAATAATTTGCTTTCTGGTAATTGAAAAATATCGTGGGATTTTTAACATCCACCAGCAAAAGCCAGCAGACGGGTCCCAGCTGAACGTTCATTCAAGGGATGGTGTACTCTGGGATGCAATGCCATTCTGACAAAATAACCAATGTGACAATTATTTCACACTGCTCCCTCCCAATTCAGTCTCCAGATGCTGCACGACGTCTTTGCCAGGCACCTCAAGGGCGTACTCAATTTTCACTCTGTTTTCATTCTTCTTTGTTTGTCTGGGTGATATCTCAGCCATCCTTGAAGCTGGGAAGCTGAAATTTGGGCACAATGGTGAACATGTGCTGTGGCAAAAAATGGTATTTATTAATTTTTTTGAATACTCAATCAATCAATTAATTATTATCGATATATTTTTCTCATCTGGGCAAAATCTCAGGCACCTTTTGAGCTAGGAAGCCGATATTTGGACATGACAGTGACCAAGTGATTTGACCAAGTGAAGGAGTATATTTGATTTCTTGACTAATCAATTAATTTTTTTGAATTTTCAATTAATTGCTTGATTAATTTTCAAAAAGTTTCAGATTCAGATGAAACAGTGGTAGTTTCGGTATGCTCTTATCCAATTGATGATGAAATTAATTATTTCACGATTATTATTTATTTTAATTATGCAATTAATCAATTATTGTACACCACTCCCAATTCCATCTCCCTGTGCTGCATAGCAGAGTAAGTATCATATTGTAGTGGGGCTGGGACGTCGGCCGCGGTCCGTCCGCTGGACGGAGCCGCAAGTCGGCTCGACCGATTGCCCGGAATTCAGATCGTCGCCCTGGATAAGTCCGGAGTCGACGGGTCTTCTATCGGACTGAAATTCGCCAATAGATAGACCATGTGGGGTCGGGTTGATTGCCAATTTCAATTTACCTAAATACCCACGTGGTCCACTACCGGAGAATTTCACCCTCGACGGAACTCGTACGGAAACGAGCCGCTTAGTGCGCTCGTTCCGTGTGCAATTCCGAGCGGTTTAATCGCCGAGAACGGCCAGACCCGAATATCCTGTGACAACGGCAATGGCCAGCTAATCCGTCACACGCGACACGCTCAGTCAATGCAAGAATGGAAACAAACGAGCTGAAAACATTGAACAAACGGGGTATTTATTCACAATAGGGAAAGGGGAAACACAGAGCAGAATTAAACCGACTATAAAAGCAATGCAGTCAATGTACAGGCAAAAAGCACAACCATTCCTACTTAAAGACAGGGCCCACAGGACACACACGCACACACAAAGACCCAGGACGACATGGACCTTCCCGCCTCATGCGGTCTTCGACGAGACGAGCGAACCAGGACGAGACCAGCCCAGCGTCGTCGAGTTGCGACCCGTGCCCGAGATGACCAGCGAGCGTCCAGATGCGACCCGCGCTCGAGCTGACCCGATGAGCGCAGACGCCAGCGACAGGATCAGACCAATCTCTCTTCCTCGTCCAAAGATCACCAACCTCCCTTCTCTCGTAGGGAGGGGCCTCTTCTCCTGACCACTCGCCTCTTGATTGGCCAGAACTATCGCGCGATTCCCTGGCCACCCTCCATTGGACAGACGCATGGTAGGCGGGGCAACTCCCACCCTCCTGGGCGGAGTCCCGAGCGGAGGCGTTTGTGGCTCCGCCCACCTCCTCACCTCTGACCGCGTGCTTAATGGCGATCGGGTTGAGTCGGAAACGGGGAGGGTGAGATGCCCGCTCCCTGCCGATTGGCTAAGGAGGGATGCCATGCCTACGCTAGACTCCGCCCACACGTGTGCCTGCAGCAAGCACGCGAAGAATGCTGCGAGCATCATGGTGTCAGGATGGAAGTGAAGATGGCGTTGTTATCGTTGGTGTTGTTAAATAAAAGAAAACCTGACTCTTAAAATAACTTCACAGCGCATTTACATTTATTCACCCATTAGACTCGGGGATGGGTTCTAACTAGAAAACACATACTTATTGAAATAACTAAGCTATAGGAACCTGAATGTCTGTGTGCTCATGGCTTCCAGATTCACAACAATATATACACATTCACCTCAGAAGTGAGTGGTATACAATTTGCTAAAATGTGAACATTTTGCCAACTCCTGCCATTTCAATAAATGTAACATAAAATCGTTATGGTCTTTTTTGTACGCTACTCCCTCCCAATTCCGTTTTCATGTGCTGTACGGTGGCATTGCCGGGTGAAGAAGACACCCTGGCAATGCCGCTCACTAGAGGATGTTACTTATTCATTTAGCATCGGAGCGGTGTACTTTGAATGTACCTCTACTTGTTATTTTAATAGTCAGGCTGGGAACTAAACCCAGACTCGACAGCTCAATGGTAAGTGGGCTAAGACTGGACCACCTTGTCAGACTCAACAACAACAACAACAACAACAAGAAAACATCTCAGCATGCAAAACCCATCTGCTTTGTACTCAAACCGGACGTGGAGAAAACAACAGCTAAAGAAGAAAAAAAATGTACGAAAAACACACACACACACACACACACACACACACACACACACACACACACACACACACACACACACACACACACACACACACACACACACACACACACACACACACACACACACACACACACACACACACATACACACGCACACACACACATTTCCCGCTGCATTGGTGGGTGGGTTCATAATTACATTTTCTGAGTTAAGTATTGTGCAGAGAAGCCTATGCTGAGAAGAAAGAAATTAAGGGAAATTAAGCCTACGAGCTTCATGGGAAATAAAGAGCAAGCATCCCTGAAAAATGCACCATCACAATCCCCACTCTTCCCACTGAAAGCAAAGTTGAAAGATGGTAAAATTTTCAAGCAGGAATAACTAAACATCAAATTTTGAGTTTAATAAAAATCTTCTGTTTTGACCCCTGTGACCCCTTAAAGAATAAATCTGAGACTAGGGAAGCTTAAGGGATGCCAGAAATAATTTGCCTCCGAGTGGTCAAATCCCAAAAAATAAATCGTGATACATTCATGCATCTCCCAATGTTGATTGCATATACAAAGTTTCATTTTTTTTAATGTTTACAAATTTGCCTGTAATTGCATTTTTTGACATTTGACCTTTTGACCCCACCTCAGGGTCTCATGGGGCAGAGCCAAAAATTATACTGCTCTTGCACCTTCTTTCCAGGTGGTGATCATAGCTATCAAGTTTGGTGAATTTCTGCACAACTGTTTAGGAGGCTATCGCCGGACAGACAGAGACAGACAGACAGACAGACAGACAGACCTGATTACAATACCTCTAAATTGTTATTAAAGCATGGGGATAATGATGCATTCATGAAGTTATTTCTGCAAATCAAATATGGCCCATGGTCACACATGGGTTTGGGAAGTTTACACATGTTGCATATGGAAGATTTAAATTCCATGTGAAAGTTCAAGGAAAAGTGACGGGATTGGGGAGCAGAGGAGCGAAAAGAGAAGACAGTGGAATTGGGGAGGAGGGGGACAGAGTCAAAAGTATTCTTGAAGGAGAATGAAGGAAAAGCCAAGAATGCAGGGGAGGCTAGAAAATTGTACATTTATCTGGTTCTTAACAACTGTCAGGGATGGAAGGATGGCCTTGAGGTACGCACGCTCACTTTTTTAATGTTAAAGGCTCCAGTCATGGGCTAAGAGTCCTCATTGAAGCCAGCCAGGCATAAATAAAAGAACTGCATCGACAGAAAATTAAAGCAAGAGAGAATAATCCAAGAGTTTTTGAGGAAGTAAGAAAAAAAATCTGCTTCTTCAAATGGGGAAAGTCATAACTGTTTGGAAAGGCATGAGAAGGGAGAGTTCCAAAGTTTGGCAGTGAAGGGGAGGAAGCAGACATCACAACGGCCCACCCTTAAGTTTCCAATGGCCACAGAATGATCATGTGATGTAGTGGCTTGTCGAGTGTTTTGTGCTCTCGCTAATGGCAGAGATGCATAAGCAGCAGGTTCTTGGGAGCAGAAGCCGGTCAGATCTATAGCAAGGAGAAAGAGAGCCAACTTTGCGGTGTAATTTGTGCGGGTCGACTTTTGAGGGAAGTCTGGGATAATTGATAAGTTGGATTACTTTGGATTCATTTCTGTCCAGGAAGTATGTGGAGCTACAACTTCTCCAGATGTGAGAGCAGTACTCTATACAAGGACAAATCAATCCTTTATATAGTTGAAGCAACTGTTCAGAGGCGAATAAGCCTCTGAGCTGTCTAGCCGAGGTTTAAACCACAACCCAGCTATAAACTGTCATCCTGGTGTTTTGCAGGCAAAGTGATACATTGATGTGTGTACCGTCCATCCAATGGATGTTAAACCAAGAGGCTCGTCTGCAAGCGTCAGTTGGTGGATGTTAAATATCCCTCTGTATTTTTCTCAGAGAGTGGAAGAGTCATCACCAGAACTCTGAAGAAATTTCAAATTCCTTCCCCAAATGACTGCTGGGAAGGCAATGACAAAGCATGCAGCATAATCGTAACTCTAACCTTTGCCCAGGAACAGATTCAGCAGCACCGTCACTCTGTAAGAGATGACGACGATGACGACGTATGCCTGGTGTTGGCTTAATGGTGAGGGTGGTGGGCTTGGGATCCAAGGATCCTGGGTTCAAATCCCATTTGGCTGTTGAATTAATACCAGGTGGGGTTGACTCTGCCTGTCAACCTTTCGAGGTCAGCAAAAATGAGTGCCACAATGCTGGTATACTGTGTCGGAGTGGAGACCTGTCCAGGATTGTGTCCAATAGCCAAGGAGACTGCTTAGGCAGCACCAATGCTCTGCACAGAGTATTGGAGATGATGACGACGACGACGACGACGACGACGGCGAAATTTTCCAATGTAAGCTGGAGATAGTGTTTGATGCTTTTTGTGACAGTGCGAGCACCAGAACACAAAAAGTGAAATATATGTACAACATTTACACAAAGAAAATCAAATGAAGGCGAGTTATCGCCTACACTCTGACTGTATTCCAAATTCCTGCCACGTTCAGATGAATGTCAGGCCTGGCCAGCCGGTTTGTTAAAGATATTTGGCAAAAGCACCACTGACAGTGCAACCGCACAATAAGATTGGAGTAATTGGTCGTTAAAGAAGCTCGTCGATGTAGGACATGTAAAAAATGAAATAAATAAGATTTGTTTGACACACCAAACATAAAAAGCAACTTTTTAACAATATTCATAATAGACCAGTCAAAGTGGCAGTAACATCAATTGGATAAAATTCCAGAAATTAAATGTACTTTTTTTTTTTTTAAACAAAACCTTATATGTGAGCATCTATAATTATCAAGCAATGCTTGTAGAGTGCAGAGTGCAGTCCCACCTCTTGTGTAGAGACTGCATGATGGAGGTAGGTCATGCCGTGCTGCCTATAGAACCAGAATAAAAGGACGATAATAGCTGATACTATCAGCAATGGCACCCCAGAAGACAGCAGTACCCTGGTTACTTGGAAAGGTGCGTCAGGTGGGGCTCCTGTGGGAGCTTCATTAGTGAGAAGCATTTGCAAAAGAAGATAGAAGATAGAAAAGTCAAGGGAAGGGAAAGAAGATACACTTGCAAAATAAATAAATAAAACATCAGAATAAGTTATCTTGAGAATAAGTTATCTGTTACATCAGCAAGAAGAAAACCCTCAGAAGGAAGGCCTTTAAACAATGTGCCCCAAGTGCAGACCTGGATAAGGCATGCCTGTGTGCCATGAGTAACTGGTGCTTTTCAAGGCGTAAATATGTTTGTTTCCATCAATTACAAAATGAAAACCTTCTTCTTTTTGGATAAATGGAATACTGTATTTAGCAATTACATGAAATTAATCCTTTGTCTCCTTTTGATGAGCTTTCCAAAACCAAGCTGTTTTCTATGCAACTCAAGTTACTTTTATTTATTTAGCAATTTAGCACTTGCATATTGAACTGGGCTGGCAGGACAGAAGAGGTATGCCACACAGCCTGGGTTTGAATCTCGACTCAGTTATAAACCGTCACCGTGTTTCGCAGGCAGGGCAAGGCATCAATATGTGCGTGTTCAATTGAATCGATGTCAAACTGGGTGTCCCATCTACAAGCATTAGTTAGTTGGTGGACTTTAAAGATCCCATGGTGACCTTTCTGAAGAGCAGGCAAGCTATCGCCGGCACCATGAGCAATTTCCAAATTATTGAACCTTCAGTCGAGTATCCTGCGTCGAAGTGCTGATTAATTTGGGATTGTAACACCTTGCTCAGAAACTGGTTCAGCAGAACCAACGCACTTTAAAGAGCATGCACTGTCGGACGATGCTATTCGTGCAAGATACATTCCTGAAAAATGCCCAAATGTCGGAGTATTAAAAAAAAATGTTTTTTTTTTACATGTCTAGGCTAGTGGATGAGCGAATACACAGAAAAGAAACAGCAGGAGAAATGGGAAACACCGACATAACAGCACGGAGGTAGAAAGTAGAGTGAGATGGCCAAACAAGGGATGCAGGTCATGATGAGAGGTAAGGGAGAACACAAAGAGTGGACAATATGGATACATTGTTTGACCAGTTTGACCAGAGCAAAATTGTTTGACCAGTTTGTGATTTTGTCATAGTCTGAAGAGAGCAAAGAGGCTGTTGTCTGTCTGTCTGTCTGTCTGTCAGAACAATGAGAGATGTCATGGCATTGAGTGTAGTCATCAGCGAAAGAGAGGTAAAGAGGATTTTCTCGAGTCAGTGAGATCATTGATGAAGATTAGGAATAACATGGGGCCTAAAACACTGCCAACGGGTACTACAGCCTTGACAGTGAGAAGAGAAGAAAGGGTTCCGTTGAGAGCCACACGTTGTCTACGAGAGGGGAGGAAGTGAGTAATCCAAGAGTGGAGTTGGCCTTGGATTCCACAGGCAGACAGTTTGGAGAGCAAGGCAGGGTGCCGGACTGTATCAAAAGCTCGAGATGAGATCAGGACCTTCTCTCTGGACATATGTCTGATATTGAGGGCCTCCACCATTGTTGGGAGAGTAGAAGCAGCATGTCCAAGGTAGAGTTACCAGGTCTGAATCCGAATTGATGATCTGAGATGAGGCTGTTGGAGAAAAGAAATGATGTTATGTCAACTGCATTGATGGATTTCCATGACTTTGCTGATGATTGGAAGTACAGTAAGCTAATTGGACTGTAGTTAAGGGGATCCGTTTTGCACATATTTTATGTACTGCTTTGTTGTTGGTCGATTTACAATTTCCCAGGTGGATATCGAAGACCAGTCCTGAAGTGTAAAAAAAAAATCAAAAAAATCATAAAACCGTGAATACGTGAAGCACGAATGTGGAAACTGGTCACACACTTTATGACTTGCGAATATGTTGGGTCCGCGAGTAGCAAATCTGCGAATATCACGGTCCGACAGTACCTAAAATAAGGAACCATGCTCTTTAAAGAGCAAAAGTCTGGAGAGATCAACCATGCTAGTTATGGTTGAGGGAAGAAGTTTAAGAGGCAGACCTTGTATGTGCTGGATAGATGTGGGTAATAGCCACAACCAAGCTAAACTGTCTCTGCCAGAGCATTAGGAAGCAGTGTACGATAGGGATGTGTGGAGAAATCTGATTATGAATGTCACCAGAAGTCAGACATAATATGATGGAACTAGATAATCTAAAAAATAAAAAATATAAAAAAAAGATAACAGTAATTGATAATATTGGACTGTGATTCAATTAATACTGATGGATGCATCGTTACTGAGGGGTGGTTGTGCCACTGATGTCCCTGCAGGCAAGAGCAGGAAGCTGTTATATGGTCAGGGTCCTGGCAAAAAATGGCCTCGTGAAGACACCGTGGGATCTTTAATGTGCACTAGCAAATGCAGGTAGATGGGACAGCACACTCATTGATGCCTCACCCTGCCAGCGAATCACCAAGATGCTCATTACCTTCGCAAACTTTGTTGTGAAGGTTATATTTTGATCGCTGTGTATTTATTTATTTATTTGTGAATATGTGTGTTTGTTATTCGCACAACTCCAAAAGTATTGAACTGAATCGCAGCAAATTTGGTGGGATGATTGGTTATTATCCGAGGACCATTTGATTAGATTTTTGGAGCGATCGGGTCAAAGGTCAAGGTCAAGAAAAGGTCAAAATCGTCTTTTTACCATAGCACGGTCAATTTGTATCCAATTTGCATGCAACTAATGTCAAAATGTTCAGAATTCAATGCCCCCGTAGATGATATGTGACATGACACAATGACGTAATAACCCTTATTAGCGGTTGGGAGTCAAAGGTCAGGGGGGGGTCACGACATTGCAAAATGTGCGGTTTTAGTCATAACACAGTCAATTCTTATCCGATTTGCATGAAACCAACACCAAAATGTTGACTGTTCTGTTCCCCACACTCTAATACCAATTACAAAATTAAGAGTACAAAGGTCAAGGTCGAGGTCATCAAAAGGTCAAAATCGTCATTTTGCCATAGTGCGGTCGATTTTTATCCAATTTGCATGCAACCAATGCCAAAATGTTGTGAATTCAATGCCCAATCTTGTGATATACGATATGACACAATGACGTCATTACCTTTGTTAGCGGTTTGGGTCAAAGGTCAGGGGGTCAATGACCTTTATTATCATAGCGCGGTCAATTCTTATACAATTTGCATGTAAGTAGATTCAAAATGTTTAGAATTCAATTCCCTATCCTGTGATGTGAAATATTTGATTTCTTATAATGTGACCAGTTGTCATCAGATTGACTTGACACCGACACCCAAAAAGGACAGGGAGTTCATACAGAAATTGTACAATGTACCTGAATCAGTGTCAAACAGCAGGAAATTTAATGTTTTTAAGCCATCATAACACATATGAGATGGCAGATGTGGTATGGGATTAAATACCCTCACAATCAACGGTTTCTGGGGGGGGGGCGGGGGCGGGGGGCAAAATGTAGCGTTGGCGAAGGTATGCGCTCGACTGAGTGCCCATTCTAGTTTACAGTCTGGTTTGGAATTTAACAAACAAGACAGTTAAAAGCTTAGCACACGAAAAGGACCTGTTGGTCCTTTTTATTATTCAAAGAATAAGACTTTAAGAAACAAACAAACAAAATAAAAATAGAAATGAGAAATAACCAGAGATAACACGATGGAAATAGCAGAATGCCATCAAAAAATAAAATGACATTACTTATTTTAAAAAAAATAACAGGTTAAAAGTTAAAATCTGCATGCAAAATTTAAAAACTACGGCATAAAAACAGAACGGCAAAGCAGGAATCATGATGAAAAATAAATCTACGGAAGTGACGAGTCAATGTGTATACACAAGAAAATTTTGCAAATCTGTCTAAGGAAACAATAACCTGTTCAATCCAGTATCAAACCCAAGCTTCTCTTCAGACACGACACAACTCCTCATTGGCAGAAGCTAACGCGAGTACGGTTGATAAAAAGTCAGAGCACAAAGTACCGTGCTGAAAATCCTGCACGGATAAAAATTTAAGTCGGCTTCTTCAGGTCCAAGATAAAGACACAAAACCCTTTGAGTTTGAGCTTGCATCCACCTGGCAGATCAGGATCAGCCTGGTACAACCGCTCAAAGTAACAGGCCCAGCGGGCCTTCACTTCGGACTCCTCTGTCGAGAGCCTACCACCCTCTACTCTAACTGCAGTACACCGAGGGATGGGCTTGGATGAACGCAATGTGCGAATTCCCCTGTAAGCAGGACGAGAATCACTTGACCACAGGTGATGCTCTACCCCCTCACAGATTCCTCGAACATAGGCCTCCTTGTCCACACTTAGCGCACGTACAGTTTTACGCCTCAGCTCCCTGAACAGCTCAGCTCTGCCATTCAGCCTGGTCCTGCGACTCTGGTCAATGGCATCCAGTGTTCCTTGAGAGACAAAATTCTTCTTTGCCCTGCGGTGAGTTCCAAGACATCCACCGGCAACTTCAAGGACGGTGGTCTTGAAGGCACTCCACAACTCTTCAGGACCTCCCCAAGCACCCAGACCCCACCCCCCCCCCCAAACCTCTACTTAGCTTGTTTGCAAACTCCTCAGCTCCCCTCTCATCCTTGAGCTTGCCAACATCCAGCCAAGGCTGGAATGGTACCATTCTCCTGGATTTAAGGTGCAACTTCAGAGTTCCTACAACAAGCTGGTGGTCAGTATTGAGGAACTGACCACTCCAGTAGACCCAGCAGTTCTGGATCATCCTCCAGTGACCATAAACGAGGACATGGTCAATCTCCTTTACCACACCGCCAGCGTTGGAATAATAAGTCCAGCGATGAGCTTGTGGGCGCGGAAACCATGAACCAGCCACCCTAAGTCCATGACTTCTTGCAAAGTCAAGGAAATTAGTGCTATTCTGGTTCACAGTTCCAGACCCATGGGGACCAAAACATGTCTCATAACCATCCCTATCAGTTCCAGTCGATGCATTGAAATCCCCCAAGACTAGAATTGTAACTCGTCTGGGGCACTGATCAACCACAGACTCGAGTGTGTCACAGACACAGAACCACAACAGTGAGATCACTCGCCTCAATCGGAGCATAAACAGAGACCAGGGAAATGACACCTAAGGAGTGACGAATCCTTAATCTCATAATACGCTCGTTGACTGGTGTTACCTCAATTATCATTGGAGTCAGCTTATTGGACACAGCTACAGCAACTCCTTGAGAATGGTAACCATCAGAGCAACCAGACCAATAGTAGGTGTAACCACCCACCATGATCTCGCCACAATCCGGTCTCTGAACCTCAGAGAGTTCTGCAATAGCGATGTCGAAACGCTTGAGCTCAGATGATAACAGACAGGTGACCATCCTCTCTTAGGGATTGGACATTCCACGCACCCACCCGAAGGGACCGCCTCAGGTTAACCCAAGGAGACAGCCGTCTGGTGGACGACACCCCAGCACCACTCCGACACACTCTCCCGCAATCTGACCCGGGAATGTTACCCTGTGGTTTCCCTCCTATCATCAAAGATTAGGGGTCCCGAAGGCTTTGCCCCAATCCCGTCATCCGGTGAGCTGCCCTGCGAAGGGAAGCTGCACCGGAGGTACTCCCACAGAGTGGGTTTTCAGTTTTCTTTGCGTTTTTGTGTTTTGCGGAATGAAAGGTTTTACGGTGGCCGGAGTGCAAATCCTGCCACCAACCTCCTAATAAAAAGTAACCCAACTGCAGGAGGACGTCCGCAGACACAGTTGGGCACTAGATATGGATGGCTGTTGGCTCACAAGGAGCTCCTCCGCCCTTTGACTGGTTTTGTTTTTAACCCTGCTGGGTGTCCATATCCAAACACCCTCCTCACCAAAAACTGGTGGGGGAGATGGTTTCGTCGCCGACAACCCGACCATGGAACAGGTTAGTACAGGTTTACATGGTACCTGTAGCAAGTCACAGATCTAATCTGGCCTGAGCTGACTAAAATGTACTTCAGCTCCTTTGAAAGTAACTTTTAAGTGTTCATCACAATATTGAGAACCTGATAGTTCTTGCACATAATGTCATGCATGTTTATGAAAGAAGTAAGACGTAGCCTATTAAGAACGATTAGAAACAAACGGTTTTTCTTTTCAGTTCTCGTGAGTGTGCCGGGGAATAAGAGTATCAAGGGAAAAAGAACCTCGTTTTCTGACATCCACTAGGATAGATCCAAACCAGAGGTGAACAATTTGCAACATGCCCTTGCCTTCAAATGCTCAACACAGGTACGTGTAAATTACAATGGCCAATTTACTTACGTTCTGTACGAGGTCGGTAAAATGGTTCATATCTGAATTTAACATTGCAGGAATTTCCATCACAACAGCAGAAATAGACTGAAGGATTTTCACTCGTCTCCACACAATCGGTCCTGGATGAGTGGGAGAGGGTGAGGGGAAGGAGGGTGAGGATGGTGGAGGGTGAGGGGGAGGAGGGTGAGGTAAGTGAGGAGGGGGGTGGGTGAGGCGAGGGGGGAGGAGGAAAAGAGGCAAAAATGAATGAGTTCATCCTGTATTAGTTTATCATTCCATGCATCCTATGGAATCACTTTATAGAAAATAAAATAAATAAATAAAAGTGGCTTCTGCAATCATCAAACACTTAACTCATCAAAATGTTGATTACATTTTTTTATAATCTATAATTTAATTTAAAAATCGAATAAAATAAAATGTGATTGGTGAATTTTTGGGGAAATATATTTAGATGACTGTGCAAAAAATAACCATACTTAACTGTATGTGGAATCAAGCAAGAAATAATAGCAAACAATTAAATTATGATTCATGTCATTATTATCATCTCAGAGAAAGCCTGGTGTTGGCTTAACGGTCAGGGTGGCCACGCTGCTCTCTTAGGGTCTTGAGTTCAAGCACCTGTCGAACCATTGAATCAACAACAGGTGGGTTGACTCAGCCTGTCTTCCTTCCGAGGTTGGCAAAATGAGTACCAACTTACTGGTAACAGAGGACAGCAGCACAGCCCTGGCCCCAGAAAATGATGCAGCCAAACAGCCACAGACTGCATATGAATAAATAATAACAAATCTCAAAGACAATGCCTGGAGATTAAAAGAAACAAAATCCAACTTTCTACTGAGAAAAAACTCCAACATGCTTTGTAAATTCCTAAGCAATAAGCTTTTCACAAATATAAAAGGAATTACCAGGGAAGCAAATGAAAACCAAGTACTTTTTTGGAAGCATTTACATGATGTATCTGCTGACACTTGATATGCTTGGAAAAAAAAAACCCAGTGAACATATTTCCATCACCAAGACTTTCCGCCTAATTACATCAGCGTTAACGTTGATGGCATTCTTCATGGTGGTTCATATAATACATCTTATTGCCCACACACACAAAAATGCACACGTGCCACCACTGCTGGGGTCACACAAATGCATTGGTTGCCAAATCCCTCCAATATCACAGGGGTTAGGTTTCTGGAAAATGCTGCGATTGTAAAAACCACAATAGTGGAAACCATGGGCCAATGCGAAGAGGGGGGTTCGGTTCCTGGACTTTGATAAAATATCGAGAAAGATCGGCGGCAGCCAAAAATAAACATATTACAATAGAAACGAGAAAGGCACTCGGTAGAGCGCATACCTCTGCCACGTAATGCTACATCCACGAGAACATATCAGGCCCAATACATTTTTGAAATATCCTATGTATTGTTTTTGACTCTGTCCCTCAATGGTGAAGAATCACTTTAAAAAAATTAAATCATTTTCGTGTCCAGATCCAGATTTAGATCTTCACCAAAATCGAAGCAATTCGTCGTGGTCACACACCCAACCTGTCCAACAAGTTTCATCCAAATCCGTCCACAACTTTTTGAGATATCGTGCAATACATTTAGTTTAGCCCTATCTCTCAATGGTGAAGAATCACTGAAAAAAATTATCGGATACGGATTTGGATCTTCACCAAAATTGAACCAATTCTTCCTCGTCACACATCCAACATGTCCACCAAGTTTCGATCGAATCCATGCAGAACTTTTTGAGATATCGTGCTATATATCATTTTTGTGCCCTATCTCTCAATGGTGAAGAATCACTTAAAAAATTCTCAGAGTCGGATCCGGATCTGGATCTTCACCAAACTCTAATCAATTTGTCCTTGTCACACACCCAACCTATCCACAAAATTTCATCCAGATCCGTCCACAACTTTTTGACATATCTTATACACAGACAGACAAACACAGAAAGAGGTGAAAACACAACATCCTTCACCTTTGGTGGCGGAGGTAATAAACATGTAAATACACCAAATATGGTATAAATTAGACAAAAACACAAGAGTTTTACCTTTTAAATTTCTGACAAAACAGCGAGGTGGGTGAGGGCAAACATATTACGTACTCGTTCATACTATACTCTGCTGTAAAGAGAAAACATAAGAGTTAGCTCGGTGATGATGATGATAATGACGACGATGATGATGTTATAGGGGGGAGAGTGGAGGTTATAAAGATGTTGATGTAGAACTTGTGATGGCTGTTGGATCATCAGGAGCACAATGAAGGCGCCTGCTGCATTGCCACATCGAAGAAAGGTAAAACAATTCTTCGCCACCTTGACCGGGAGAAGATCTTCCCTGCTTGGACAGGAAGGTACGAGATGGCATCCTCTTCCAAAAGAATCCAGTCTCTTTTGCGTTAAAAACCTGCTTCAGCATAAATCCCTTCACCTTGGTTCGTTCCATGAGGCACGGTTAAACTGGAGCCTTCGGCCCGGGGTGGCTCGTGGAATCGTTGGTAAACTTCCAATGATTTCTCCTGTACACCGGTCCACTCAAAAGCACTTTTTCTGTTTGGTCCTCAATCCAAACATTAAGCGCTTTTTCTATCCCTTCAATATGAGGATCATAGGATTGGAATGAACCTTTCTCACTTTGCTAGCAGGAACCTTTGCACATATATTTGACTCACATGCACACACAAGTAATTCATCGATCCGGTAATGACGGCCCACAAATGCCGCACTTTCACTTCTTGGCAACGTACTGTATCTAACAACTCTATTTCTTCGCAAATTGTCATAACCTTTGTCTGCCTTTTGGCACGATTAATTTTGTCCATCCTTTTACATTTGGGAACCATTATCAACTGCTGTGTGTCGACTCAATCTAAAAGAGTTAGTATTATAGGATATCCGTCGGTCATTTCCTGTTCAATGTCGATGAAGACTCATTATTAAATTTAGCTTCGTTCCTGTATGCTGGTTTGATTATTACAATTGGCGAGAAAAAAAATGCTTGTAATGGGAGGTAATCGTACAGGTGGACGCAAACAATGACTCATGTCAGCTCAAAAAACACAATTGGCCAAAATTAAATACCGCGGTAATGAAATCACAACACAATAGGTTTTCCACGATTAGTGGAAACCCAAGATATTGGAACCCTCGATATTTGAAGGTTTACTGTATAGCATGATATTTCAAAAATTTATTGGGACCAATATGTTCTACTGGATCAGGCATTGCATGGCGGAGGTATGTGCTCTACTGAGTGCACTTCAAGTTTATATTGTGATGTGTTTATTTCTGACTGCCATTGACCTTCCTCTATATTTTCTCGAAGCCAAGGAATCAAAACCTCCTTTTCCCTTCAGCCCTTGGTTTTTAACTATCGTGGAATTTTCCAGGTGCATAACCGCCAATTTGAGGGTTAATTGGATATCGTTTTTGGCCCAATCTCTCATTGGTGAAGAATGAATTTAGGAATGAAAAAAAAAATTTCTCGTATCCGGATTTGGATATTCACCAAAATCCAATTGGTTCATGTTTGTCAAACCACCCATCCTGTCACCAACGTTTCATGCGAATCAGTCCACAACTTTTTGAGATGTAGTGTTATACAGCAGACCCTCCCCGTTCGCGGGGTTAGATTCTTAAAAACCCCCACGCTGGGCAAAAACCTTGATGTGCAAAGTTAAGACCTCATGGGGAATATAGGGTTAGGGGAACCAACTCAAAAATTTATCAACTTTTTTGGATGATGATGATGATGATGATGATGATGATCGTCCTGGGTTCAGGTCATCAAGGTCATCAGACTTTGTGAAGGAGGAGGTGATCTTTGTCTGATTTGCCTTGTTCTGCATAAGGTGCCATGACGGCATCCATCTCGTGCTTCAATATCGAACACCTCTCCATGAAGACTGGTGAAAACCTCTCAAGATATGTATGTGCCTCATTCTGCTTTATCCCAAGTGTTCTCTTTCACGTTCCTCAATTTTATATTATTTTCCCCTCCTCACTTCAAAACAAACAAACAAATATCTTCGCTCGAAAAAAACAAAACATCATTAACTCGTTCTGCCTCTTATTTCCTTCCATGGTTCATTCTTTATTTCTTCCTTTCTCATTACCTCCCAAATGAAGCAATATTCCTCATAATTGAATTAATTTGCTTCTTACTTTAAAAGCTTCAAATACCATTTTATAATGTTTCATTTGCCATATTTCACTAAAACCCCACACATTCTCCTTCTTCATAACTATTTACTGTCACGAACAATCCACAATGTAATTAAAAGACTCGCGAAAACGAAATCACGTGACATCAGGCAATATCACGTGATAACAGTCTGTGCGGCACGATATCTAAAGAGCAACTCAGTCTGCAATGGAGGGCAGTGTGGGGCTGTGAGGTGAGACGGAGATGGGGAGTTGTGTATTCCTCCGCACCGCACCACAGAGCAAGGGACCCATGCCACGATCGGTACATTTTACCACAATAATTCAGCCGCGGTTAAGTGAAACCGCAATGCGGAAACATGCGTCTGGGGTGGGCCTGCTGTGTATCGTTTTTAGTCCTATCAATCAATGGTGAAGAATCACTTAAAAATTATCGGATCCAGATTCAGATCTTCACCGATATTCAATAAATTCTTCCTCGTCACACACTCAACCTGTCCACCAAATTTCGTCCAAATGCATCCAAAACTTTTTGAGATATCCTGTTCAGACAGTCACACTGATAGACAGACAGACAGGGGTGAAAAGATAACATCAGTCCACCTTCACTGGTGGAGGTAATAACTGATTTATTTACAATAAAAGCAATCAATAAAGGAGGGACAATGAGACAAAGCATGAAATGAGCCAAGTGGTCAAATACAAACAAAGAAACAAATAAGCAATCAGTGTGCACACGTACATAAAGCAGAGGTAAAGGTATACCAATTCTACGATAATGAATTATATGAAACTCGAGTGCAGGCAAGAATGAAAGACAAGGAAAGGGTGCAAGGTGTCCATGATGCTGCATGGTAATGCGTCCCTCCAGGTTCAATGTGACGGCAGGATGGAAGCAGGTTCTTGCACGTCAACCCAGGCTGCCCAAAGAGCACCATGGAACCAGTGCATGCAGTGTTTTACCCTTTTTATTTCTCCTGGGAGTTCCACCCCTTCCCACCCCCTTCGCCAAGCCTGATCCGATAATTGGCTGCTCCAACGCAGGTGGCAGCGCAGAGCACAGTTGCACCTGCCTCTTTCCTTCAACCATGCTTTCACGTC
The DNA here is from genome assembly GCF_056783735.1 of Eptatretus burgeri. Classification (NCBI taxonomy): domain Eukaryota; kingdom Metazoa; phylum Chordata; class Myxini; order Myxiniformes; family Myxinidae; genus Eptatretus; species Eptatretus burgeri. The sequence goes on along the minus strand of NC_140963.1, from coordinate 34,828,094 downwards.
CTCGGTGCGTGGCTTGTCAGCGTTTCCATATCCGGAACAGATTGGGAATGCGTGATGATCTATCGGTCCATCTGAAGAGAGACTGCATAGGAACTGCCCTGCGGGAGGGGTCTCTGGGATTGGGGGAGGTCATAACACGCCTTTCACCTTTTCAATCCATCTTTGTTCATTCATCTGGTCATCCATCCTGCCTGCTATGCCTGCTACAAGAGGTTTTATGCCGTAATCCTTTCCTGACTATCCTATGGTTCAGATTCACCACCTCCTCAGTGCATGTTGTACACAACTTGTCTCTGATGGACCCCTGTTTCAAAGCAAATCTAGCCTACTCAAACACGTGAACCAAACAAAAGTTTAACATACTCTTGCTGGTGTTTCACACCCACCCTGCCCCTCTCACATAACAATACCATGACGTGACATTAATTAATTACACAAAGTCACAGATGAGACGCCCTGTCAGGTCAATGATGACGTGGGAGCAGGGGGAGTGGCCGCCAAGTGCATCTATCTATATATTACTAAAACTCTCATTGTGTGTGTGTGTGTGTGTGTGTGTGCGTATATATATATATATATATATATATATATATATATATATATATATATATATATATATATATATATATATATATATATGTATATATATAGTGATGTCCACGGGACTTAAACAGTCCCGCTAACGTAGAATGAGCCGAAACGATGGAGGCGGTTTATCCTTTACAACCCAAAGATGGCGGTTCTAATCGCTCTACCGCAAACGGGACGAGGAAGGTGGCACGAGTCGCTTTTCACTGAGTTAATGATGTTTATTTCTCGAACCAGAAATAATAAGACTCGGCAAGAGGAGGGATCCGGGGCGATTCGACGGGATGGTGGTGTGGGTTCGGGCGTGGGGAAAACACAAACAATTCCAATGGATATACCAATCTCAAACCCTCAAAGGTGCCAGGTACACACACACACACACACACACACACACACACACACACACACACACACACACACACACACACACACACACACACACACACAAAACGTAGCTGGTCCTGGTGGTCAGGCTGGCCCGTGGTGTAGGAGCAACAGTCCCTGGATTGGCGTCGGACGAGCTGGCGTTGCACTCGTCAGGGGCAGGAGACACCGTGGTGCTGTCGACCTCCTGGTGTCGGCGCAAGTCCGCTCACAGCCGCCAGGGAGCCAGTTCTGGCGTCAAGTTGCGAGCAGGAGAGGGAGGCAGGTCCGCCCGCCGTTCGACCCCGTACTCCGAGCCAGCAGAACCCCAGAGCCAACCGAGGTGAGGCACAAGGCACAGCAAGGCCACGAGACACGATGAATTCAGGATCGAATCAGCCCAACAAAACAGCACGCTCCCAGCACAACAGCCTCCACCAAAACGGTTTTTCTTTACCGATCTTCTTCCTCCCCCCCTTTTCCCCGAACAGAACCTTTTTATCCTCGAGTCCTCGTCACTTCCAATCGAGCCGTTTTATTGGCCCTCCGCCGTCGCCTTCCGCCAATCGTGATCACGGGGCGGAGCCATCCGCAGCACTGTCCTGTGACGTCACGGCAAGCCTCCAGGGAATACTAACAGGGTTTACGCAGACACACTTACCCTATCCCGTCTCTAATTACGTGACAATTATCATTTCCCCCTTGAAGAAATGGACATTTACTAGACAACTTATCACCACTGAATTGCTACTTATTACATCGAGATCCTGGTACAACTCGAACAGCATGGCATACCTAATTAAACATCCTAATTACCCTTTGAATGCATACCCCCCTCAAACGTAACACTGCCCCCTCCTCTGGTACCGCAGCTCCTGCAAGGTATATCACAGGCGCTACCGTACCAGCCTTAACACTTACTGACTCACACCTATTTAACCTAACGAAATAAAGTAGGAGGGGCAATGGGCAGCGAGCCGCAGCTAACTTACCTATCCTGCTTAATGTACTACCCCCTTATGGCCTTATCCTCGCCTAAACAATCATTCTTTTTTTTTTTTTTTTTTTTCTTATTTTATCACATGAGAGCACTGAGCGAAGTTGCACTCCATCCTCTGGATCATCGCTCTTGCCCAACACTCTTCCAGTGATCTGGGGAGGGGAAACAAAAGGTTCCACAAAAACACACTTATACTTTACATTCCTACTCTAAGCCTTAACGACACTATTCATGGGATATTTACACTTACCGCGTCCCCCAGTGGATGCCAATAGACCCAGCGTTACCTGCGGAGCCAATTTTCAAATTTGCTTGCCCCAAAATTATGCGGACATCATGCCCTTGCTGTACATGTCAAGTTGTGCGGGATCGAGTGGGACTCACACATCTTCACAACACTCACACCATGGTCATCATCACATTTCTAGGTCATGGTCCCCATTTTAATCATGCAGGCTGAATCCCGTCATGGCCGTGGGGTGGGTTACCACAAGATGATGGGGGCATCTCAGGTGCAACCATGCCCACAGGTAAGCTTTAGTCCAACCCGACGTTTCTCCGCCCCGCTCCCTTTGATTCCCACCCCCATGGTAGCCATCAGCTCTAACCCCGTACAACACACTGGAAGGGGTCTCACTGGCTCCTCTGGCCTTCCTGGGTCGCCAAGGTCCGACCCGCCTTGGTCGCCCAAACAGACCCTCTCCCAGTTGCCTCCAGACACTGTCACCGTTAGCCACCAGGGGTGAATCTCCTTGAAGGGGGTTGCAATTCACGCTCACCGTGAGCTTCAGCAATCCCTGCGGACAAGCACATCATCCCCACCCACAAAACCCACATGACTCCCCCCACCTCATCGGCATTACATGTGACACCTGCATTTCTAACACTTCACCGACCATGACCTTCCCTGTTACCACACCATGTCCAATAAAAAAATCAATGTGTGCACCATACATTTCACTTCTTAACTTAAAACAACTCACACAGCACTTCTCACCCGATCCACGCACCAGCCATTGGACAGCCACTCGTGCCCGCTTTGTTACCAATTACCCACTGTCCCTATTGTCACTCTAAAACCCAGCAGAACTTACAAACCCATGCCAATTTTCCCACAATTCAATTTTTTTTTTTTTTCAAAGGAGGCATTTCGCCACAATCTCACCAGCCGAGCATGGCCCGAAATGCTCAGCCCGATCTAGTCTCCCCGACCCCCGACAGCGATTTCCGGACTCGACCTATGTAACGGCACCTCGGATAGACCTGGCGGTTCAGCAGGAGGATTCATCCTCTCCGGGCTTGAAAGTCTATTGGAGGGTCTCTCCATCGCCGGGTACCGGCAATATCGTTGCATGTGTCCTCTGCGCCCGCACCGGAAACAACTCCCCATAAAAGGCCCCCGTGGGTATCTGTGTAATGTCTCTTCCGGTTCCGGACCCCCTCGGCCATAATCGAATTGCTCTATTGGCTGGGCTGGACCTCGCCGCTTTGGCGCACCAACTACCGAATTACCCCTTATCAAACTTGACAGTTTCTGGCAAATTTCCTGAAACATTTGGGTAATGCCAATTTCTCCCAGCCCCCCTCCCTGATCCTGGATCTCCGCCTGTCGGATCGTCACCGATGGCCTCTCTGGAACCCGACCCGGCCGCCTCCACGAGGCCAGCCTGGCTGCGCACTCAGCCGCTCGGTGAACGGTGGGTGGATCCTGTAACTCCACTAGCGCTCGGACCTCAGGGTCAGGAAGAGCAGCTAAAAATTTCTCTAGTGCCAGTCTGTCCCATGCCTCCACTGTAAGGTCCCGATACGCAATCCTAACTGATTGGTAAATATCCTGTGCCAGCTCCTGCACTGTCTCACCCGGCTTTAATCTGCGGTGCTGGAGCTGGGCCCGCACCAGATCACAGTTCGCTGCGAACCCAAACCGACGGCTCAACGCCTCGCAAATGTGGGAGCTGGTCAACATCCCCTCCGCGATCACGTTTAACACATCTGCGGCTGGTCTTCGCAACGTTGCCACCAAATTCCCTGTACGTTCCCGCTCATTCCACCCGTTTAGTCGGGAAATACACTCAAATTGCGTCAGAAAAGCTTCAAGGCTCCCTGACCTGTCAAAATTTACCAGGGGGATCACTTTTACGGTGGCCCGCTTCCCAGTTTCTCCCTTGTCCGAATCCAGCCCAGGGATCAAACACCCTTGTGGCTGCGTATCCAATTTCGGAGCCCACTGTGGCCAAAGATGTTTTGTGGTGAGGGTCTCATGGGTCAATTTTGCCTCCTGTTCCAAACGTTGAATGGACCGATTCACCTCTTCCCGCAGGATCTTCTGGGCCCGCACAACCTCCTCCAAGGCTCCGTCGCGAGTTTGTAGCTGCTCCTCAACCAACCCGGACTCTCTACTTCTAAAAGACGGCTCTACCAGGCCTTTATCCAAGACTTCATCTTGGCTCATAATTTTATCTTGTTCGTCCAAACGAGCCTCCAATCCTTTTACCTCCTCCGCCAAATTCATCCCTTGCTTCCTCAGCTCTCCCCACTCTTCTACTTGCAGCTGCATACGAGCATCCACACAGGCACGATGACGTTCCAGGCTTTCATCCACTTTATCAACCCGAATGTTCATTGCATCAATTTTATCTTCCAATTTCTTCCGCATATTTTCCCCCTCCAATGTAATTTCTACCTTTGTTTCCTCCAATCTATCCTTGAATTTACTTTGTATTTCCCCCAATTGAACATCCACACACTCCTGCATCTCAGTTTTCATTTTCTCCATCTTTTCCCCCAATTCATCCCTCATTAAATCAATCCGTGCACCCAACTGTTCCCCCATTACCCCCAATTGATCTGTCATTTCTGCCATTTGTGCCCCCTGTGCCATCATTTTTGCCCCCTGTGCTGTAATTGCACTCATTAAACGTTCCAACATTGTCCAGATCGTCATCGCGCCGGCTTCCGGCGCTGCCGGCTCCGTTACGGGCGATGAAGCACGGTCCACGCTCGGAATGGGGGAGGTTCCAATCCTACCCCCGTCTCTCCCTTCTTCCCCCGACTCGCTGCCAGACACGTGGCCTTCCTCCTCAAACATCTGCACATCCGCCATAGTGCAGAAGTCCCGTTTGCCGCCAATTAAATTTAATTTGAAAAATCCCGCCAAAATTTTACCGCGCTCGCGCGCTTTTCTGTAGTAATTTTATATTCCAATTCGTGGCGAGATTTTAATCTTGGTATATTCTCCCGATACCAAATATAATTTAGAGGGGTTCGAACATCCAACACCCTGACACCAATGTGACGTCCACGGGACTTGAACAGTCCCGCTAACGTAGAATGAGCCGAAACGATGAAGGGGGTTTATCCTTTACAACCCAAAGATGGCGGTTCTAAATCGCTCTACCACAAACGGGACGAGGAAGGTGGCACGAGTCGCTTTTCACTGAGTTAATGATGTTTATTTCTCTAACCAGAAATAATAAGACCCGGCAAGAGGAGGGATCCGGGGCGTTTAGACGGGATGGTGGTGTGGGTTCGGGCGTGGGGAAAACACAAACAAATCCAATGGATATACCAATCTCAAACCCTCTAAGGCGCCAGGTACACACACACACACACACACACACACACACACACACACACACACACACACACACACACACACACACACACACACACACACACACACACACACACACACACACACACACACACACACACGTAGCTGGTCCTGGTGGTCAGGCTGGCCCGTGGTGTAGACGCAACAGTCCCTGGATTGGCGTCGGACGAGCTGGCGTTGCGCTCGTCAGTGGCAGGAGACACCGTGGTGCTGTCAACCTCCTGGTGTCGGCGCAAGTCCACTCACAGCCGCAGGAGAGGGAGGCAGGTCCGCCCGCCGTTCGACCCCGTACTCCGAGCCAGCAGAACCCCAGAGCCAACCGAGGTGAGGCACAAGGCACAGCAAGGCCACGAGACACGATGAATTCAGGATCGAATCAGCCCAACAAAACAGCACGCTCCCAGCACAACAGCCTCCACCAAAACGGTTTTTCTTTACCGATCTTCTTCCTCCCCCCCTTTTCCCCGAACAGAATCTTTTTATCCTCGAGTCCTCGTCACTTCCAATCGAGCCGTTTTATTGGCCCTCCGCCGTCGCCTTCCGCCAATCGTGATCATTGGGCGGAGCCATCCGCAGCACTGTCCTGTGACGTCACGGCAAGCCTCCAGGGAATACTAACAGGGTTTACGCAGACACACTTACCCTATCCCATCTCCCTATCTAATTACGTGACAATTATCATTTCCCCCTTGAAGAAATGGACATTTACTAGACAACTTATCACCACTGAATTGCTACTTATTACATCGAGATCCTGGTACAACTCCAACAGCATGGCATACCTAATTAAACATCCTAATTACCCTTTGAATGCATACCCCCCCCCTCAAACGTAACAATATATACACATATAGACAGTATATATATATATATATATATATATATATATATATATATATATATATATATATATATATATATATATATATATATATCCACATATCCACACACATACAGACGGTGTATATATATATATATATATATATATATATATTTACGAATTTACCGCCCGCCCAGCATGCGGACAGCCGCTTTAGCCAATGGCGGCCGTCTCGCCCACCGAACGGACAATTCAGTCGCGACTTTCCGGAACAACGCCGGAAACTAGTCACGGGTGTGCTCCAAGCGCACACCATGGCCTAATCAACACTCCACCCGCGCGCGACAGGGTCAATCGCCGAATTATCGATATACCTAAGTATTCGCGTGGGCAGACCACCGAGAGACCGTACCTTAGCGAGGTCTGCTTGGACACGAACCGCTTAAGCAGTTCGTTCCGTTTTGCGATAACCGAGTGGTGTATTATCGCGAGACCTCGCTGGACCTAATTATTTTATCGGATATTAAAAAGCCCGCTAAGTTCCGAGAGCAATACGGCGGTTCAATGGGGAAAGGGGACACAACGAACTGGTTAACATTTAAACACGCACATTTATTCACACACATATGCAGTCAGGTATGCAAAACACTAACATGCACGTATACAGGAAAGCAATGGAATTGGCGGGAAGGGATAAGACGCGAGCAAGACAAAGCACTACAACCGTCTATTATTTATTATTCACAAGCACTTAAACAGTTCTACTTGTGGACATGGCGCCACAACATTCACACAAATAAACAAGGAAAGACCCCCTCAAAGACAAGGGGGTCAGACTGGGCCCGTAGGCCTTTATAACGTGGAGCTTGCCGGACCGAAGGAGTTCCACGAGACCGTTGCAGGTTACCTCCACCCTCGAGGTGCCTCGATGGGGCGACCCGCGACGCTCCTTCCCCACAGCAGCTAGTGCAACCGGGGTTGCGCCCAGGCCTTGCCAAGCGGCCGGGTGATTCGGGCCTCAGCCGGCGACGCGTTGAGAGGAACGAACGGGTTTTGATGCTCTTCCAAAGTTGATGCTCTTTGTAAGAACCCGCCCGTTCCTCAGCGATGCTCGGACTGTCCCGAAGCCCGATCACCTCAGACCGTTTGGCGGTGGCTGGCGAGCTCTCTCCACACAAGCGTGCAGGTCTGCGCGGCACAGCAGGCTCAGCCACGCTCTCCGTCTCGCGTGTCATCCGCTCTCCTGGACTTCGCCCCCGCCTGTGTTTGCCTTCGCCCCCCCCTTCCTGGACTTCGCCCCCCCACTGACCGACTCCACTGGCGCTCTGCGCAGCCTTTTATAGGGCTCAAGAGACGAGATCTGACCTCCGCTCTTCGACCCCCACAGGCCCCGCCCCATTTTCTCCTGTGATCCGAATTCCGAGGCAAAGCTTCCACAGAGCGGACGTGCGCGAGATCACCCAAACTTGCTCGGAGAGCGGACGTGCGCGAGATCACCGTCGCTGGCGCCAACAAAGAAACCCTGCGTCTGTTTGCAGCGACGCTGTTCGCTGGGAACTCGCCGTGGCTGGCGCAAAGATGGCGGCATTTGCGGAGTTGAAGGTGAGGCGATGTTATTCGGGTGGGGGAGATGCGGTTTAGGAGATGGTGGGGAGATGTTGTTGTTATGAAAGTGGTGTGGAGAGGGTGGTTGGTGGTTGACGTGGTGGCTGGTGGTTGACGTGGTGGCTGGTGGGTGGCGTGGAGAAGGTGGTTGGCATTGTGGCGTGGTGGAGAAGGTGGTTGGTGGGTGGCGTGATGGAGTAGGCGGTTGGTGGGTGGCGTGATGGAGAAGCTGGTTGGTGGGTGGCGTGATGGAGAAGGTGGTTGGTGGGTGGCGTGATGGAGAAGGTGGTTGGTGGGTGGCGTGATGGAGAAGGTGGTTGGTGGGTGGCGTGGTGGAGAAGGTGGTTGGTGGCTGGCGTTGTGGTTGGTCCAAAACAACGATAGTAAAGAAAAACAGCTAACTCAAAGATCACAGCCCCGATAACACGAATAATCCCCTTTAAACATTGGTGGGGAAATCTATCTGAACACACACTTAGCGATATAACTGATCTTGGGGATATCCTTTATGGTGTCCTGTGAATTTCCACAACCGTAACAATATATATATATATATATATATATATATATATATATATATATATATATATATATATATATATATATATATATATGGATCTATGCTTCTAAAATTCAGAGAAAATGGTACATGATAGCGCAAAAATTTTAGGGCCACCTTACTCAGAATTCTCCTGCGGTGTGCAGTATCAAGTTTCGTTCAAATCAGGCAATGAAAAAAAATAATTAAAAAATCAATTCCCGATTCAGTCAAGTACTCTTCGTGAGAATTTGATCAATGCAAACAACCTCAGCGGTATAGTTCGCTGGAGCTATCTTTATTTTTTCTTGAAATGATTTTTTTTTTTCATCAACTGCTGTCAACGGGAACCCAACGGGTTCACGTGTCGTCGAGTAACTATTAAAATTATCTGCTGGGGCTGAACTTCCTTATGCTGTACTGTGCTGATAAGTTCTAAAAGGCCAAAACATGTCTGCAGCTATGCTATTTTCTCTGATTGTGGGATTTTGAACCACTACCCATAAGGCTAGATTCGTGCTACAAAATGTCACACACAAATACGTACGTGCACGCGCACACACACTCCACAGGCCATGCACCACATTGACACAACATGCACGTAAAGAGGGCGTAAACCCATCGGATATTCAACAGCGGCAAATTTCTGACCTTCCACGTGCAAATTTCTAAGCGCTGTGCAAGTGTAAAATCAAATTTCCTGCTCCTCATCATGCATATCAAAATACATACATCATAGATGCACAAAGAAATCATCTGCACGGAACATTCACTTTATGGTGCAAGTACAGTATATGCACCCACCTACAAACTTGGAATCATTTGCAGAGCAAGGAATTTATTGGAAGTAATGTTGATTTGGAAGACAGGCAAGAAAAAGGAAGATTTGAAAGCAATGAAAGGCTTTGCAATGACAATAAAGGTCAACAAACCTGTCATAACAGTTGAAATCATCCAGCCAGCATCCTTGCCTCTCCAAGCGGACCAAGCCTGAAGAGTTTCTCCAAGTTGAGTAGCAATGAACCCGCTTCTCGCTGTCACCCTCACACAGCTCAGTGCTACCATGAAGACTAGATCCACCAATCATTTTCCCTGCTCCGCTCCCATTGAAATAGACACATTTACGTGTCTCAACAATCGCCCCGACAGCTGCCAGTGCTGGTACAGGAGGGGAGGGAAGAAAGTGTGTTACATCGTATATCCAAGGTATTGCAGACATGCAGACAAAAGTAGTCCTCACCTTAATTCAGTTCTGCATAACCAATGTACAATACTAGTTTGAAACTGAATTGCATTACAAAAGGTGAACCATTCCAATGATCTTCATTGTTGGTGTAAAAGTTCAAAATGAAGAGCACTGCAGAACTGTCAGGATAATGCTTTTAAGTTGGAATTCTGAAAGGACAATTTCAAATCTTAATTGCAAGTGGATTTTATGCTGAGTAAATAATGAATTATCAACTGATTATAACGCAGAATTTCTGAGATGTGATGGGCGAAGGGCACTCCAGGCGGATTCTCGCAAAAAAACCAGTAGCCTGATTGGTTGAATTTGAACAGGTCACATAAACATGGACAAACAGTTTCTTCCGGCGCTAGTGAGTCTTTTCCCCGCAAACAGAGGAAAAACATATGGGCCAGCAGTCGCCCTCGAAGAAAGGCCATATTTTAGGAGTTTAATCGACCGGCCGTACACAAAGCTACAACAGGTCTCATTTGAAAACGGGACATCTCAGGAACACATTCATCCTGTTGTACTGAATATTTCTTGTGCGGTCTATGAAATATTTACATTTGAACGATACCCCCGTCCAAATTTTTTGACCATTTCCAAAAAAAATCACGTAATTTGAAAACCTAACACCTAACTTCGATGAAAAGCACCCCATTCTTACATATTTGGGATTAAAATGTTCAGAATGGAGAGGACTATAATTTTGTATGACACCTGAATCAATATACGTCCAGCTCTGTGCTTTTAATGTCAACACTGAGTTAATATGCTCCAATTTCAGGATCGCCTCCTCCGAAAATATAGACATTTAGAATATTACCATGTTCAGTATTCACACTTTAAAAGAACAAGGAAGACATTATAACAAATAACTATATACCTATTGTCCTATCGGTTGCAACATGTACAAACACAAAATCTATCCTCAATCACAGGTGAAGAAGGTTCTTATTTGTTCTCTTCTCTGAAACTACAGAAACAATCTCGATGAAACTCGACCACCACAAACTTCATCACCCATGATGTACCAAAGGTTATCGACTGCATAAAAATCTGCGCTCAAAGGGGTCTATGGGGGGGGGAGAGAACTGACCCCCCAAAATAGGTATTTGCTCTCTTCTCGGGAAACTACACACACAATTTCGAGGAAACTTGATCACAACCTTCATCACCCATGACGTACCAAAGTTTGTGTATACAAACACCTATTTTTTTAATGCTGTGTACAAACTTTAGTACATCACAGGTGATAAAAGTCGTGGTGAAGCTTCATTAAAATTGTGTTATGTGTGTAGTTCAGAAAAGAGAGCAAATACCTATTTTAGGGGGGGTCAAACCCCCATCCCCATAAACTCCCTTAATGAGCGCTCAATAAACTTTACATCACATTTTGATGCACTCAATAAACTTTGTTACATCACAGGTCATGAAGGTTGTAATCAAGTTTCATCAAAATTGTGTATGCAGTTTCCGAGGAGAGAGAAAATACCTATTTTGGGGGACAAAAACCCCCCTGTAGATCCCCTCAATGAGCGCAAATTTTGATGCAGTCAATACACTTTGGTCCAATACGGGTGATGAATGTTATGGTCAAGCTTCATCGAAATCAAGTGTGTGGTTTCGGAGGACACAGCAAACACCAATTTTAGGGGGTTAAAAAACCCCCGTAGATCCCCTTAATGAGTGGCAGATTTCGATGCGGTCAATACACTTTGGTACATTACAAGCGATGAACGTTGTGGTCAAGTTTCATCAAAATTGTGTCATTTCGAAGAGGACAAATACCTATTTTGGGGGTTTTCAGACCCCCCCCCAACATCGACCCTTTAAAGAGTGCAGATTATGATGCGGTCAATACACTTACATTAGGCATCAGATTTGAAGCTTGTGGCCAAGTTTCATCAAAATCGTGTGTTTGGTTCAAGCGATAATGACTGCAGTACTGACAGACTGACTGACTGACTAACTTATCGACAATCGCATAAGCTCACCTGACTAAAGTCCAGCTGAGCTAAAAACACTGAAGAAACGGCACTCTGTGTTGAGGCGCGGAGGTGATGGTCATGTTTAACCCTCAACAAGTTAAAGATCCCCGGGGAGGTTAAATATCATGGATAGGTCAGCTTTGGTCTTATTTACTCTCTCCCACCCGTCTCCCTCTCTCTGTATTCCCGTCAGCAAGGCAACAAGTGGTATTTTTTTAGTCCTTTATACGTGCTCAAAGTACGATAAACTACACAAACACAAAGGGTACTCAGACCTCAATTCCAACTACAAAAATCGACCCCATATGGGTAAATATATTCTTACTTTATCTATATTATAAGAGAGATGATTGTCTGTCTGTCCTTCACCATTTTTCTTCGAGATGGCCAAACGTATCTTCGTCAAACTTTGAGAGGTTCATCCATCACTGAGTGTTGGGGGGTGTTTGAGAACTAACATTAAAAAAAAAAAATAGTTCGATATTTTCTTTTCAAATCACTCTATAGTGCCAAAGCCTTTGTAGATATGTTAAAGGCAACATTAAATGATTCCCGACCACATTCCTTAGTGGGTGGAGGGAAGTATTTTTGCCCCCCACCCCCCCAAAAAAAAATCAAAACAAAACAACAACATTTGATTTCTTCAAAATGCCAACAGGATCAAAACAGCACCAGGCAACACCGACCGGGTACCCCGTTAATACACCATAAAATTAAACTAGGCATACTTGCTGAGGTTCCACAATCCCACAACGCATTAGTAAGATGAAGATCCCATTACCAAATGTCTAATCCTTATTGTGGTTGAGAGCATTCATGAGGGGCAAGGTTTGTCAGTGTGCAGCAAATAAAATATTCGTTTGTAAAACTTTGCAGGTTAGAGAAGCATGGTGAAATACATCGTTTAACATACACAAAGTAAAAATTATATATATATATATATATATATATATATATATATATATATATATATATATATATATATATATATATATATATATATATATATATATATATATATATATATATATATATATTGTTACGGCTGTGGAAATTCGCATTACACCATGAAGGGCCCGTAGGTGAGATATCTCTAAGTACATGTGTAGTTAGCCCAAACCCGTTGTATAGAGGGAATTTATGTGATTCATCCAGGCTGCGACGCTTTGAGATAGCCGTTTTTCTGTTCTATCTTTATTTTGAACCAACCACGTCTCAACCGCCATCACACAACAACCACCACACCAGCCATCGTCACCAACTGCAACCACGCTCCAACCCTCAGACAACAACAACAACGCCAACAGCCACAACCTTAACCTTCACAACTCGCTCCCACATCATCGCATCACCGCCATTCCCAAACGGCACCATAACCAAACTACCACCGAAAACCCTCCACCACCTTCGCCTCTCTCCTTCTACGGCCATTCCCGCACCACCTGTGAACACTGAGCGTCGGGCTCTCAGGCCCGTTCGGCGATTGGTGCCGAACGCACCGAGCCGCGAGCGCAAATAGCGGCCTTTCCGAGGGAAAATTCGGATCAGGAACGCTACACGCCCACTTTTGCTCCGTCCAATTAGCAAGCGCGGGGCGGCTTGGCCCCGCCTCCAGGCGCGTCTGTGTGAAATCGATATATGCAAATTCTAGGATCAGGGGAGATTCACGCCCCCTTTCCTCCGACCAATGGGCGAGCGTGGCTCCGCCCCCGAGGTCATCCTGATCCGGATATTTGCATATTAGCTGCTCCTGCCGGCCTATAAGAAGACGAGCGCAAGGCAAATGAAGTCAGTCGAGTCGGGTGGCGAAGTCATCAGAGTGTCATCGAGTTGGGTTCTGGAATCGGCTGAGAAGAGTTGCGGGAAGAGGCAAAGGAGCTCGGGTCCGAGGCGAGAAGGACGGCGGTCGGCGACGAGGTCGCGGTGTGGGATCGCTCGTCGCGGGACCCAAGCCAGACAGCCATCTCCCTCCCCCAGGACATCAACAATTCCCCCTTTCCCCCGCGCTGAGATAGTGCAAAAAGGGGGCCCCGTTCCCACTCCAAACGTCGTGCCAACGAAACCCGCCAAGGAGCACGGAGTCGGGGCACAGCCACGCGGCCACATCTGCGGCTCACCTGCCAACGCGTCACGAGGACGCGGGTAGGACCCCCCCGGTCTCGCGGACCTGGCCGCTCCTCCAGGTCATGCGCACAATTGGCCTACAGGCCTGTCTGCCCCCTTGTCTATGAGGGTGGCTTCTTTCCTTTGCTTTTATGTAAATGTGTTTTGGCGCCGTCTGTAAAGTAGAATTGTACAAGTGTTACCGTGTGTGCGCGTAGTCGGTAGTAACTCTGCGTCGTTGTTGCTTTTGTTTTGGTTGCTATATGTGCATTTTGACTGTTTGGCTGTATATATGTGCTTTCCGTGTGCCGGGAAATAAATGTGCTTTGTGTGAACTGTTTTCCCGTTTCGCTTCGTCTTTTCTTTATTGACCCTTCATCCTGCTTCACGTAAAGGGTTCGTAGTGGGCTTAATACGCCCGGTAATTAATCGGAACCTTCGAGGCCGACGATAACACCACTCGGTTATGACTGTAGCACGGAACGGACCGCTTAAGCGGTTCCTGTCCGGAGTCGACCTGCGGCGAGGTACGATAGCCCGGTTTACCATCGCGTGGGTACTTAGGTAGGTCGAGTTTGGCGAACAACCCTATCCTATGCGGGTGGCCGATTGGCACGATAGTGGTGAGGTCGAAAGGCCCACCCGTGACTGGCTCCGGGCGATGGTTCCCGGAGGGTCACGACTGAATTGTCCGTCCAGTGGGCGACGCGGTCGTGATTCGAGTGACGCGGCCGTCCGCACGCCGGCAGGCGCGAATTCGCAACATATATATCCATAAATCAACAGGCAGTGCCCTGCTTGCTCAGTTTCCTTTTCATCGTTTTGCAGTTATTCCAACCTCTCCTTATTCCTTCCATGGAACAGACTGACTGGTGTGCACGCAGAGAGAACAAAAACACTCTTCTTTGCACATCATATTTAGCCGACCAGCTTAAATCGGAAACGCATCATACAAATCCCCTTTTAAAATCTTCAACTAATGATGTTAGTTATTCTGCTTTTTCTGATCTGGATTTTGTGTTGGATTTGCAAGATAAAACTAGAACGGGCACTCATAGAGCGCATACCTTCGCCGCTACTACTTTTTTTGTTCTTGGTATGAGTGTGGGGAACTGGTTTCATATGAATGGTCTTATGACACAAACCACATATCTATAATGTCATGACCCCCCCCCCCGACTTTCGGGGGCTACGGACTCAACAACAATCAACTCATGTCGTTTTGGCGGGTCTTCACTCGCAAGCTCGGTGAATACAACGTTTCAACAAGAGAAGGTAATCTCGTTTGATGCTGGTTTCATGCAAATCGAATAAGAATTGACTGAGTTATGCCGAAAACCGCATATTTTTCAAGGGCGTGACCCCCCCCCCCCCACCATGAATACCCCATGCAATTCTCAATGACTTAACTTGACCAGCTTGTTTAGTCCACTGCATGATGATGGCATCCCTGAACAATGAACATGGTCCATTCTGTTCAATTCAAAACAATTTGAGGCCAATGTACTCCAGTAAATGTTTCGATTATTTCTGTCCATCTGATATTTTGGTCTACCTTCTGGTTATTCCAGGGCCTTCTCTTGGTTGCCAGTTTGTAATTGCTGTCCATTGGTTGTCTGTTCTCCTTGCTACATGTCCAGCCTAGTTACATTCAAGTTATTTGATTGAGGCCAGAATGTCAAGTAATTCGAATGCATTTCCAATGTGTGTAATCCTTACTGTGTTGCTCATTAAGCGGAGGTCAGACGTCACTCAGATAACTTCAAAACGAAATGCAAAATTATTTTTCTTCTTGCGATTTGCATATTGGACCAGGATCCATTCCACTAGTTACATCATTACTGGGCTGCACCGCTTACACATTGGCTCTGTACAATAAGGCAAGGATTTTGGATTTGTTCATAGTGCCGGTGGTAATCGACTACTCTTTTGCAAAAGACAACATCGGATTTTTAACGTCCATCGACCAATGCCGACAGATGGTCCCCCTGGCTTAACATCCCATCGTACGGATGGTGCACTCATTGATGGAAGCAACATCATACCTGTGAATCACCGATCTGGCAGCTTGGAGTCGGGTCAAGAATTGAACCCAAAATAGAAAGGCTCATTGAATAAGGAATGTGAATTACGAATGAAAGTCTATATGCATCAATACACACACCTTGCATACTTTAATCCTTCAAGTCTCAAATTAAATTTCAATTGCTTCACGACAAAGAGGAATAGAAAGCAGCCATGCTTCACATCACTATAATATAGGCAAAAACTGCACATCATAGCATTCAATTACGCTTTCACGAGCATTAAGGCATCGATAAAATGAATGAAATGGGCAGAAAAATCCCCCTATAGAAAAACCCAGCCCAAAATAAACAAAGATTTTTTTTTCAAATGTGGAACTTTTTAGTGTGCAAAAAGGAGTTGCAATAGGAACTTGAAAAATCAGATGGTTTGCCGTTACTATTACACAGTACATCCTTCAAAGATCGATTCTCTTTAACAAATTGCTTTCAGATATTACATTCGAGTTTTGATCCAATGTGTTGTAAAATTGCTCCTCCTGTCCTCTCCTACCTCTGCCCTGCCCAAGCCACTTGAGGTCAACACCCTTCTTCTCGAAATACTCAGCTGTTCACCCTCCCAATCAAGCAGACCAGTTACCTACCTTCATTCCGTCCCCATATTCTACCGACTGTGGAACGGTCTCCCTGTGTCCGCCGTCGCGTCCTCACTTCAGTCTTACAAATGCGTGGCCAATCACTATCTCATGAGCTCAACCATGCACAACCAGGATCTCGTCAACACACACCGATTCTTTCGCATTCTGTTCCTCTCCGAGAAATTGTTACTCGTTTTGGGGTTAGTGTTAGTTCTCCTTTCCTCCTTGTGTATGTCAACCCCCCTCCCCCCCAAAAATGAAAATCATTCCAGACAGAAAACGTACTGTTTTTAAGGACGTCATGATGGACACATACAAGAGACATGAATAACCAACTCATTGTGTTAAATAGGCTGGTGTTGCAGACGGGTAAAACGGTGGTTAAACCCAGAACTTATATAAATATATATATATATATATATATATATAAATATATAAATATATATATATATATATATATATATATATATATATATATATAATACGAGTAAAGGTGCCCGTCTTGGACGGGCATCACTGGCAACTTATGGTAAAAGACAGATAGCATGAATGTATTTTAAACAATATATTATATCATTTTTATCCATTGATTAATTATCATTCAGGTTTTCCCCTTCGACTGTCCCGCAGTTGCTCCACTTCGATGACATTACCACGTAGTTTAGTGACTACACAACGTGTATCATTCGTGAGTTCCGGAGGATCCATAGAGCGCATTAAAATTACAGGGCACCCTACTTTAAAGTGATCCAAAAGGCTGGATCAGTTTCGTCTACATATTCATATCTTGTAGATTTTAGCTGGCCGGATCAGTTTCGTCTACATATTCATATCTTGTAGACTTTAGCTGATTCTGAAACTGTTAACAGCATGTCGATCGGATGGTTCTGTGATTTTCTACGGTAGTAAACAGAAGTACGACTTAAGCCTGTATGCCACTATGCGGAGACCCGAGGACCTAATATTTCACAACAAACTAAAAACTCACAAAATTTGAAGATATTTTAAATAAACAATTTATTATAATATCATTTAAATATCAATTTTATCCATCTAAAATATGAATTGTTCTGTACAGCTATAGTTGTTCTCCTGGGATCTGCGCATCCATCCACGATCTATGTTCTAATGAAGTGCAGTAGGAATAATAAAAACAGCACCGTGCGGGAGTGTAGGTAATCTCTCCAAAGCTCTCGGAAAGCCTTAAAATGCATCACGATCTGTTTGATTGTGAACAGATATACGGACGGACGGACATCGAGACCGGTTTTATTCGGTCATCATGAAGGTACCGCTTGATATTACGCATTGAAATAGAGATATGAATACTCAAGTGAGTTAATATATGTCTATGATTGATAGCTTATTGACAGCTCAATAACATGAGCAATTTACTATGGCGTATAGTGATTACTAATAACATACTCTACAAAAGGTTTTACAAACTCATCTTAGTGGTCCTCTAAAAAATGGGAAACATTTTTATTTCTTTTTTGTGCAATAATTCGTCCCATTTTGCAAATGGAGAACATGAACTGTTTAACTACCATAATCATCAAAACTAATTTTGAGGGGCCTCTTAAGGAAGACAATAATATCATCTATATTAATATTTCGGCACGCCCCTTTTTTTGTTCCACCATCAGATTACTATATATGTCAAAGCTTGTTTCATTTCATGCAGTAACAAAAATCTGATGGTGGAACAAAGAAAGGGGCGTGCCGAAATATTAATATATAATATAATAATAAGAAGATTCAACTACCATAATCATCAAAACAAATTTTGAGGGGCCTCTTAAGGAAGACAATAATATCATTACTATATATATATATATATATATATATATATATATATATATATATATATATATATATATATATATATATATATATATATATATATATATATATATATATATATATATATATATGTCAAAGCTTGTTTCATTTCACGCAGTAACAAAAATCTGATGGTGGAACAAAGAAAGGGGCGTGCCGAAATATATATATATATATATATATATATATATATATATATATACATATATATACATATATATATATATATATATATATATATATATTTTCGGCACGCCTTTATATATACATATATATATATATACATATACATATATATATACATATATATATATATATATACATATATATATATACATATATATATATACATATATATATATATATATATATATATACATATACATATATACACATATACATATATATATATATACATACACCTTTAAACCTCTTTGAATCTTTATCGAAACTGAATTATATACTTGAATACTGAATAACACCAATCACCTTAATATTTCCAAAAACCATGCAATATATCAATATATAGCATGACAGAGTGTGGCATGTGGGAGCGTTAATATAGAGTGAAGACGATCCCACCAACATGGCTACAGTGCCTAAAGAAAGTCTACACCCCTTTTAAAATTTTTCACCTTTTGTTGCCTTGTAGCCTGGAATTAAATGGCATTAAATCACTCCCCCCCCCCCATCTTTATTTACACATCATAACCCACAACTTCCAAGTGAAAAAAAAATTATACAAGTTTCAGAAAATTAATTTAAAATACCAAACTATAATGTCTTGCTTGGATAAGTGTTCACCTCCCAGAGAAAAGCAATTGTAAATTAGCTCAGGTGTAACCAATCACCTTCAAAATCACACATCAAGTTAATTGGCCTCCACCTGTGTTAAATTGTAGTGATTCTGATTATTTCAGCATAAAATCAGTGGTTCATGTAAGTTTCCTTTGCTGGGTAGTGCATTTCACAGCAAAGACTCAACCATGAGCACGAAGGAGCGTTCAAAAGACCTCCGGGATAAAGTTGTGGAAAGGCACAGATCAG
>NC_140963.1:34716194-34803694 GCF_056783735.1 Eptatretus burgeri | reverse complement strand
TATCTAAATAATGAGAATGTCCCTAAAATGTAACGTTACTAACTGCGGAATTGCCTATATATATATATATATATATATATATATATATATATATATATATATATATATATATATATATATATATATATATATATACATGGCGTATAAAAATCCAAGTAGAAAACCTGCTGCCCTCTGCAAGAATGCTGAAATTGGGATGGAAGTTCACCTTTCAGCATGACAACGACCGGAAGCACAGTCAAAGCTCCACTGGAGTAGCTAAGGAACAAAAAGATAAATGTCCTCGAGTGGCCCAGGCAGAGCCCCGACCTCAACCCAATCGAAAATCTGTGGCATGACTTGAGGATTGCTGTCCATCATCGCTCCCCACACAACGTCACTGAGCCTGAACAGATTTGTACAGAAGAATGGGCAAATATTACCCAAATCAAGGTATGCAAAGTTGGTCGAGACCTCTCACAACAAACTCACAGCTGTAATTGCTGTCAAAGGTGCTTCCATCAAGTATTAGCTCAGGCGGTGGACACTTATCCAACCAAGATATTCTTGTTTTGTATTTTTTATTAATTTTCTGAAATTTGAAGAATATTTTTCATTTGGAAGTCGTGGGCTACGATGTGTAAATAAAGATCGAGAAAGTCTGGTTTAATGCAAATTAATTCCAGGCTATAAGGCAACAAAAGGTAAAAAAAAATTGAAAGGGGGCGTAGACTTTCTTTCGGCGCTGTATGCACGATGCTGATACAATGTTAATGGGGATCTATTTATCTAATTTATTAACCTGGCCCATTCATACAATAACCCCTTCAAACCCACCAACATCATAATCACCATCATCTCCATCAACTCGTTTCCATGTCACCACCATCAACATTGCCATCACATTATTGGATCAAATTTATTATTATTATTACTAGTACGTGCCCGTAAAAAAATAAAAGATAAAAAATAAAAAAATAAAAAAATATTCAAACCGCGAGCAACAAACAACAACCACACAGGCCGTTTCTTCGCTCTCGCGTGCCCGTACGTGTGTGGCCCGGAAGTTCGAATATTATTCGCAGTGACGATTATTCGCGATTTAGTTTTAATACCCAATTATTCAGTTAGCGCCAACGTATTTTACCTTTTCGCAATGTCGTGGCAAGGAAAAACAAAAAGAGAAGAGAGAGAAAAAAATTTACTTCCTCGTTCGGAGCATACCAGCACTCTGATGTTACCGAAATTTATACACTGTCTAATATGAAAACGATCATAACTTGGGGCATTGTGTTTATCTATAAATGCGCATAAGAAATCGAGAAATTATTAGAATACATGAAGTCATCATTTTCTGGAAGTCCGTACGTTGCAACCCGTAATGGACCCGGAAGTCCGTACGTTGTAATCCGTAATGGTGAACGCGGCTGAGCTTCCCTTCCCCCATCGGCCACGCCCACGCAACAACGTGTCTTCTCATTGGTTTGGTAAATAAATGGCCATAACTTGGGAAGCACTTGTCCGATTAATATCAAACCTTGAAAAGGCAGATCCTCAGGTCCCCAGCAATATACCTGGCAAGTTTCAATTAGATCGGACCAGCAGTTGTCGAGAAACAGCGGTCACAGACACACAGACACACAGACACAGACACACACAGAGATTGCTGGAATTATAGATAGATAAAAGGTAAGTTTTATGATCTTAATAACTCAAGAAAATAAACTGTATTTTATGTTCTTCATCAAGGAAAATAAGCCTTGTATTGGCTTAATGTTCAAGGTGGCTCCCTTAAGATCTTTGGGTCTTGAGTTTGAGCCCCTGTTGTGCTGTTAAACAACACCAGGTGGGTTGACTCAGCCTGTCATCCTTAAAAGGTCGCTAAAATGAGTACCAGCTTACTGGAAACAGGGAACTCCATCAGTGGCACAATGATATAACCAGCAGCGACAGGCTGCATATTAAATAATAATAATAATAAGAAGAATACTTTATGTTATGTTCTTAAAAACGAATTTATTCATCAAAATAAATTGCAAAAAAACAATACACAAACACATTAATTAAAGGCACAGTTTGGACAAATATTAAAGCTGAAATCCCAAACCCTAGTTCCCCAATTACCCCCTAAGTTTGCGGATTTGTGGTTCACAAGAATTTTCAAAAACGTAACCTCGGCAAACTGCAAGGCTCTCCTGTATATACTTGAATTTGGCATGGGGTATCGTGTTCTCTAAACTCTCCAGTTATTAATAATGTTGATAATTAATATCAATAGTTTGATGAATTGCTATGTTGCGTCTGCGCACGCGTGGACAGGCCCGTTGTGCGGTGGTTGGATTAAAAGCTTGTTGGACAATGGCGGCATTCTGGTAATCTGTGTTTCTCTTTGCCTCTTGACATGCCTTTCAGTTCTGGGAGAACTGAACAAATAGGCCTACCTCAGTATCATTAATTCTCATGTTCCTATAGCTCTTGCAAAGGACTCTCCACCCTCCCCCCCACCCCCAACTCCTCTGTGCACCTCGCAAGTACCACCATCAGTTTTCACCTCATTCCATCCAGTGGTTCAGTTCTCGGAATGTTTCCACTTCCAGGAGTACAAATTATATTTTACTGTCTAAAACTTTCTCGTATAGCCCTCAAGGAGAACAATCATATTTCAACTCATTCCGTCCAGTAGTTCAGGAGTGCATGGAATTAAACAAACACACAAAAAGGATGACATGATAACTCCCGCACTTCTATGATGTCTATAGTTTTATTGTGGAGAATTGCTGTGTTATTACCGCCACCACCGAAGATGGATGGAGATTATGATTTCACCCCTGTTTGTTTGTTTGGTTGTCTGTGAGCAGGCCAACTGAAACAGTTATGGATGGATTCAGACGAAATTTGGTGGACGGGTTGGGTGTTTGACAAGGACAAATTGATTAGATCCAGATCCAGACACTACAAGTTTTTCATTTTAAGTGATTCATCATTGAGAGATGGAGCCAAAAACAATATATAGCACGATATTTAAAAAAAAGTTGTGGACGGATGATGACAAAACTTGGTGGATAAGTTGGGTCAGTCACAAGAACAAGCCGATTAGATTTGTGTGTGACAAGGACGAATGGTCTGGATGCAGATCTGGCCTATCAGTGAGATACAAAAGGTAAACTGTTCAGTCTGGCGGAGGTATGCGCTCTACCGAGTGTCATTCGAGTAATAACTTGTAATACCCGCACCATGAGCAGCACTATACGGTGTACATATTTACATAGAGAATTTGCATTCACACTATGAATGTTTCAGCTTCTAAAACTTTGTGCACACTGCATACCGCAGTTTTCAATTCATTCCATCCAGCAGCTTAAGAATGCATAAAAGTGAAACAAACAAAGCCACAAACATAAAAACAGGCACTTCTCAAATTAGATATAATATGATAATGTGCACCAGCTGCAACAACTAAGAGTGCAGAGATATATTAAGGCATTGAACATGTGTGAAGAGCCAAATGGCCTCCTCCTATGTCTAAATTTTCTTCAATGAAGGTCCTGGAAATTTGACACTGTGTTCTGCCATATATATATA
Organism: Eptatretus burgeri; assembly: GCF_056783735.1. NCBI lineage: Eukaryota > Metazoa > Chordata > Myxini > Myxiniformes > Myxinidae > Eptatretus > Eptatretus burgeri. Next base: position 34,800,133 of record NC_140963.1, on the reverse strand, counting down.
TATATATATATATATATATATATATATATATATATATATATATATATATATATATATATATATATATATATATATATATATATATATATATATATATATATATATATATATATATATATATATATATATATTAGGGTGAGTAGGGTAAGAATACTGGTTCTGGCTCACTTTTCCCCATGTAAATGAATGGGGGATTTTCAGCCATGAAATTTTTCTTTTTTTTCCCCTAAAAAAATAAATCCCCTTTTTAGCCCAAGGTATATTTATTTGTCTCCCCTTTTAACCTGGAGCCTGGTGTTGGCTTAGTGGTTAGGGTGGCGGCTTGGGATCCAAGGGTCCTGAGTTCAAATCCCGTTGGCTGCTGAATTAACACCAGGGGGTTGACTCAGCCTGCCATCCTTCCGAGGTCGGCGAAATGAGTGCCAGTGTACTGGTCCCGGTGTATGCCCCAGTTAGAATAGGTGTACCGTATCCCTGTCTGTCGTAAGAGGCGACCAGGGTTGGTGTCAGGAAGGGCATCCGGCCATAAAACATTGCCTCAAGAAAAAGCCAAACCCCTGCACAGCAGGGAAAAATGGCTGTAAAAACGGTCATTTTTTTATTTCCCCTTTTAACCTAGGGGCTCTCTATTCAAATAGCCCATACAACAAGATAAAGATTTGTTGAAGGTGATTCTAAAGAAATATCTGAAATGCCTAAGCCCCGGGGCACTCTCTATTCAAATAACCCATACAACAAGATAAAGATTTGTTAAAGGTGATTCGAAAGAAATATCTGAAACGTCTAAGCCTCGGGGCACTCTTTATCAAATAACCAATGCATATTGTTTAGCTCACTCATTGAACCTATAAACATTTGTTCATTCTCAAATTCCTTCAATAGTTTAATTTTCTTTGCACAATAATCCCCATCTAAAATATTGAAAAACAAAACATTTGAATCTTTATATTTTTTAAGATACCCCTTTTGTGCCATTACGAAATGATAAACTTCTCTTAATGATCTCATCTGACCACCTCCTGAGTTGCATATCATTTTGATATTGTAGTAAATTATTTTTCCATTGTTCAATTGATAACCATCAAATTTTTCAGTCCATTCAAACATATTTATTATTTTCTTTACATCCTCTAACTTATTGGTTTTTAAATTGATTCGCATATTTGTTTTATTTACCTTTGTTTTAGATATTTTTTCAATAAGACTTATTTGATATTTTTCACATTCATTATGTTTTCCATTTATATACCAAGACTGAGATTTTCTCCACTCTTTAGTTTGACTAATACTTGGTTCGACCATTTATATATTGTGAAAAACGCGGCGGAAGCCCTTAAAAACCCTAACCCATCTTCCCATCGTTAAAACTTGTGTCCATATGGAACACAATCTATTCTATTCACTCTATCATACAATACCCATATGGAACAATCTATTTTATACACTCTATCATACAATATCCATATGGAACACAATCTATTCCATTATCTAAAATAAATCTCTTATCATCAAAGGCCCCTAATGCCTTTTTATTTACTTCTTCACTATATATCTTATGTTTATAACTTCTTATTGTATTCATTTTCCTATATTCTTCTTTCTTATTCATCAAACAATTATAATAATTTCTAAAAGTTATTGATTTCTTTATTACATATTTCTTTATTCCCTTTAACCTTTTATCAATCTGATCACCATACTTATAAGCATATGCCTTTGCTCTCAATCCAATAAACTCACTCATTACTTTTCCACCCAACTCATCCTTAAACTTGCCAATAACCTTTTCATTCTTTTTTGAAAATAACTCACTCTTCTTACTAAAATTACTTGTATCATATACTCCAATGTTTTTCTTCATATCCTTATAAACATCGTCAGTTTTTATATCTAGAATAAAACTATCGGTGTCCATATACAACAATGAAGCATTTTCACCATACTCTTTCTTTAAATCATTATACAAATAATCATACATCAATATCTTTGATAAATCAAGAACTGCTGTTCCAATATAAATTGGTTTATCCATGACAATACTTTCCTTTTTCATATGAATAGCAGAAAAGTTCTCTGAAAAAACCTCTTCTCTCTCAAAACTTGGTTTATTTATCAATCTAGAAGCTTCTTTCCAAGATGTTGCAAATCTAATGTTTTGCCTGTTTCTAACATTCTCCATTGTCTTTCCAAAGACAGCATTATTCATCAATTTATAGAATTCCCCTTCAAATTTTACTTTTGTATTTGTTCTCATATCTGTATTGAATTTAATATACTTTTTCATCCAAGGACTTTGTTTAAATTTTAAAACTCTATGAATTTTAGCTACTCTCAACCCAGCAGATAAATATTGTCTCAAGTTCCTTTGATGCAAAACATATCCCTCTTTATCATAGAATGTTGTTAATAACTTTTCTGTTGATTTGCCTTTAATATTAAAACTTTTATGATAATCACTGAACCATTCTTTCTTTGGGGTTTCTTTCTCACATGCAAAAGGAAGGTCTTTATGCTTATTATGAAGATCACTCGGGTACTTCAAATCAACTTCAAAATAATAACCTTCTTCTTTGTCATTCAATTTCTCTTGAGAAGAAATAACAATATTCATCAAAGCCTTTTCATAATCCTTTTCTTCCACCCACTCTAATTTACCATAAGGCAGAGATTGAGACATTGCCCATCCATACAAATTATTAGCATCAAAGTACATCAAATAATTACTATCTTTTTCACTCTCATAATTTGGAAGATATTTATTATTTGCTTTAGCATATCTTTTTGAACATACTTGTGATATTCCACCTCTCTTAGACTTCTCAATCATCAAAAGCATATCTACATCACTGACTAAATCTATATCTTGTTTTGTCATTTTCAACATTGCACTCCAAGCTAAACCAGGAGCTGTGAAATAGTGGGCAGGATCTAATCCATAACAATTTTTATTATGACAGAGTGATCTAAAAGCTTCAAACACATCAGCTAACAATAAAACATCTGTTTTTAGATACAAATCATGATATTCTCCAAGGTTCTTTATCTTAAATAATTTCCAAATTTCTTGTGCGTGTTTATATTCCTTATCACTTATCTCTTCTTCATAAAGGTTATTATAGAAACTTTCTTTTGAAGGAAGTTGTGTTTCTTTAAATCTCATAAATGAATCCATATAACCATAAGGATAAATTCCCTTACTTGTAAGAATTTTCTCTTTACTTTGAATTTCATTCCTTGTTTCAATTTCCTCTCTAGTTAGAATTCCCTCTTTAATCAGAATTTCATCTATAATCAGAATTTCCTCTTTAGTTAGAATTTCATTCTTTGTTCGAATTTTCTGTATAATTAGAATTTCATCTTCAGTAAGAATTTCTTCATTCATTTCCTCATTAATTAGAATTTCCTCTTTACTTTGAATTCTCTCTTTAATCTGAATTTCCTCTTTAGTTAGAATATCCTCTTTTGGAAAGAATGAATTAAGATTTGGAAAAGAGCCCGTGGAGCTTAGATTTGATGCGAGGTTGGCTAGTGGTGTTCCCATAAACTTGTAAGAATCAAGAAACCTTATACGAGTTATAGGTTTTGTGAATATCATTTTTGTAAATGAAATATACTTTTGACTTGTGTTTGTTATGGCAGAAATATTCCCTGGTGTTTTTGAAAGTTCATTTATAAATAGATGTGCATCATAGTTGGCGCTGTTGTGAAGAAAGACTGGAATAAAAGAAGGTAATTTATAATTAAGATTACAACAGGAATGAGCGGGACCTCTATATTTACCAGTAAGATGACAATGATCCCTAACTTTAGACTCCTCAATTTCCTCCTCACAAATATGACAGATATTGTTCTTTCTAAATTCTAATTTTTCTTCTATGGTTAATTTCATCGGTTCATTTGTTTCTTTCATTAATTTAGTTAGTCTTATACAATCCTTTTCTAATCGGTTTACAAACTCTTGTGAAGCATTTTTTCCACTATACTGTTCAAGTTTATTATACTTTTCTCCAACAGATGATTTGATATAATAACAGAAACCACAAGGAATATGTTTTTGATATTTATTTGTATATGGTTCTTTTGGATTAGGAGAAGCAGTATTTATCTTTTTAAGGATACATTCAAAATCAGCGTATATCACAAATGGGTGCATGATAGATTTATTATAATCTTCAAAAGAAATCTTTTCACCAGGTTTAGGCATTGTAATTACAGCTGATTTATGATTACTACAATATTTTGAATGTTGTTCTAATCGTTCTTTTGTATGAAATGAATTAAGACATCGCTTACAAGGATATATTTTGTTTGCTGTTCTGAATACCTGAGAAGAGATTAATCTTGATAAATTATTGATGTATGTGTAATGTGAATTCTTTCCAACACTAAAATATAAAAGATCAATGTGTGTTTCTTCATTTTTATAGTTGTTTGAAATTTTTAATATTTGAACTTTGTTTGTATCCGTTAATCCATATACATTAATAGAAAGATTATTCTTTTTCTCAAATTTAGGAATATCTGTTAGTGGCATTGGGAAAATAAAATCTTTAATGTCCAAGGTATTCTCATATTTCATATATTGTTTTACTCTTTCTGAATTACATTTTGGTGGATGTAAGTGAGCAAGAACAGACCAGAGAAAACATTTATTATCACTATTCTTAATATTAACAACTGCCTTCTTTCGTTTTATTTCTTTTGGTAATTCAATATAAGAAGAAGCTTTTAGAGGGTTTGATTTTAGAATGTGTATATCTAAAAAGATGATTTTTTTAATATTGAATCCACTTCCTACCACTGTATTATCAACATCCTCCTCTTGTCTTGATAGTTCTTCATAAACCCCACTATTCAAAAAATCTTGAAATGATGTTATAAAATGAAGATCTGTCCTCATATAAGGAGTTTGTTCTTCATCTTGTCTTTTCATATTCATTTTCACTCCCATATAAAACTTTTAAGTTTTCATTTCTTTTAATGTCTTTTTAATAAATTTTTCAACATCAGGTTTCACTATTTCAATTGATTCAACTATTGATGATGGACTGGGTTCTCCAAATTGAAAAATCCTTATTTTTATATGCCCTTTAAATGCCCCATCAGTGTTTTCAATATAATAGTCTCCCTTTACTTTAAACTCATTTTTCTTGTGTTTTTGTGATTGAAGATGCCTATTATAACTACTCTTCAAAACATCCTTTGAGCAGGTATCACAATGTTTTCTTTCCAACTCAAGAGGGGATATTTTGTGAAATAGATTAAATGTGTGTTTGTTGGTTCGGAGGTGTTTTCTATAATGTTTATATTCGTGATTACAAACATCGCAGTATGTTGTATTCACCATATTTATATAATAAAACTTTGCTTAAACTAAAATTTTCTTGATGAAAATTTCGTTTATTTTACAGGTGAATCTGTGCTTAAACTAAAATTTTCTTGATGAAAATTTCGTTTATTTTACAGGTGAATCTGTGCTTAAACTAAAATTTTCTTGGTGAAAATTTCGTTTATTTTACAGGTGAATCTGTGCTTAAACTAAAATTTTCTTGATGAAAATTTCGTTTATTTTACAGGTGAATCTGTGCTTAAAACCATTTTATCCTCCAACTTTTTCACTTAATAAATACAATGTTTCAAGACACAAAAGACAAGTTTCAATCAATCTCTTCATTTGTTAAAGATGCTGAGAAATATGTCAAGGATGTAAAATTGAACAAAGATAAATATAACAACTATTGGATAAAAACAATTATGGTGGATATGATGAGTTCTTCAATTTACTTCAGTGGAAGGGCTTTTAGTATACCTGGAAGAACATCAATTAAGGTATCTCTAACAAAAGTTTCTCCTCTCCTTCTGGCAATATATTCAAAACTAGAAAAAGCAATGAAACAAGAAAAGGTATCAAAAAATAAAAACCTTATGGATGAAGCTTTAGAAAGAAAAGATAAGACCATCTGTAATATGCAAGGAGAAATTTGTATTTTTTTCAACAACCCTAAAGATATAAATCCTGATGAAATAAAGGATGTTAATATATCAGGTGAAATGACATTTCGTTCAATTGTAGTTCAGGATCATTTTAAAATTACCTTTAATATAAAAAATGTAGCAGTTGAATCTGTTAATGAAAAAATGTATATCGATATCGATGGTAATGTTTTTTCTACTAATTAAATGAGTCAATATTCAACTGAAGATTTTGAAGATTATGAGAGTGATTATGATACCGAGAGTTTGCATTCAAACGATAGTTATGGCACCGAGAGTTGGTGTTCAAATGATAGTTATGAAAGTATAGATGATTCTGAAAGTATCGAAGATGATATCGAAGATGAATTTCAGTTTAAGTAAAGTTTTACTTTATAAATATGAATAGTTTACTCGATTTTGAGCCTCTTGAATTCCATGATTCTCCATATGACAAATTTGAGAATTGCCCTGTGTGTGAAAGACGGGGATTAAACACAGAGTCAAAAGCCTATAAACAATGTATATTCTGTGATTATCTTCTAATTAATGATAATCAAAAATATAAAAAGGAAAATAATTCTTTTAGATTTACACCAAAAATGAATTACTTTACAAGATTGATTAGAGAAATGAATGTAAAGTACGAGGGTGAGAACACACCTTTCCTGACAAGGGAAGAAACTGAACGTATTAGAGAAATGTTCAAAGGATTGTTGTTATATATTATTCATGGATGTGATTTTCAGGGAAATATCAACACAAGATATTGCATAAATAAAATAATGGATTATCTTGAAATTAAACCTGAACTTAGGATAAAATATAGAATTTCGAAAAAAGCCAATAATAAATTAAATAACCTGTTTTCCAAATATATAAATGAATGATTTTTTACCCATTTGGGAAAATAAGATAAAATTTGACAACCATAAAAATCTCCCAAATTCATTAAGATGCCTCATAGTTGGTTCAAGTGGATGTGGAAAAACCTGCTTACTTTTAAAGATGCTCCTCACTCCCAACTTTTTAGATTATGATAATTTAATAATTTTCACAAAGTCGAGTTTTCAACCAGAGTATCAACTACTCTCACAAGGTTTTAATGCTGGTCTTCAAAAAGAAGATATAATCGGTTTATTTAAACTTCAAAAAAACCTAAATGATTTTAACATTGAAGATATAATACAACTATTTTGTGATACACAGAGATGTAAAAATAAATCAAAACCGATAACTTGTATTCTGAGTGATAATACGGATGATATACCGTCTCCCCAAGATTTGGATAAATCCAAAAAGAACCTCGTTATCTTTGATGATTGTGTTAATGAGAGAAACCAAACGGTAATGGACAGCTACTACACAAGAGGGAGACATTCTTCTTGTAATTGTATTTATCTTAGTCAATCGTACTTTCAGCTTCCTCGTCGTTCCATCAGAAACAATGCTAATACTTTTATTTTATTCAAGTTAAATTCAATAGATATAAACAATTTTTGGAGAGACAATTGTTCTACATTATGTCGTAAAAAGGAATTTGGGGATTACATGAAACACACGACTGAAAAATATAAATATATTGTTGTGAAACAAGATGAGATATTAAATGATATTTTTCAATAAATAAATGGATGCGAAAGAAAGAGCAAGAAGATTTAGGGAACATCAAGAGTTGGTTTCAAAAGTTGTAAAACAGCAGGAAGACATAAAGAAGAAACGCAGACAGAAACTAACGGGCGAAGAAGCATTTGAAAGAAAACAAGAGAAATTTTTTAAACCACTTTTAAAAACTTCCCAAGGAAAAATGAAAGATGTTTCCACAGTTCCCACAGTAGAATATACTCCTAAAAAACTTCAAATGTTAAAAGATTTCAGTCAAATGACGGAGGAAGAATTAGAGCATTTAGGAGAATTAGAATATGATGATGAAGGTTTATTTCAACAACTGGAAGAGATTAATCGACCCCCTGATTATATTGTGAATGCTCTTCAAAACAATGAATATTCAGCGGATTCAAAAACCAAAGCAGGACTCATTCCAACAGAACAATCAGCAATATTTCATCTTGTTCAAGAAAAGGTATTGATATTTAATGATGAATTAAGGTTCTTGGGTTCTGCTCAACCCCCTGTTAAACTAACTCCGAGATTAATGTTTCTTCTCACAAAAGATGGAAGACAAGGTTCAACTGTGAGGGATGAATCAAAGTATATTGATAAACCATTGGATATGGAAAATAATGATGATAGAGTATATATTGATCTGCTGAACACTCTAAATTATAAGGTTATTCTTTCTGGTAAAAGTAGGAAGAATGAGAAGGAGAAACACATTATTCAGGCTTTAAGTATCCTTGGTTCAGGTGTTAGTTTTCTTCCAAATGACCCATCGCAATTAGTTAATAGACTGTTATTGTTGTGAGGCAGTAAGAAGGCTGGAAATAACAATTGTTTTAATGAAGTATCAGCCATTTTAGACCAGTTGATGAACATGAAAATAATTAATAAATATCAATATAAAGACATTTTATCTCATATTAAATAAGATGAGAAGCACAATCCTTAGTTTCAATTTCACAACAAGCGACCACACATCTTCATTCCCATACCCACTACAACTTGACCCAACAAAAGAATATGAGGCATCTTTATTGTCCATGGAAACTTATAATACCTTATTTAATATAACCGAGAAAAATGACAAGTTTAGTTATAATCCGGGAAGTGGATACAAAACGATAACAGTCTCACCCGGAGCATATGAGATTTCTCAAATATCTTCCGAAATTGCTCGTCTTATGAAAGAACAGGGTGATGAACCAAAAAATATTGTTATAAACATTCAAAAACATACTTCAAAATCAACGATTAAAGTTAAAAATAACTACAAGGTTGATTTCACAATTGATAATTCATTTAGAGAGTTATTGGGTTTCTCCTCAAAAAAGATTGAAACTAATGGGACGTTTTACAGTGATAATGTCATTCAAATATCCTCAGGAATAAATTCGGTGTTAATTCACTGTGATTTGATTGATGGTGCTTATAATGATGGGAAAAAAACAAATACAATATTTTCATTCAGCGCATACTCAACCCCAATTGGTTATAAATTCAATATGGAACCCAAAAATTTGGTTTATCTACCTGTGTCAGGAAAAACCATACACAGAGTAAATTTTAGGATAACCGACCAAGATATTCGTGTGATTTCTTTTAATGGAGAAGTTATATCCATCAGAATTCACCTACGTGAAGTTTTCCAATAAATAAATACGATGGTTATTGTGAGGAAACACGAGTTGGGAAAATATAAAATAATTACAGGGGATGGGATGTTCCTTTCCCCATACTACAAGGGTGAAGGTATGTATCTTGGTAGAGGATACTATAAACCTAAGAGACAAAGGGGTGTTGGACATCAATTTAGAGGAGATGGGATAATTGATACTCTCATGGGTATTGGTTCAACTATTCTTAAACATAAAGATCTAATTGGTTCAACTGCTTCTGCTGTGGGAAATGTAGCAGGTGCCGTAAAGAGTATAAAAGATGCTCAGAAGGAATCTCATAAATTACAAGCAATAAAAGAAATTAAGAAAGGCAAAACTCAGTTGTCTCCCCAAGAACGACAGAAAATAATTCAAATACTTGGATCAGGGTTTCAAAAGTTTTAACATCTTTTTTTCCTAAATAAATACAAGTATGGAAGCAATTGATAGTATCTATGATTTGGATGATACTATTATCATCTCAAACTCCACTAAAAAAGAAGATTACTTCAAGGTAAATGCAATAACTGGAACAGACTGGAATACGAATGGTACAAAAAGTTTTGAAATAAATAATCAACAAACCTATTTGAATCTCTCCGAAAGTTTCTTGTTGTGTAAATTTAAATTCACTAAAGCTGGGAATAATACAAACGCTACACTTGTAAATGATTTCTTCTGGGAAATGTTTGATAGTGTGCGTTTGTATATTGGGACACAATAAGTTGAAGCGGTTGATTATGTCTCTGCTGTATCTGAAATGATAAAATTTACACTCTATACATTCAGTGATAGAATGGGAAAGGGGTCTGCCGAAGGTTTTATTCCTGATATGTCAACGGGAACAAACACAGACCCTGGATATACTCAAAGGAAAGGAATGTATAATGATGATACAAAAGCAGAAAATAGTTTTACTGTGGCAGTTCCTCTTAAAGGTATATTTGGATTTTGTGATCATGATAAAGTTCTGTATGGTCTTAAAATTAGATTTCAACTACAGAGGAATGATAATGAAAATCGATTGCTTTTTGGTGTTGGTAGTGCTTTTGGTGAACAGAATAAATTTGTAATTGAGGAGATGAGTTGGTATATCAGTGAATATACTCCTAATCTTAAAACATAAGAGATGTTGAATCGAAGACTTAACTCAAAGAAACCACTCAGTGTATCATACCTCAAAAGAAGATGTCAACACGTTAAACTCAATCAAACTACTTACACGTGGAATTTGGGTGTTCTGGAAGGAAAGCCACGATATCTGTGGATCATTTTTAAAAAGCCAGATGGTGATACTGCGACTGATAAGAATAATGCATTGAGTGATAATGCTAAGGTGAAACAACTTCGCGTTTCTCTAGATGGAACATTTTACCCACGAGATAGATTGGAAATTAATTGGGAAAAAAATGATTTTGCTGAAGCATACAAGTCTTACCAAAATGATGGTAGATTTCACTAGTGTGAAAGTAATGGAAATAAAGAACCTATTTTGGATATGACAGCATTTAAAAGTTTGTATACAATCTATGCGTTTGACCTGAGCGCTCAAAAGGAAACTATAAAGTCTAATCGAGTGGATACTTCCCTATACATTGAAAGAGGAGAGAGTGAAGAAGTTGATACATATTGTTTGCTTTTGGAAGAAACAGAATTGCAGATTAATACAGATAATGGTGTGATGATTAGTCTCACATAATTTTTTGTTAAATAATTGAGTGGCAAAGTACCAACTGGGGTATATGTTAATCAAATCAATCTTCATAAACTATCATCTTGTGTTCAAAATCAAAAGGCTTGTACGATTAACGTTAATACAATTCAGAGAAAAGGAGCAGTAAGAATTGATGTTTTTCTCACAAGAGAACAGGTTAAAATCTTGAATGACACTGGCTCACTTAAAATTAAAATGACAAAACCAATGTTGAAAAAATATTCAATAAGAGAGACGAGTGGAGGAGTTCTCCCATTTCTAATTCCTTTATTTGCTGGTTTAAGTGCGGTTGGAGCATTGACGGGTGGTATTTCAACAGCGGTGAAAACTGCCAACGAAAGGAAGGCTCAACTCCAGGCTCAAAAAGAATTGGAAAGACATAACAAAGAGTTGGAGAAACAAATTAGTGGAAGTGGTGTAATTGTAGATTTTGCTGAAAAACTTGAAGGTCTGCCTGATAAAGCGAGATTGTTAGTTGGAGATATGCTTTCTTCTATAGCACAAGCAGGTGTAAAATTAACGAAAAGAGGTAATGGATTATATCTTTCTAATAAATAAATGAGCATTGATGAGTGGTTGAAAGAATTTGGAAAGAATACAACATCAAATTTACAACTTGTCAAATATTGTAAGAAATTAAAAATTCATAATGTGGTTATTTGTATGAGAGATGAATTAACAAATGTGCCAAAACATACAAAGAATATTATTATGAACTTAGAAGATAATAATGGGAACGGTTCTCATTGGGTTTGTATTTTTAATAGTCAAGACAAATATTATTTTTTATAGTTTTGGTCTTCCGCCACCTGTTGAAGTCATAAAATTCTTACAGAATGGTGTTTATCAAACATTTCAAGTCCAAGAATTAAATTCCAAGTGTTGTGGTCAATTATGCCTATATGTGTTATTTCAACTCAACAAAAACAAAAAAAATTTATGATATTATTTTTAATCTAATATAAATGACTTATGTTGGTAAAGATGGTTCTATCTTTGGTGTATCTCAAGAACTGGATATTGATTTATCAAATTATTACACAAAGGCACAGGCTGAACGACATAAATATAATATAACCAAAAATATTAACATGAAAAATGCTTATAAATTAAAAAATTATCCAACCCCAACTGAAGCGAATGACTTGGTGAGATTAAGTGATTTATCACAATATATATACTTAAATAAAACGGCTGTGTATTCCAAAGATACAGAAGTGTTGATATTATCTCCAGGTCATACAGAATTCACAGTTCGAATTAAAATAAATTTTTATAAAGAAGGGCGTATCGTTTGTATGAGAATAGAACAATGGGGGTATGATATGAATGATTTAGGGTATAATTGGTCATTTAAAATTAACCTCGAAGACCTGCAACAATTAAATCAGTCTCGTAAGGAAGAATATTATCCACTTGGTATCGAGAATGAGTTTTGTGGGGCTACGATTAGTAAACAACAAATAAAAGAATTTAATAAGGGTAAATATAATAATGGTTTTGCCCTTGTTTATCTCATGAAAACAGAAAAAACAGGATTATATATAATAAGTAAGGAAATACAAAATGATTTAACTATGGGAAGATGGGGAGGTGTTTCGTGCCATAATATTATTCTAACATATATTTCTAATACATAAATGACAGCAAGAAAGCTTCAAGAAAATTATCATTTCTGTGTTCAAGCATACCTTCAAGAAAAGGGTATTCGGTATTTTAATAAATATGTTCTTCAACATAAGAATGAGGTATTTTCAATAAAAGATTGGCATTATGCTGATGTTGATAAACCGACAACTTTAGATTTAATTAGAATGTTAAATAATGAAAAAATTATAAAGTTAAGAAAAGGTAAGGCTCTTTTAGAAATTCAAAAGAAATTTTATTGGTTTCCTGTTGTAAAAAAAATTATTTTGGATACAGGAATAACAAGAAATCCTGATGAATATATGTATAATATTCTATGGGGTGTAAGCGATTCAAGGATAGTAAGGGATGAGGAAGGAGTTGAAGAAGAGAGGGAAGAGGAGAAAAAGGAGAAGAGAGAGAAGGAGGAGAGGGAGAAGAAAGAGAAGGAGGAAAGAGAGAAGAGAGAGGGATGAAAGGGAGAAGAGAGAGAGGGAGGAAAGAGAGAAGAGAGAGAGGGAGGAGAGGGAGGAAAGAGAGTGGATGAATAAATATCAAAATATGAAAACCAGTGAGATTCAAAAAAGAATAGGGGTATTACAGAAAATAACTCAACCCACCGAGGAGGAAAACAAAGAATTTATAAGTCTATTTACAATACTTTCGACAAGACTATTGACATCGAGAAGACATGTATTTTAATTCAAGTTTTTCATTTTTTTTTTTTTCTTAAATAAATGGGGGAGAGAGTGAAGGCATTTCTAACGATTCTTTATGTTTTAAAAATTAAGATTCAAATGTGCATGTTGGAAACTAAAAAGGTTTTTGCACTCTGCAGGAATTTTTCTCATAAATAAATGAGTTATTGTCTCAAATGTAAAAAGAAAACTAATACTAAAAATATTTCATATATTAAAAGTAAAAATAACAGGGTTATACAAAAAGGTATATGTTCGGTGTGTGGTTCAAAAAAAAAATCAATTTATCTCCCAACACAAACTAGGAGGAGATATACAAAAGTTTTTATCAGGAAGTAAATTTACAACTACTGGAATACCAGGGGAATTACATCTTCCAGGGTATTCTTTCTGTGGTCCAGGCACAAACTTGGATAAAAGATTAGATGAGGCAGACAATCCTAAATCCTGGAGTAAGCCTATCAATAGAGTTGATGAAGTGTGCATGAGACACGATATTGATTATGGGAATACCACAACGTTGGAAGAAAAGCATGAAGCCGATAGAGAAATGTTGTATAATTTGTCTCTGATACAAAATCCAACCTTGAGAGAAAAAGTTGATCGGTTCATTGTGAAGAAGATGATCAGTGCTAAATTGAAACTTGGACTTGGAAATTCAAAAAACTTGTAAGCTCTAATGATGTCATTAAGATTGAAGAGCAATTAGCTGATGAATTACATAAACCAATATTCACAAAGTTTCAGAGAAGGAAAGTTTATTCCAAGGAAGTAGATTATATCTGGTCTGCTGATTTGATTGTACTCAATAATGATAAGGGGTACAAGTATGCTTTAACCGTTATTGATTTGAGGAGTAGATATGTGTGGGTTGTCCCTTTAAAAAACAAAACAGGTAATACTCTTATGTTAGCTTTTCAACAGATATTTAATAAAAGTAAGAGAAAACCTAAAAAAATTGTGGACTGATGAGGGTAGAGAGTTTTATAACAAGACATTTATGAATTTTCTAAAAAATAACAGTATTACATTATACAGTACCTTTAATGAAGGGAAGGCAGTTGTTGTTGAACGTTTTAATCGTACCTTAAAAGAGAGACTATATAAAAAATTCACACAACTCGGTTCACAACAATGGTCATCTTTTATTCAGGATATTGTGGATAAGTATAATGACACGATTCACACGGCAACAAATATGAAACCATCAGAAACATTTACAAAATTAAAATATGAAAAAGAGATTAATGTCAGAAAACCTAAGTTCAAAGTTGGTGATATCGTAAGAATATATAGGTGGAAATCTCATTTTGAAAAAGGTTATACGAAAAGATGGACCAACGAGCTTTTTAAAATTGTTGATGTAATAGATATGGTTCCTTGGACTTATAAGATATATGATTTGGAAGGGGAAGATATTTTAGGTTCATTTTATTCACAGGAATTACAAAAGACAAAGATAAATTGAAATTTTTTGACTCCGCCCCTTTTTGGCTCCACCCACACAAGCCCCCGCCCACACAAACCCCACACAAACCCCACCACACACCCCCCCACAAGCTCCAATAAATTGAAATTTTTGACTCCGCCCCTTTTTGACTCCGCCCACACACGCCCCTCCCACTGAAGCCCCGCCCACACAAACCCCACACAAACCCCACACAAGCTCCACACAACCTCCACCCAAAAACTCCACACAAGCTCCACACACACAAACCCCACACAAGCTCCACCCATATTCATCATATTCACATAATTAGTGATTAGTTAATTAGTTCCCCACACACACAACATGTTTATTTAATTAAAAAATTATCCACCCATCCACACAAGCTCCACTCATCCACTCATCCACCCATCCCCCCATCTCTCCACCCATCCATTTATCCACACAAACCTCATCCACATAAACCTCATCCACATTCACCCCTCCCACACAAACTCCCCCCACATAAACCCCTGCCCATATAAACCCTGCCCACATAAACCCCTCCCACATAAGCCCTGCCTACACAAGCTCCACACAAAAACTCCACACACATAAACCCCTCCCACACAAGCTCCACCCACATAAACCCCCGCCCACACAAGCCCCACCCACACAAGCCCCACCCACACACACACCCCGCCCACACACACCCCGCCCACACAAGCCCCTCCCACACACACCCCACCCACACAAGCCCCCACCGAAGCCCCGCCCACACAAGCCCCGCCCACACAAGCCCCACCCCCTCATCCCCCTGTGCGCCCCCACCTTTGACCCACCACCTCCCTCATCCCACCCCCACCCTTCCCCACACACACACATGGGGAGGGGAGGGATGGGATGAGGGGTGATGGGTCATTGGGGGAGCGCACCTACCCCCCCAACCCCCCCCCTTTACATCTCTTTTATTCTTTTCTTGTAATTCAGAATCAAGTAATTGTAAACAAAACAAATATAATTTATTAATATTGAAAATATTAAATATTCATTTGCGAGAATGTACAATCTTTCCCAGCAATCTTCTTCAGATGTCTTGTGATTTCGAAACTCAGACACCATATTCTGTTTTGAAACAAAAAGTGGATAATAATTAGGTTCTATAAAGATAATTACATGGTAATATGAATAAGCCTCGTTGACCACTGAATTAACACACCAGGAGCCTGTCATCCTTTCAAGGTCAATAAAATGAATTCCAGTGTACTGACAAAACCACGTCCAAACTAATGATGCAACCAACATAAGGCGACATTCTAAAGAGAGAGTGATATTAATAATAATTCAGAAATATTTACCTCCAGAAAATCATGTGTTGTACGAGTGATATTAATAATAATTCAGAAATATTTACCTCCAGAAAATCATGTGTTGTACAAGATTGCTTCAACAGCTGATGTTGTGCGATAGTGCTGAAAAAAAAATAATAATAAGTCAAGGGTATAGATGAAGAGACAGACAGGGAAAGCAACACACACACACACACACACACACACACACACACACACACACACACACACACACACACACACACACACACACACACACACACACACACACACACACACACACACACACACACACACACACACGCACACACACACACATGTGCCTCACCATTGGTTTAATTCATTCGAGATCAGAGACCAGTCATTATAAATCATTGGCCTCTTCAATAAGAGCAGAGAGAAGTAGGTAGAAAGACAGACAGAGAGAGAGGCACACACACGTGTCTCACCATTGGTTTAATTCCTTCGAGATGAGAGGACGTGATAAGACTTCATGCCACTCATTGTAAATGTCTTTCAATTCTCTTCTAAAATCATTGATCTCTTCAATAAGAGTATTAATTTCATGAACCACGTCGTGATATGTAAACTCAATTTCTTCCAATGCCCTGTCAGGGAAAAAAATATATATATATATATATATATATCAGAATTATCATGATTTAATTAATTATCATTTGCTTCATCGTTCAAAGAGAAAAGCATACACAAACTTACCAACTCTGTAGTGGGCTGTTGGCTTCATCGGAAGAAATATCGTCCATGCCTCAGTTGTAAAAATGAAAATCCCGTCTGGCAGAAACTTTGTCTGGCGAACCGCTTATAAAGCAACGATGAGGAGATTGCTTAATCATTGGGTGTGGGCACAGGAAATGACAAGCTTCTCTTAATGATCTCATCTGGCCACCGCCCGAGTTGCAAATCATTTTTGGACATAAACCACGCCATAAAAGTTTTGATTCAAATGTTTTCAGTTCGTGTTCTGAGATAAAATATAAACACGAGACCTTGTCTCACAGAATAGTTCCTATTTTTTCACAGCATGACAGTCCAAAACCACTTCCTCATTCACACAGCACGGCCGTGTCAAAAAAACACTTCCTCATTTTCACGGCATGAACTGAAAACATTTAAAACAAAACTTTTTTTCTGGCATGGTTTATGTACAAAAATGATTTGCAACTCGGGCGGTGGCCAGATGAGATCATTAAGGGAAGTTTATCATTTCGTAATGGCACAAAAGGAGTATCTTAAAAAATATAAAGATTCAAATGTTTTGTTTTTCAATATTTTAGATGGGGATTATTGTGCAAAGAAAATTAAACTATTGAAGGAATTTGAGAATGAACAAATGTTTATAGGTTCAATGAGTGAGCTAAACAATATGCATTGGTTATTTGATAAAGAGTGCCCCGAGGCTTAGACGTTTCAGATATTTCTTTCGAATCACCTTTAACAAATCTTTATCTTGTTGTATGGGTTATTTGATAAAGAGTGTCCCGGGGCTTAGGCGTTTCAGATATTTCTTTAGAATCACCTTTAACAAATCTTTATCTTGTTGTATGGGCTATTTGAATAGAGAGCCCCTAGGTTAAAAGGGGAAATAAAAAAATGACCGTTTTTACAGCCATTTTTCCCTGCTGTGCAGGGGTTTGGCTTTTTCTTGAGGCAATGTTTTATGGCCGGATGCCCTTCCTGACACCAACCCTGGTCGCCTCTTACGACACACAGGGATATGGTACACCTATTCTAACCGGGGCATACACCGGGACCAGTACACTGGCACTCATTTCGCCGACCTCGGAAGGATGGCAGGCTGAGTCAACCCCCTGGTGTTAATTCAGCAGCCAACGGGATTTGAACTCAGGACCCTGGGATCCCAAGCCGCCACCCTAACCACTAAGCCAACACCAGGCTCCAGGTTAAAAGGGGAGACAAATAAATATACCTTGGGCTAAAAAGGGGATTTATTTTTTAGGGGAAAAAAAAAGAAAAATTTCATGGCTGAAAATCCCCCATTCATTTACATGGGGAAAAGTGAGCCAGAACCAGTATTCTTTCCCTACTAGGGTGGTCCAAAATCATAAGGAAAAATTCAAAATTTGAATATTCTCGGGGCATGTTGATTATTTTGTTCTACCTGACTAGAAAATACTCCTGGCCAAATTTGCCACAGTTCCAAAAATATTTAGGGGTCCATCAAGAGGAAGGAAGTTGTTACATCCGGTGGGAGAGAAGACGTCAGTGGGAGAGAGGGAGACGTCAGTTGAGGTTTCGGTTCGCTGTCGGTCGGTGTTAAAAGTACTCTTATTTTTCTTTTTTTTATCTCTAATTTTTTTCTTCTTCTTTTTGATTCCCAGAGCGAGTGAATATGGCATGTTCTCAACGGAAAATCATGGAACTGTTCCTCTTGGATCAACCATCACTGCCCACTGCCCACTGAGAACATTTTATGCTCTTTCCTTTCATTTTTCGTATTAGTATTGTGACATTATAATGAATCCGTTGAGAGACTTTGATGGACCTCTAAACCACCTCCAAATCTGCTAATTTTTTGTTTCTTTGCGTTTTTCAACGTCAGGAACGATTTGGCAAACATGCCCGCGAGAAATTCGAACTTTCATTTTTTTGGACCACCCTAATATGTATGTATGTATGTATGTATGTATGTATGTATGTATATATATATATATATATATATATATATATATATATATATATATATATATATATATATATAAATAAATAAACATGTACATGCATTTAACAAAAACCATGGATGCATTACTATTCCAGGGTATTCAGCAGCTTGGGGACATGCTTACATCGTCAATATTTATTAATTTTAAGAAGGTGGAACCCTCTCAGGTGTGTATGAGAGAGAGAGAGAGAGAGAGAGAGAGAGAGAGAGAGAGAGAGAGAGAGAGAGAGACAGAGACAGAGACAGAGACAGAGACAGAGACAGAGACAGAGACAGAGACAGAGACAGAGACAGAGACAGAGACAGAGACAGAGACAGAGACAGAGACAGAGACAGAGACAGAGACAGAGACAGAGACAGAGACAGAGAGACAGAGACAGAGACAGAGAGAGAGACAGAGAGAGAGAGACAGAGACAGAGACAGAGACAGAGACAGAGACAGAGACAGAGACAGAGACAGAGACAGAGACAGAGACAGAGACAGAGACAGAGACAGACAGATTCATAACTCCAAGACCATGAAACATAGCAGCTTGAAACTTTGCATGCATACAAGGAAGTGCATGAGTGAAAATTGGGTGTTTGGGTTAATTAAAACTCTCCTTTTGAAAATAATTAACGGCCTTATTAAATTATATCGTTCATCAGGCGATCCTCAGCCACCTCACTCTCTGGGGTCTTAAGGAGTTTCCTGGGTAACCTCGCTTGGGTCGGAAGCTGCCATGTTTTTTGGCCTGCTCAACAATACCTTGATGTGAAACAGGCCGCAACGATTTCTTAACGATAAAGATTTTTTTTCCACTTTCCTCACTCATATTATCGAATGGCTGTTCATCATAGCTATGAATCATTGGGTACATCGCTTTTGTACGTGCTATACTTTTCAAATTAGGAGCTTGGCGCAATTTCTTCCATTCTATGATAAGGAATTTAAAGGGATTTGGAGTTAAATGGATCCACTATGGTATACAGCCACAGCCTGACCAGCCGTTCCTTATCAACCTTTTCATTGGAGTGCTTGCTTGAGTGCTGAAGCCACTTGCCAAGTGCCCTCCAGTCGATAGCGGTACCGTGCTACATCATTCTGAGCGAATCGTTCACTCACTGCGGAATATTTTGCCGTGACAAATCATCCAGAGCGAGTGGTTCGTGCTCCGCCACCCAGAGCGAGTGATTTGTGCTCCGTCACCCAGAGCGAGTGGTTCGTGCTCCGTGCTCCGCCACCCAGAGCGAGTGGTTCGTGCTCCGTGCTCCGCCACCCAGAGCGAGTGGTTCGTGCTCCGTGCTCCGCCACCCAGAGCGAGTGGTTCATGCTCCGTGCTCCGCCACCCAGAGCGAGTGGTTCGTGCTCCGTGCTCCGCCACCCAGAGCGAGTGGTTCGTGCTCCGTGCTCCGCCACCCAGAGCGAGTGGTTCGTGCTCCGTGCTCCGCCACCCAGAGCGAGTGGTTCGTGCTCCGTGCTCCGCCACCCAGAGCGAGTGGTTCGTGCTCCGTGCTCCGCCACCCAGAGCGAGTGGTTCGTGCTCCGTGCTCCGCCACCCAGAGCGAGTGGTTCGTGCTCTGTGCTCCACCACCCAGAGCGAGTGGTTCGTGCTCTGTGCTCCGTCACCCAGAGCGAGTGGTTCGTGCTCCGTGCTCCACCACCCAGAGCGAGTGGTCCGTGCTCTGTGCTCCATCACCCAGAGCGAGTGGTTCGTGCTCTGTGCTCCACCACCCAGAGCGAGTGGTTCGTGCTCTGTGCTCCGTCACCCAGAGCCAGTGGTTCGTGCTCCATGCTCCACCACCCAGAGCGAGTGGTTCGTGCTCAGTCACCCTTAGCAAGTTGTTGTGAAACAACACCCAATTTCCGAGTTGTTTGCCATACTAACGAGCACAATTTTTTTTCCACCCGTCTCACACACAGCTATTTTTAAAGGTTAATGTTTGTGAACATATTCCTGAGACGTTGATATAAATGCAACGTTGTTTTTCAGTGAAAGCTACTCAAGGTTTTTCTGTTGTACACAGTACGTTCTGTAGTTGGTAATCACACTGACTCCAATCTGCCCATTCCCCAAAAATTGCCAATATCGGCCAAGCACTAAGCCTGGCGTTGGCTTCGCGGTTATGGTGGTGGCTTGGGATCCTAGAGTCCTGAGTTCGAGCCCTGTTGGCTGTTGAATTAATACCAAGGGGTTAACTCAGCCTGTCATCCTTCCGAGGTCGGCAAAATGAGAGCCAGCTTGCTGGTATCCTGTGTCGGAGTGGTGACCTGTCCAGGATTGTACCCAATAGCCAAGGAGACTGCAACAGCAGCACCGACGCTCTGCACAGAGTATGGTCCCAATGGATGGATGGACTAGTGTGTGTGTGTGTGTGTGTGTGTGTGTGTGTGTGTGTGTGTGTGTGTGTGTGTGTGTGTGTGTGTGTGTGTGTGTGTGTGTGTGTGTGTGTGTGTGTGTGTGTGTGTGTGTGTGTGTGTGTGTGTGTGTGTGTTGTTCATAAAGCACAACATATTCTCTCTGCCAACTCCCCTACCCCTACCCCATCTATATCTCTCTATCTACATCTCTCTATCTACATATCTCTATCTACATATCTCTATCTACATATCTCTATCGATATCTATCTCGCTATCTAAATCTATCTCTCTATCTAAATCTATCTCTCGATCTAAATCTATCTCTCTATCTAAATCTATCTCTCTATCTAAATCTATCTCTCTATCTCTATATCTCTTATCTCTTTCCTTGCTTTACCCCCTCCCAATACAATGTAGCACCCTACTCCCACACCTCTTTTTTTTCTCTCCCTTTCATTCTTTTCTCTTTCTGTGTGTGTCTGTCTGTCTTTGTCCATATCCAGAAGGTGGTTATGTCCAGACAGGAGTTTGTCTCCGCAGCTTGGCTCCAGACGAGCGGGCAGTGTTTTTGTCCAGAGGGGAGTTTTTCTCTGGACGTGTCCAGGCAGTGTTTGTCTCCGGACGGCTTGGTTCCAGATGCGTCCGGGCGCTATTCATATTCTGACTGGTAGAAAATGTATTTCAGACACTATCTTGCTTCCATCTTCACTGTTATTCTACGCAGAAGCATTTTAATGAGACATTATGAATCGTAATTAACGCTTCACTGCATGTCTGCCTTCCCTTCCCCCACCCCTCACTCCACCTCCTCACTCTCTTCCCCCCTTATAACTCCTCACTCTCTTCCCTCTCTCTTTCTCCCACCCAACTCCCTCTCACCCCTATTCCCCCCCCCCCCTAATCTCAATATTGCCAATCAGCGAAGCGACGGGTGGCATTTGCTAGTTTATAACATAAAAGGAGCTTGACCTCAGCGTGCCAGAGTCCGTCCATCCCAGTCTGCATGCATTACTCAACAATTGCCCCATAGGAGATACCACTAATCAAGCCAAATCTGAAAACAGTATGATGCAGTTGAGTAATTTGAGGATAGATAGATCAGTTGCAAACAGTATGATGCAGTTGAGTAACTTGAGGATAGATAGATCGGTTTCAAACAGTATGATGCAGTTGAGTAACTTGAGGATAGATAGATCGGTTTCAAACAGTATGATGCAGTTGAGTAATTTGAGGATAGAGAGATCGGTTTCAAACAGTATGATGCAGTTGAGTAACTTGAGGATAGATAGATTGGTTTCAATTTACATTTGAACAAAAACCCTCCCTCCTTTTTCACTTAAAATAATGGTGGGTCTCATTCAATCCCGTTTCGATATATCGAGAAAACGCGAGCTATATTCAATGCTCTGTTTTTTCAACATTTCCATTTTATTCATAATCACACCCTATCAAACAACATTTCCGATGATACACCACCTTTTAAGGCATTACATAGCAGGTTGCTCTGTTTGCAATACAGGTGAGAAAGGATACGAACAAAAAAGCAGCTGATATTCAATAAATTTATTTGCACGATTTTTAAAGGGTGAAAGTTGATTTTTATTTATTAACCTCCGCCATCGAAGATCGGAGGTTACTGTTTTCACCCCTTTCTGTTTGTTACCTTCGCAAACTTTGTTGCGAAGGTTATGTTTTGATCGCTGTGTATATGTGTGTTTGTTTGTTATTCGCATAACTCCAAAAGTATTGAACTGAATCGCAGCAAATTTGGTGGGATGATTGGTTATTATCCGAGGACCATTTGATTAGATTTTGGAAGCGATCGGGTCAAAGGTCAAGGTCATGAAAAGGTCAAAATCGTCTTTTTACCATAGCGCGGTCAATTTGTATCCAATTTGCATGCAACTAATGCCAAAATGTTCAGAATTCAATGTCCCATCTTGTGATATGTGACATGACACAATGACGTAATAACCCTGATTAGCGGTTGGGAGTCAAAGGTCAGGGGGGGTCACGACATTGCAAAATGTGCGGTTTTAGTCATAACACGGTCAATTCTTATCCGATTTGCATGAAACCAACACCAAAATGTTGACTGTTCTGTTCCCCACACTCCAATACCAATTACAAAATTAAGAGTACAAAGGTCAAGGTCGAGGTCATGAAAAGGTCAAAATCGTCATTTTGCCATAGTGCGGTCGATTTTTATCCAATTTGCATGCAACCAATGCCAAAATGTTGTGAATTCAATGCCCAATCTTGTGATATACGATATGACACAGGAAATTTAATGTTTTTAAGCCATAACACATATGAGATGGCAGATGTGGTATGGGGTTAAATACCCTCACAATCAACGGTTTCTGGGGGTGGGGGGGGGCAAAAAGTAGCGTTGGTGAAGGTATGCGCTCTACTGAGTGCCCATTCTAGTTTGTTTGTTTGTGAACAGTATTACGGAAAAACTCCACGACGGATTTCGACGAAACTTGGTGGGGGATTAGGTCTGGTCCAAGGATCATGGCATTAGATTTTGGACAAGGTCCAAAATCCAATATGGCCACTATGGCGACCATTTTGAAAAAATATTTGAAATTTTTTTTATGCATTTCTACATGTTTTAAGTGATTTCCAACCCCCCCCCCCCCAAAAAAAAATTGTTAGAGAAAAAAAAAATTTGCAACTTTTTTTTTCAACAAAATTTCGATTTTTTTTGCATTTCTACATGTTACAAGTGATTTCCAACAAAAAAACATGCTAAAATTATAATTGCGGCTGATTTTGGAACTTCAGGTGGATATACCCACGTAAAATCAATTTCTCTTTCAAGGAATCTTTTTATGACGAATGAATTGAGTATGTAAAAGTTAACAGTAAAAGGGAAAGTTTCAAACTATAACTCTGTGAGCACTGTTGACGTCAAATTGAATGAATAGGATATCAGGTTCACTTGAGTGACCTAGCAGTATTGGCGGCGGAGGTTTTACTCTACCGAGTGCTCCCCCTCTAGTTTTATCTGGAAGCGTCGGGTCTTACATTGTAGTTACATATTATACGAACATCAAAGCTTGGTGTTGGCTTAGTGGTTAGGGTGGCGGCTTGGGATCCTAGGGTCCTGAGTTCGAGCCCCGTTGGCCGCTGAATTACAATACACCAGGAGGTTGACTCAGCCTGTCATCCTTCTGAGGTTGGCAAAATGAGCACCAGTGTACTGGTAAGGGGGACACTGCATCAGCGGCATAGCCGCGTCCCAACCAATGATGCAACCAGCAGCCACAGGCTGCACTCGATAGAGATGCGAACATCAAAATATCAAAATGTACATTCTTCAATCAAATGTATTATAAGATCATCACACAGAGGCGTTAGTGCTGCAGAAGCTGCTCCTCAGGCGCTCATTATGCTGGGTGATTTACTGTTGCCTTCCCAGCAGTCAGGACAGGGATTTGGAATTTGTTCAGGGTACCGGCAATAACTCACCTACTCTTCGCGGAACACACAAAGGATGCTCAACATCAGTGTTGGCAGACAGATCCACGAGCAGAACACCCGTCCGATGGATGGACGGCACACACATTGATAAATCATCCATAGGAAACACCAGGGTGACAACTTATAGTGGTCCAGAGATTTAAAACCAGGCGAGACAGCTCAAATGTGAGTTCAGATACCTTCAGGTTATCCTGCCATCCTAACATGTACATAAATGAGAGAATCTTTCGCTAAGCACTTTGACAACTGCTGACTCTCAAAAGTGCACTTATTCTGTTAGTTCAAAGTGGTTGCCAGAAATCAAAGGGAAACCATTCAAGCTCAGGCTCTGAATGCAGTGCTGTACCCCATTTGGGACACACCAAATGACTCAGAGTAATCCATCATTCCCTTTTGGCTGTAAAGTTCAGCTCCCAGGCTATTGAACGCACAAAGAATGGAACAAAGAACAAAAAAATAGATTTTTTTTTTTTTGTGCATCAAATGGTTTCATTTGTTACAAAGAGAGAATTATAAGCACGTTTTTTAAAAGTACTTCAAAAAGTACGAGACAAGAGCAGCACAAGCGTGTAATAAAAGGGTTGTTATGCATCCTCGGAAAATTGTCCCCTTTGAAAGAGAACAAAATCTTGTGGTGTTACTCATGAGGAGTGAAATGAGCAACACAAAACGAGAACCCACGTTAATCTTCAAAGCAACAGAAACAACTGTGGTCCTCAAGGCTAACAGGTCAAAAGCAGGCCATTAACAATTATTTTAAATATCAACACCAATCAGTAGATTAAATCGATGTTGAACAAAAAAGCAAGCTACAAAGTCCAACGCAAGGAACCATATACGTCTCTTCCTCATTGAAGAACGTCATCAAATTTTTTTATTTTTTTTAAATTACGAAAAATTTCAAATGGCCCAATTAGCCTCACACTCTTGTGATGAAAACAAAGGGATGGAATAAAGTTTAAATAAAATACTGTTATGGTTTTGGAAAACTTACCCCAGGGGAGAACAGACATGGACACTTCGGTGACCCGACAATTAGTTACTTCATTAGTCTTTGTGAAGATAGTCCTTGGACCCCGTTGAGGGATTTGTTTGAATGGGTATGCATTGGTTAGGTTGTATTTCCCCGGTGTAATGTCGCCATCCTCCACCTCTGTTACCTTCAATCTTTCCTTCTTCACACCATCATTCTGTTCAACCTCTGCTACTTTCAATCATTCCTCCTTTTCCCCATCGGTCCATCCCCCGTCCCCACCCCTGCCTTTCTCAATACACCAATACCTTCACCAAACATCCTTTCAACAATCCCTCTTTTTTCCCCATCGGTCAGCCCCCCCCTCCCTCCCCGCCTTTCTCAATTCACCGATAACCTCTGCTTCACCAAACATCTTTTCAATCTTTTCAACAATACCTCTTTCTCCCTCAACGGTCCATTACCCCCTCCTCTGCTCCTTTTGACAATCCTTTCTTCACCCCCATCAGTCTTACCTTTAATCCCACGGCCGTTCGGTCATCCCTTGGTCCGGCGGAGTTCCTCTCCATTTTCACTCCATTCTTACATGCATGTTCATGGCCCAGCATGCAACGCTTGGTGCTTGTGGCCTGTGGGATGACGATTCTCGTGTATGTCCAGTGCAGGCCTGTACAGGTGAATGGTTGCACACGAGGGAAGGGGCAGAGACTGTCCCAAGCATTCCCTCAGAATGACATGGCATTTTCAAGCCACATCATGGACCCGCAGCCCCCCTCCCCCCTCCCTCCCTGCCTGTCTCAATTCACCGATAACCTCTGCTTCACCAAACATCTTTTCAATCTTTTCAACAATACCTCTTTCTCCCTCAACGGTCCATTACCCCCTCCTCTGCTCCTTTTGACAATCCTTTCTTCACCCCTATCAGTCTTGCGTTTAATCCCATGGCCATTCGGTCATCCCTTGGTCTGGCGGAGTTCCTCTCCGTTTTGTACTCCATTCTTACATGCATGTTCATGGCCCAGCATGCGACGCTTGGTGTTTGTGGCCTGTGGGATGACGATTCTCGTGTATGTACAGTGCAGGCCTGTACGGGTGAATGGTTGCACGCGAGGGAAGGGGCAGAGACTGTCCCAAGCATTCCCTCAGAATGACATGGCATTTTCAAGCCACATCATGGACCCGCAGCCCCCATCGGCAGTGTACCATTGAGGGACAGACTCTTATGACCCGGGACGAAAAAAAGAGCTCACGAGAGGAAGGGAAAGAGACGTAGAGGGACTGAGAAGGCTTGTGAGGGAACGGAAAAAAAGCGTGAGGGTGAAGGAAGAAAGGTTTCACGAGCCTTTCTTGTGGTGTCACGAGCAGTTGGTGGTGTCAAGCTTCTGTGGGGAAAAAAGCACTCCTTCCACAAGCGTCGTCCTGCGATCTCGATCCTGTCGGACACAAAGGACGAGGAGGGTGAGTGGCAGCACCTCATTGATGGGGGCCTGAGGAAGAAGAAGCTGAGGCAGAGGAGGGCGAGTCGCATAACGAGCTGGCATATCTGGGACGCCGGAGAAGACTCGCCTGCTGGGTCTGGGCACCTCGGGGATGCGGCTGCGTGTTCCATCATGCCACATCGCCACTGCCCATCTTTTCCATCCATATTCCTCCATGTTCAGTTGTATATTTTTGGCTTGCACATCCGTCAGGGTGTGTGATGTGAGGGAGAAAAGGAAAGACTGCTTTTCTTTTCTCCATACTTTACTTCTCTTATATTTAAAAGTTTGTCTTGTTATATTCTTCTCCCCTGAGTGAAAGATGGTCAAGTCTTTTATGTAAGCAAGATTGTGAAAGAAATGAATATGTTATGTTTAAACTGGCTCTTATGTGCTTTTTGCTTTCTTGCTTAAAAAAAAAAAAAAAAAAAAAAATTAAAAAAAAAAAAACTTGCTTTGAAGTGTGCAATAAATAATTGTTTAGTTATTTCCAATCTGTCTCAGTTACCTTTTCCTTTATTGGTCTGATGGTGCACAAGTATAATTTGAAGGGAAGTTGTACCCCACCAGATTTGCTATTTAGCCGGTGAGTACTTGGCAGCTCCGCAAGGCTGCTCCCGATACGGTAAGTTAACCCAAGTATGCAGAGGGCACGAAACTCACTTAGTGGGGTCAATCCAACAGAAACGGTAACACACGAAGTACTGTAACCCTGCCAGGATTGGTGGTACCAATCGGTGTCTTATAAACCCCCTTCTTCCCCACCCCCCGAGCGTGGAGTTATCTGTGCCCAGCGGCCTCAGGACCGGGCGTCCGGGAGGGACCCAAGTGCTTCCTCTCGTAGCAAGCCCGGAACCCCGGATTGGTAACAATATGTAATGTACAGATCTATTGAAGATGGGCATGGATATCTATCCTATTTTTACGGGGTTTGGAGCGAGTGTGCAGGGGTGCACATGGGGGTTTCTCGGAAACACCACTCAAATTTCGAAACTGAAGCCGACGTGTCATGGATAACTTTATGGTCCGACGGGTTGTTCAGCAACCGCAAACACTGGTTAGGGCAACTAGATCCAACAGGGTGCTCACGCCCAATGTCGCGTTACCTATTGGTGATCTAGTTACCTCAACTGGAGACTGCGCTTTAAACGTCCCACCCTTATTTACTTATCAAGTACGGTCGAGCGAAACTGTGGGTGGGGCATTGGCTAGCTTGCATAGCAAATCAGTGAGGTACAACTTCCCGTCTACTTATCAAGTACACACTATGCTGAACCAATGATAGAAACGACAATGAGCAGGTTTGAAATGTTTACCAAAATAAACAGCACGTATCTACAAACATGTATGTACAAAAGCAAAGATCACAAGCATGCATTCATAAAGCAATAATAAAGCACCAGTCAAGCAATAATCAAACAATAATCAAGCATTTACGGGCAGGCAAAGACACAAGAGAAAAGTAGTTACCGTTAGCACATAAGCCCCTCATAATGTTATTTATTTCTCGAGACTTAAGACAGGCTTGCCATTACTCATCCAGGAAAGTAGACAGAAAGAATGAGAAGACAGAGAAAGAACGAAGTGCAAGCTCGACTCCTGATTCACCGTAAACAGACAGGTGGGCCTGCATCTGGCCCAATTGAAGGGTAAGGAAGGATAGGGGATATAGGGTGTGCCGGTGTGGTGTCGGAAATGCGGTGCATAAGTGGTTGAAGCCACCGGGTTCAAAGATCACTGACTGCCGTCTCTCCTTGGACCCCTCGGGTTAGTTCTCCCAATTCGGCGATAGCTTGTGCAAGTGACAGCTCGTACAGGTAACAACCCTCTGCCCCGGGATTCTCCGCGGCCTGAGTGGGGGAGGGGTCGAGCCGGCGGGGGGGGGGCACAACAACAGAAACGACCGTTACATCAGTGCTGCAGAGGATGAGAACAACCCTCTGCCCCGGGATTCTCCGCGGCCCGAGTGGGGGAGGGGTCGAGCCGGCGGAGACGCATAAAAGGGGAGGCACAAGCTGGTCAGGGTCAAAGAGGAGAGAGAGGAGAGAGAGGGCAGAGGAGCGGAAGAGCTCAAGAGCTCCGGACGAAAGAGCATTTCCCCGACCTGGACATCTAGTCTTGCTGGAGCACTCGTCTCATGGAGCCTGTCTGGCCGGTAGTGGTCGACGCAGTCCTTATCCTCCTCACCCCGATGAAGAGCTCGAGCGACGCCAGTCCCCGCAGAAAGCGCAAGGGTCGCCCGCCGGTGTCCGGGTTCGGCTCGCCTCACCTACCAGCTTGAAGACCGCACAAGGTGGACAGGTCCAAGATAGGTCTCAATAAAGACCATTTGGTCCGGTCATTTTGGGGTATTTGTGTATGCACGTGTGTGTCTGGGGCCCCGTCTTTAAGTAGTAAACTGTTAAGTGCCTTTGCTGTATATACTTGCATTTGTTATATTCGGTTTAGCTCTGCGTTTACGTGCTTCCCTAGTTTTCCCCCATTACTGTATAAACTAGAGGGGGAGCACTCGGGAGAGTGCAAAAACCTCCGCCGCCAATACTGCTGGGTCACTCATGTGAACCTTATATCTTATTCATTATTATATGATGTCAACAGTCCTGACAGTTATAGTTCTTTTCTCCAACATTTTTTTTTGGGGGGGGGGGGGTTGTAAATCACTTAAAACATGTAAAAATGCAAAAAAAAATAAAATAAAATAAAACAAAATCGAAATTTGGTTGAAAAAAAAAAGTTGCAAAAATTTTTTTTTCTCTAAATTTTTTTGGGGGGGGGTTGGAAATCACTTAAAACATGTAGAAATGCAAAAAAAAATTCCCCTTTTTTTTAGGGGGGGGAAAAAAAATTTTGGGGGGTGGAAATCACTTAAAACATGTAAAAAAAATTTTCTCAAACAATTTTTTTTGGGGGGGGGTTGGAAATCACTTAAAATATGTAGAAATGCAAAAAAATTCTCTAACAATTTTTTTTTGGGGGGGAGGGTTAGAAATCACTTAAAACATGTAGAAATGCAAAAAAAAAAGTTCTCTATTTTTTTTGGGGGGGGGGGTAAAAACAATTTTTTGGGGGGGGTTGGAAATCACTGAAAACATGTAGAAATGCAAAAAAAAAAAAAAATTCTCAATTTTTTTTTCAGTTCCAAAATTTTGGACCAAGTCCAAAATTTAATGGCATGATCCTTGGACCATACCTAACCCCCCCCCCCCCCACCAAGTTTCGTCGAAATCCGTCGAGGAGTTTTTCCGTAATACTGTTCACAAACAAACAAACAAATAAACCAATGTCACCTGCAGGGTGACCCGTATCTTGCCAAAAGGTGACCACGTGTGACTTATTTAAGGTCACATTGAGGTGAACAGAGCTGCTATCCACCAGGAGCGACTACTTGAGGAATATCTGCCTACGAGAGATTCCGATGAGAATCGTTCTACAGAGTAACCATGAAAAATATGCTTTTGCCTCATAACGTCACCAAATGACGTCATAATGTCTCAAGCTTGACATATCTAGAAAGCATATCATCGAGGTGTTCAATTTGAGGTACTACACGATATGGTTCCTAAAACTTGAAAATTTGACCTTGGGGTCAAATATGTTTGACCTCAGGCGCTAACCATGAAGGTCAAGGCCAATAGCCACCAAAAATTAATCATCTGAGCGCCAGACCATGAACTATATTCCCATGAAGTTTGAAGACGATCCGATCAAAATTACTCAAAAATAAGGGTTTCGTCGACTCCCCTGATTTGCGACAAAGTGACCTTGACCTTTGACCTTGACCTTCAAAATTTTATGCGCTGAAAGGGACCTCTATAGGCCTCTGATATGCGAAGTTACAAAAATTTCCAATGATAACTGTGCTCTGCAGAGTGATTTATATGTGATTACAGATTTTAAAAAAAACCATCTGAAGGTCAAGGCCAATCACCACCAAAAATTAATCAGCTGAGCGCCAGACCATGAACTATAATCCCATGAAGTTTGAAGACTATCCGATCAAAATTACTCAAAAAATAAGGGTTTCGTCGACTCCCCTGATTTGCGACAAAGTGACCTTGACCTTTGACCTTGACCTTCAAAATTTTGTGCACAGAAAGGGACCTCTATAGGCCTCTGATATGCGAGTTACAAAAATTTCCAATGATAACTGTGCTCTGCAGAATTTTTTATACGTGATTACAGACAAACAAACAAACAAACAAAAAAAAAATACAAGCTGACTAACATATCTTGCAAAAACTTCGTTTTGGCAAGATAACAAACAAACAAACAAACAAACAAACAAACAGAAAGGGGTGAAAACAGTAACCTCCATCCATCTTTGAAGATGGCGGAGGTTAATAAACCCCATTTGTTCAATGTTTCAGCTCGTTCGTGTCCATTCTTGCATTGACTGAGCGTGTCACATGCTGGGGAATTAGCAGGCCACTACCGTGGCTGTTGTAACGGGACAATCGGACCGACGGAACTCGGCGATCAAACCGCTCGGGTCGCACACGGAACGAGCACGCTAAGCAGCTCGTTCCGTACGGGTGCCGTCGAGGGTGTGAAGACTCGGTAGATCGCAACGTGGTCTGTAGGTATTTTAAAGATTTGGCAAATAACCCTGTACCACGTGATAGAAATATTGGCCCTTCACGGTCCAAAAAGGGGACCCGGACTTTTCCGGAGTTTTCCGAAGAAGTACGATCTGAATTCCGGGTGATCGGTCGAGCCAACTCTGCAACTCCATCTCGCGGTCGTGCTCGCGGCCGGCGCCCGGCCCCGCAACACTTTAACTTGAGAAGAGATTAATGGATTTCAATGAAACCAATAACGGTAGATTCAGCAAACACCCAGGAAGCATGTAGACACATTACAGTGGGGAAGGGACACAGTAACAAACTTCGACAAGCACATGCTCTGTTGTTTCCACACAGAAACCACACACGAATGCAAAACATGTATTAATGGTATAAACTAGTCTATTTTTTGTCAGGTCAGGCCAGATTAGATCTGTGACTTGCTACAGGTACCACGTAAACCCGTATTAACCTGTTTCATGGTCGGGTTGTCGGCGACTAAAGTCTCCCCCACCAGGTTTTCTGGTGAGGAGGGTGTATGGATGTGGACACCCAGCAGGATTAAAAACAAAACCTGTCAAAGGGCAGAGGACCTCCTTGTGAGCCAATGGCCATCCACATCTAGCGCCCAACTGTCTGCTGACATCCTCCTGCAGTTGGGTTACTCTTTTTAGGAGGTTGGTGGCATGACTTGCACTCCGGCCACCATAAAACCCTGCACTCTGCAAAACACAAGAAAACCGGAAAGAGAATTGAAAACACACCCTGTGGGAGTACCTGCCCTCTGCAGGGCAGCTCAACGGATAACGGGATTGAGGCAAAGCCTACGGGACCTCCGCTCTTTGTTGATAGGAGGGAAACCACAGGGTAACCTTCCCGGGTCAGATTGTGGGAGAGTGTGTCGGAGTGGTGCTGAGGTGCCGTCCACCAGAGAGCAGTCTCCTTGGGTTAACTTGAGGCGGTCCCTTCGGGTGGGCGCCTGGAATGTCCTATCCCGACGAAAGGATGATCACCTGTCTCTGTTATGATCTGAGCTCAAGCGTTTGGACATCAGTATTGCAGCACTCTCTGACGTTCAGAGACCAGATTGCGGCGAGATCATGGTGTGTGGTTACACCTACTATTGGTCTGGTCGTTCTGATGGTAACCATGCCCAAGGAGTTGCTGTAGCT
The DNA here is from genome assembly GCF_056783735.1 of Eptatretus burgeri. NCBI lineage: Eukaryota > Metazoa > Chordata > Myxini > Myxiniformes > Myxinidae > Eptatretus > Eptatretus burgeri. The sequence goes on along the minus strand of NC_140963.1, from coordinate 34,767,356 downwards.
GTGTCCAGTAAGATTATTCCAAAAATAATTGAGGTAACACCGGTCAACGAGCATATTATGAGACCAAGGATTCGTCACTCCTTGGGTGTCGTTTCTCTGGTCTCTGTGCTCCGACTGAGGCGAGTGATCTCACCGTGAAGGATGCATTCTACGCCACGCTCGAGTTTGTGGATGATGAGAGCCTCAAGCAAGATATTCTTCTTGTCTTGTGGGATTTCAATGCATCGACTGAAACTGACAGGGATGGTTATGAGAGATTGTTGGTCTCCATGGGTCTGGAACTGTTTACCAGAATAGCACAAAGTTCCTTTACTTTGCAAGAGGTCATGGACTTAGGGTGGCTGGTTCATGGTTTCAGCGCCCACAAGCTCATCGCTGGACTTGGTATTCCATCGCTGGCGGTGTGGCAAAGGAGATTGACCAAGTGCTCATTGATGGTCACTGGAGGATGATCCAGAACTACAGGGTCTAACTGATTGCTCAGTTCCCCAATACCGACTACAGGATTGTGGTAGCAACTGAAGTTTCAGCTTAAATCTGGGAGAATGGTACCAAAATAGCCGAGAATGGATGCTGGCAAGCTGAAGGACGAGAGGGTAGCAGCTGAGGAGTTTGTGAACAGGCTGAGTGGGAATTTTGGGATTCTGAGTGCTTTGGGGAATCCTGAATAGTTGTGGATTGCCTTCAAGACCACCATTATTGATGTTGCCAGGATATGTCTTGGAACTCACCATTGGGTGAAGAAGAATTTTGTCTCTCAAGGGACACTGGATCCCATTGACCAGAGTCGCAGGGCCAGGCTTAATAGCATAGCTGAGATGTTCAGGGAGTTGAGGCATAAAATTGTACGTGTGCTGAGGGTGGACAAGGAGGCCATTGTGCGAGGAATCTGTGATGGGGTAGAGCATCACCTGTGGTCAAGTGAATCTCGTCCTGCTTACAGTGGAATTTGCACATTGCGTTCCTCTCAGTCTGTTCCTCGGTGTACTGCAGTTAGAACGGAGGGTAGTGCACTCTTGACAGAGGAGTCCGAAGTGAAGGTCCACTGGGCCGATTACTTTGAGCAGCTGTACCAGGCTGACCCACAAGCTGTTGAGTTGGATGTCAGGGGAGTTACCATCCCAAATGATAACCCTACAATCAACTGTGATCCACTTTTGTTTGTGGAAATACAGGCTGTGGTGAACCGGTTGAGGTGGATTAAACCTCCTGGGATCTGTGGCATCCAAGCTGAACTTCTCAAAGCTGGTGGAAATGTTGTACTCATGTCATTGCATGCAGTTCTTTGTTCTGCATAGAACACATGCATCATCCCACCTGACTGGAAGAGCCTTGTTGTCCCTCTCTGGAAAGGGAAGGGTGATCGCCAGGACAGCAACAACTACCGAGAGGTGATGCTGCTCTCAGTGCTGGGCAAGGTCTTTGCTCGGATAATTATTGATAGGGTTCACCATCATCTCCTTGAACACCAGTGCCCAGAGCAGTCAGGCTTTACACCAAAGAGGTCAACGATTGACCATATCCTTGCTCTTCAGGTCCTCACCGAACGCAGGCGAGAGTTTCGGCAGGAGATGCTTGCAGCCTATGTTGACCTCCGCAAAGCATTTGATTCAGTGGATCGGGATGCCCTCTGGAGGATTCTTAGTCTTTGTGGGGTGCCACCAAAACTGATCAATCTGATGTCTGAACTATACTCTGGTACTGACAGTGCTGTGAGATGTGGTGATACCATCTCTGACTTATTTCCAATTGTTACACGGAGTTCGTCAGGGGTGTGTACTGGCCCCCACACTTTTCAGCGCTTGTATGGACTGGATTTTAGGGAGGATGTCGGAGAGATCAAGCTGCGGTGCATCATTTGGGAATGTCAAGATCTCGGACCTTGATTATGCAGATGATGCAGTCATCTTTGCAGAGACTTTAGATATCCTTTTGGGGGCCTTCGAGGTGCTGAATGAGGAGTCGGAGCCGCTGGGATTACGGGTTTCTTGGGTCAAAACTAAGATCCAGGCTTTCGGTGACATCTTGCATGCTGCTGTCCTGTCTGTGTCTGTTTGTGGTGAGGATGTTGAGGTCATGGAGAGATTCACTTACCTTGGCAGTGATATTCATGTCTCTGCTGGTTGTGAGTCAGAGATCAATAGATGTCTGGGTCGGGCCTGGGGAGTCATGGATTCACTAGATCATGGGGTGTGGCGCTGCCGGTACCTGTGCGGGAGGACGAAAGTCCGAGTCTTCAGGTCCTTGGTACTTCCAGTCTTGCTCTATGGATGCGAGACTTGTACTCTGACCAAGGATCTGAGACGGAGACTTAATTCCTTTGGTACCAGGTCTCTTCGGAGAATCCTTGGCCATCACTGGTCGGATTTTGTGTCCAACGAGCGGTTGCTGAGACAGACTCGGATGAGATTTGTTACCTGCATAGTCCGTGAGCGTCAGTTGCGGCTGTATGGACATGTGGCTCGTTTTCCTGACGCTGATCCTGCTCACCAGATTCTCTCAGTGAGGGAGTCTCGTGAGTGGAGGAGGCCAGTGGGCCGACCACGTGCCTCGTGGTTGCAGCAGGTTGACCATCATCTCAAGGAGATGGGGATGGGCCTGGCCAGACGGAGGCCCCTGGAGTACCGGCAGAAAGTGGACGCAGCAACGCGCTGCTCCGGCACATGCTCCCATACCTGACCTGTGTGTGTGTGTGTGTGTGTGTGTGTGTGTGTGTGTGTGTGTGTGTGTGTGTGTGTGTGTGTGTGTGTGTGTGTGTGTGTGTGTATGTGTGTGTATATATATATATATATATATATATATATATATATATATATATATATATATATATATATATATATATATATATATATATATATATATATATATATATATATATATATATATATATATATATATATACACACACACACATCTGTTTGCTGAAAACTGTTCAGCGTTTTTTGTTCATTGTGTGTGCATGACAGGTTGTAGCTGGGTTAAGATTTTTGAACTCAGGCTGGACAGTTTTGAGGTGAGTATGCATATATGAGCCATCATGCCAGCCCATAAAAAAAAAATAGATGGTAGACATAATGACAAACATAATAGCCCAGCAATACACAAAAGTTGTAATGGCAGGCTTACAACACAAACAAATTTGATGGTTGGTTATTCACTTCCACTTGCATCATTCCAGATTTTTGGTTTCAAATCATTAAAAAAAAAAACATGACATTGCGAGAGTTCATATTGCTTCAATCTTTAAAACACAGCTTAATGCTTATAGACCAGTGGTGCAAAGTGCATCAGCATGTTTAGTCACATGCTGTCAATCACAGCGTGCAAAACAGACCTTCACGTGATACAGGATTCCATTCGGGGGAATCTCTGGTATTCCTGTCACTCGACACTCGGCAGCACCTTCTACGTTCACCCAAAAACAACATATTGGATCAAACAAAAGGGCGAAGCAGCAACAGTCGCAAAACCAGCTTCTTTGTGGTTTGAAGAGGTATCGTCTCAGATAAGACGTATATTCCCCAACATTACGATAAGACGTATATTCCCCAACATTTCTCAAGGGCATGTTGAATCTCGTGTTGCCAGCACAACTCTTGTTTAGTGTTGGCAAACAAAACTCAGACAGATCTTTCAATGAAGTGCAAGACAGAGCTGCAGCAAACAGCTCAAAAAAAAAAACATAACAATAAAGAAAAGAAGCAAAAAATTCCTCTGCAAGCAAGTGCCAGCACATAAAAAAGAAAAAAAAATAGAAGATCAAAGGTGTGGTTGACAACTACACCATACATACAAACTTGAGATTTTTCTGCCATATTTTTGGGTGACAGAGAAGACAAAATCCATGCTTCAAAAGCCATAGATCCAAAATGTGACAATATTACAAAATAAAATCATCTGTAACCCAATGCTGGTTGAAAACCTCTCCAAGACGGCACCAATATATTCTATCTTGTGCTTCACCGATCCCCTTGATTCCTGCAAGCTTTGTAATCATGTCTCCACATCTGACTACATCGCTGGGCTTCTGATCACATTTCTCGGTGTCCATTCATTTATTGTTTTGTCCACATATCAGCTTTTCCAGCTGGATGAGCAGCCCATTTGTTGAGTACAAGTTATCTGTAGAACGCTGAGCTTCAGCAAGGTTTTGTTCCATATTTTTGTCACTGAGGATGGATTTGGCACCAGCGGTGATTAATGATAAAATGGTAATTTAAAACCAGATATTATAATTAATGCATAATAACTCTTCATTTCTAATAAATATAAATATATAATCACACAATATTGGAAATAATTTGAAAGCAGAAAAAAATGGGTATACTCGAAGAGCACTCAGTAGAGCACATACCTCCGCTACGTAATGCCTGATCCACGAGAACATATCAGGTCCAACACATTTTTGAAATATCATGCTATACAGTACTATATCGTTTTTGGCCCCATCTCTCAATGGTGAAGAATCACTTTAAAAATTAAATAATTCTCATATCCAGATCTTCGCCAAAATTGAATCAATTCTTCCTTGTCACACAATCAACATGTCCACCAAGTTTCATCCAAATCCGTCCGCAACTTTTTGAGATATTGTGCTATATATTAATTTAGCCTGATCCCAATGGTGAAGATTCACTTCAAAAATTATCGGATCTGGATCTTCACCAAAATATAATCAATTCTTCCTTGTCACACCCAACGTGTCCACCAAGTTTCGTACGAATCCGTCCACAACTTTTTGAGATATCGTGCGATATATCATTTTCGGCCCCATCCCTCAATGGTGAAGAATCACTTTTAAAATTCTAGGAGTCGGATCCGAATCCGGATCTTCCCCAAATCTAATCAGTTCGTTGTCGTCACACACCCAACCTGCTCATCAAATTTCATCCAGATCCACCCACAACATCATGAGATATTGTGCACACAAACAGACAAACAGACAGAGAGGGGTGAAAACATAACCTCCTTTACCTTCGGTGACGGAGAATGAAAATACTCTAACACGTGATCGTGTGATTGATGCTCAATCTCTTATGTCACTAGAAAATGTAATATAATTCGACGTAAATGTGTCTATGGACATGCCTCCTCCCCATTGAATGTCAACGCAATATTACGTTGTATCTCAATTAAAGGTCATCCGAAAAATTAAAGGTCACATGGGAGAGGGAGAAGAGAGGCATCAGATGTTTCTAACTCAAGTAAGGGTCTACAAATTGATTCTCAAAGGGCCTTGACCTGTTGAACCCAAAAATCGAAGCGGTTCATCTTTGTATTCCAGTACATACTTTTGCTGAGTTTAATTTGAAGTCCCTTGAGTGATTCTCAAGTTATTGTGGTGACATAAAACCCAATAATGGAAGCATGCACGGACGGACAACCCCAAAACATAATGCCTCCAAGCCTTCGGTGGCTGCAGGGCATAAAAATGAAAGTCTCTGTACTACAGTCATGTGTTGATATAGTACACTGTGGTTGACTGTCATGCAAGCAATTAGAAAGTGCCACACCTGCAGAAGGACTATAAACATATATGTGGTCATATTATTGTGGTGTGGCCAATACGATGGCTCCTGGGAAGGAAATATCACATGACAAGCAGATAGAAATAGTCATAACTTGTGAAGGCTTCTCTCAAGTGGTACATTGCAATCCGACCATGCTTGAGCAGGAATTGTGTGCAAGACTGACTGAGGACATGCAAAACTAGTGTTGTTGATAATAGGAGGTGGCCAAGGATGAAAGCCCAAGTTCTATGAAAAGTGATGTTAACCTCAGAGTATGTTCTCTACATGATAGATGATGATGATCCGGTATAGATCTTGTGAATAACCGAGCTGAAAGTACGGATATTAATGTTTCTTCAGAACAGCAAGATAACACATTAGCGCAAAGTGGTCTCAGTGGATGTATGTGTAGCTGCCCAAAATCCTTCACAAAAACTGTCTCAAAATGCTTGTGTGTGTACGCATGCATGCACACCAGCCCGAGAAGAAACAGAGGTAGACCAAAGATCAGATGGAGAGATTTATAGGAGTACGTGCAATAGCCTCAAATTATATTAAATAGTTCACATAATGGACCATGTTAAAGGAGGCCTTCAACCTGCAGTGGATTCAAATAATGGAGTGGACTATTCATCACATTACTGAGTGTTCCACAAGCACTCCATACCACTCTTATTCTTCTTTAACCTCATCAAGATGGTGGTGATCTTTCTTTTTTAACATCTGGCCCAGATACAAGCTGTCATACTCGATTGTTTTTTTTTTTCTAGTTAAACCTTGTTTATACGAGTTTGCTTTGTGGCAATAGGGTTACTGAACATATTCAAACCCACTTTCATTACTTCCATAGGATCGGTATCAATAAGTAAAGGTAAACCATTGTAGTTGTGTTTGAATGGTACAAAGCAACATTATGGTTGGCGTATATGGTGTCGAGAACGATGACATGATGAATAGCTACGAAGGTAATGCTTTTGATTATAAAACCGAGGATACACTAAAAACACCTGCTGGCATTCAAAAAAACACTTACGAAATAAAAACAGAAAAGTTCCAGCCTGGCAACAAGATAGCCTGTTGGTTCACCTTGCTTCACACAAACAAACCAGAAACCATGATACATTGATTAGCACGTCGACAGAAGAATAAACTACAGATGCATCAAGCAGCACGCGGCAGGTTATTCATGATTGATAACCCTGGCGATATGAACAAAGCTCCCAGTTTCATGACAAAGAGGGCACAGTTCTTATCCACAAACAGTCAAACACACAGTCATGTACACCTTTTTATGTGCAACTTGAAGCTGTACATAAAATATTAGTCAGATTTTATTATTTTTGTGGTTTTACACACAAACTGTGTGCATTCTCAAACCAATGCAATACCAACACTACAACTTATACTTGGGCTCCATGGACCGATTTTCCAAGCAAGCAGATAAGGATGTGGAGGCATCCTGGACTCTCATCAAAAATGGCATGAAACAGGGTGTCCAGGAAATGGAAAAGCATGTCCATAGGACGAAGAAAGAGTAACAACTCTAAACGACCGTGAACAACGTCTGAGCAAAAAATGTTTCATCTCTCATAAACGTAAAGCATGGAAACGTCCATTTACTGGCCGACACAGCGATGTCACAACATGAAATAAAATGCACACACGAACTCACAGCAAGATACAACAGGGAAAAAGGACTTACGATGGTATTGTTACGTTTGAGGGGGGGGGTATGCATTCAAAGGATAATTAGGATGTTTAATTAGGTATGCCATGCTGTTCGAGTGCACCAGGATCTCAATGTAATAAGTAGCAATTCAGTGGTGATAAGTTGTCTAGTAAATGTCCATTTCTTCAAGGGGGAAATGATAATTGTCACGTAATTAGATAGGGATACGGGATAGGGTAAGTGTGTCTGCGTAAACCCCTTTTAGTAGTCCCTGGAGGCTTGCCGTGACGTCACAGGACAGTGCTGCGGATGGCTCCGCCCCGTGATCACGATTGGCGGAAGGCGACGGCGCAGGGCCAATAAAACGGCTCGATTGGAAGTGACGAGGACTCGAGGATAAAAAGGTTCTGTTCGGCGTCGAAAAGAAAGAGGAAGAAGATCGGGACAGAAAAACAGTTCTGGTGGAGGCTGTTGTGCTGGGAGCGTGCTTTTTGTTGGGCTGATTCGATCCTGGTTTTCAGCGTGTCTTGAGGCCCTGCTGTGCTTCGTGCCTCAGCTCAGTTGGCTCTGGGGTTCTGCTGGCTCTGAGTACGGGGTCGAACGGCGGGCGGACCTGCCTCCCTCTCCTGCTTGCAACTTGGCGCCAGAACTGGCTCCCTGGTGGCTGTGAGCGGACTTGCGCCGACACCAGGAGGTCGACAGCACCACGGTGTCTCCTGCCCCTGACGAGCGCAACGCCAGCTCGTCCGACGCCAATCCAGGGACTGTTGCGTCTACACCACGGGCCAGCCTGACCACCAGGACCAGCTACGTTGTGTGTGTGTGTGTGTGTGTGTGTGTGTGTGTGTGTGTGTGTGTGTGTGTGTGTGTGTGTGTGTGTGTGTGTGTGTGTGTGTGTGTGTGTGTGTGTGTACCTGGCACCTTAGAAGGTTTGAGATTGGTATATCCATTGGAATTGTCTGTGTTTTCCCCACACCCGAACCCACACCACCATCCCGTCGAATCGCCCCGGATCCCTCTTCTTGCCGAGTCTTGTTATTTCTGGTTAGAGAAATAAACATTATCAACTCAGTGAAAAGCGACTCGTGCCACCTCCCTCGTCCCGTTTGCGGTAGAGCGATTAGAACCACCATCTTTGGGTTATAAAAATAAACCGCCTCCATCGTTTCGGCTCATTCTACGTTGGCGGGACTGTTCAAGTCCCGTGAACGTCACAGTATTACGATCAGATTTCCAAGAAAATTCAAAGCATTTTTTGGAATCATCTGCATTAAATGCAGTGAGAGGAAACCAATCGAGTGGATTTATGTGATTTATGCAACAATCGAGTGGCATCTGCACTTTTGGACAAAGCCGACGTACAGTAAGACCCCAACATTTGCAGGGGACAGGGAGAGTGGGGAGGGGGATAGGTTCCTGGAAAATGCCGCAAATGTCGGGGCATTGTTTCAATGGGAAATAGAGGGATAGGTTCCCAGCAGTTCGTAATTCATCATGGAAAAATTAAAAAAAAATTATGAACACGAATACACGTGATTACAGTTTCATTAAAATGCTTATAAATATCTATCTATATATTACTAAAACTTTCATCTTGTATAAATGTATGCATGTATATTGTATATGTTCCCGAAATACAGCCAAAACGGTACAAGATAGCGCAAAAATTTTAGTGCCACCTTACCATTCTCCTGCGGTGTGCAGTATCAAGTTTCGTTCAAATTGGGCAACGAAAAAATGATTTAAAAAAATCAATTCCCGATTCAGTCAAGTACTCTTCGGGAGAATTTGATCAATACAAACAACCTCAGCGGTATAGTTCGCTGGAGCTATCTTTTATTATTTTTATTATTATATTTAATAACATTATTGGAATTTATGATTTTTATTATGATTTATTTATTATTATATTTAATAACATTATTGGAATTTATGATTTTTATTATGATTTATTTATTATTATATTTTGGGATTTATTATTATGCTGGAAAAAATATATTATTTTTATTATTACGAATTATTTTAAAATCTCAAACATTGAGTATAGACAAAGAACGATTTATTTTTAAGCATAAAATAAACATCGCCATTTTGATCTAATACTTCCGTGTTCATGAATAAATAAAATTGTCTTTACAAGATTATGCACAATAATTTATTCGACTTTCTTTTCACATTGAAACGCAATATAAAGTTTCGTTCAAATCGGGCAACGAAAAAAATTATAAAAAAAAAAAAAATTCCTGATTCAGTTAAGTACTCTTCGGGAGTATTTGATCAATGCAAACAACCTCAGCGGTGTAGTTCGCTGTATCGATCTGTTGTTTTTTTTTTCTTTCTTTTTTTTTAAGCAACCGCTGTCACAACGGGAACCCAACAGGTTCACGGGTCATATAAATATAAATATATATATATATATGTATATATTTTTTTTCTTAAAACAGCAGGTATTGTTTCCAATTTTTATTTAAGATTCGATGAAACTATTGATGTGATAATGAGGAGTTTGAATCTCCGTGAACTCCTTTGAAGGGGATGCAGGTGAGGGCGCTAAAGGTGATGCCAGTGAGGGTTAGGGTTAGCATGTCAAGACAACAGGATGAGAAGAAACAATGAGCCGTGCATGGGTTGTGGGTAGATGGAGGAGGGGGTGGGTAGTGTGACCATTGTTTGTGGGGAATGGTGGTGGGGGATGGTTTATGCGCATATAGAGATGCTTTATGCATGGTTGGTGGGAGATGGTATATACATGGCTGGTGGGAGATGCTTTTTGAACTGTTATGCACGCAGAAGGTGAAAGCTGGTTGGTGCATCCACAAAAACACGAAGTACAGGGCAACAAATGTAGAAGCAGGTCACATTTTATGAACCGCGAATGTCGGGGTTTCCCATTATTAATTTCCAAGTATATCAAGGTATTTACCAATGAAGGCCTGGATCCAGAATCACAACAAAGGAATGTTGTTCATCGAATTGGTGATATCAATTTCTCAAAGGGCATTTCAACAATTCCCAACTCAATGAGCTATTGTCCTACAACTTTGATGTTGGTTCCAAACAACAATTTATGGAGACTTTTATCTCAGACTATATTTAAAAACATCTTCTTCTTCTTCCTCATCATCATCTGGTGCTGCTTCTCCAAAGACACAGTTATCCCCACGTTCTTGTGGGAGGAGCCTGGGGAGGTGATGGGAGGAATTTGGAATTTGTTCTTGGTTTGGTGCCGACAATAGCTTGCCCACTCTATGTGGACACTGTGGGATCTTTAACATCCACAAAGCAATGGCAGCACACGGGACGCCAGTTTAACGTCAATCAGAAGGAACGGCACACACATCGATTAATCACCCTGCATGTGAAACATGCGAAACACCGGATGGGTCGAGATTCGTATTGTGAACCATCTGATCAGGAATAATGTGCTACCAGATTTAAAATCGATTGAGGTCCCCCCCCCCCCCAGAGACCTCTGCCCACTGCTGCTGTTACAGGCAATTAACAGGATTGCACAGAAGCTTTAAATGCATCGTGACAAAAATGAAGTGGTTTACCTGGAAAACTATGAGGACTTCAGTACCATCTCATGAAAAGGCTGTCCAAAGCACACATAAATAAACAAACAAGCAAACAAATAAATAAACAAGCGGTCATAGACTGGAACTAACAAAATCGTCAACTTGACCTCTGACCTTGTCTAATAAAAGCTGTCTCCAGAGAAGGTAGCGATGCAAACCAGAAGTTTCTACGATGATTCTGTACCAAACCATCAAAAATCGAATGTTTTGGATGTTTGACCTCACTGTGACCTTCACCTTTGACCGATTTTGACCAAAATCTAATCAGCGCTAGCCACCACCCTCCTGAATCATGTGGTGTAATTTGACATTGGTAGCTTCTTCCGTTCTCGAGTTATCGTGCCTACAAACAAACAAGCAGTCATAGACTGGTACTTATGAAATCGTCAACTTGATCTCTGACCTTGTCTAATAAAAGCTGTCTCGAGAGAAGGTAGCGACGCAAACCAGAAGTTTCTACGATGATTCTGTCCCAAACCATCAAAAATCGAATGTTTTGGATGTTTGACCTCACTGTGACCTTGACCTTTGACCGATTTTGACCAAAATCTAAACAGCGCTAGCCACCACCCTCCTGAATCACGTGGTGTAATTTCACATTGGTAGCTTCCTCCGTTCTCGAGTTATCATTTTTTGGATGTTTGACCTCACTGTGACCTTGACCTTTGACCGATTTTGACCAAAATCTAATCAGCACTAGCCATCTCCCTCCTGAATTACGTGGTGTAATTTCACATTGGTAGCTTCTTCCATTCTCGAGTTATCTGTACCAAACCATCAAAAATCGAATATTTCACCTCACTGTGACCTTGAGCTTTGACCGATTTTGACCAAAATCTAATCAGCACTTGCCATCACCCTCCTGAATCACGTGGTGTAATTTGACATTGGTAGCTTCTTCCGTTCTCGAGTTATCGTGCCTACAAACAAACAAACAGAAACGGAAGTCATCAATATACTTACGAAATCGTAATAAAACAAACCAAATTGGTATACAGAGCAAGAGGTATCTTGGCTCTCTGGAATGCTGGATTTTATGAATGACTGAATGCAGAGTCATGGTACAAGGATCTCCATCCATGTCAGCAAACATAGCAAGTGGTGTACCACAACGTAGCATGATCCGTCCAGAATCCAAAGATAAAAGTTATTCCACAATACAACCCACAATTTCCGGAAGGATTTTGATCACAGAGTGTCAGATACACATGGCTTTTCAGATTCAACCTGGAAAATGCAGCCACGTACAATGGGAAGAGATTCTAGCAAGCCGAAGACATGATGGGATCAGCAGGCAAAATAATTACACTTGCTTCAGTTGATCATGAAAAACATCTCAAGGTGTAATTATTTCAATGAAATCTTCAATTTGATTGACTGAATGTGTCAAGAAGAAAAAGAAGATGCTTGGATTAATCTCGAACGTCATTCAACCAGTTTCTTACTTTTGTACAAGACTCTTACGGTATGCTCGACAAGTGTGCAACCCTTTCATCGTTCAGCATGTCAAGCAGTTGAGAAGTGATCAATGCAAGGCATCCAAGATGATTTGGTGTTTCAATGACAAGGAGCACCCCATACGTTTGGGCTTCCTACTTGAGTACAGGTATCACCAGCAGATTAAAATCCAAGTTTAACCGTTTCCATAATGTCACATGTCCACCCCATACCACGAGTCCAAGAGTAATCAATCAATCGCATAAGAAGGAGAAAAAAAAAATCGAACACCGGCACTTCCAAATGAAACTCTACCATTCAGCAGGTAAATATATTGCAACCTCAATTACAAGACAATAATACGTTGAAGTACAGCTGTTTTTACAGCCATTTTTCCATGCTGTGCAGGGGTTAGCTTTTCTTGAGGCAATGTTTTATGGCCGGATGCCCTTCCTGACGCCAACCCTGGTCACCTCTTACGACACACAGGGATATGGTACACCTATTCTAACCAGGGCATACACCGGGACCAGTACACTGGTACTCATTTCGCCAACCTCAGAAGGATGACAGGCTGAGTCAATCCCTTGGTGTTAATTCAGCAGTCAACGGGGCTTGAACTCAGGACCTTTGGATCCCAAGCCAGCCACCCTAACCACTAAGCCAACACCAGGCTCAAATACGTTGTAGTATCTGAAACAGAAATGAAGACTGCAGTCGTACTACCCCAATCCTTCCCCAGAAAACCTTCAGTGAAGTTATGTGGTTCAGATGAAGCCATTCACTTAGGAATCAAGAGCTCCATTAACAAAGGAATTTCCATCCTGAACTTTGCCCCGTTCGGTCTAAAGTACAAACAGTACGTATGCAAACTAGCGTCATGCACCATGCGCCTCTCCATTTTACTGGCACAAATTAAAAAGTTCAGATTTTGTTTGCCTTTTAAAGCAACGTTTACCATCTCAACACAGCCCAGGCTTTCAAGTCCATTTTCAAGGAAATACTGCTCATTTTAAAGCGGGCATTTCACAAAACATCCAAAATAAAAGGAATGCACACAATTTTGTCCGTCTGTTCAACAATGCAACTCCGAAGTCAAGGGTTTTGAATGGAAGCAAGAAAGGACCGACCAAGCAATTTATTCCCAGGAATAGAAAGTCAACACTTCAACAAGCGGAAACACAAACGACAATATTTCCTGCTATATTGAGCCACCACGCGTGGAACAAAGGGAAATACACTTCCAAGGATGGTTTATTTTAACACCATAAACGGTGGTGGTAATTTCCTCTCCAAAACAAACAAAACAATACAAGTACAAAAATCAACAGGCACATGAAAGGGTGGGTAGGCTGCCTTCGCTCCGGGAGAGGAAAGTGGTGAGGTTGTGCCGGGTTACGGCTCCAGTGCAAAAAGCATGCCGGCGAGTCAATGGCTAATTTTAACCTGCGATCCCAGGACTTTGAACAAATCTCCATCAGCGTGTGCACGACACGACCACAAGTGTTGGGAGAGGAATGAAGAACGCAGGTTTTCTCCAACAGGATGGGGTACGGACGCAGCGCACTTACCTTAGAGCTTTGGGGGTTCAATTCCCCGATGCAACAATAAAATGTCGGGTTGGTTCTGTGCAGGCAGCGTGCCACGTCACTGAGTGCGCCGTCCCTCGGATGGACGTTAAGCAGGGTGCCCCATCTGCCTGCTAGCATTCGTTGGTGGACGTTAAAGATCCCACGATGTCTTTTCGCGATTTTGAAGAATACGTGAGCTGTCGTCGTCTTCCCAACCTTCCGGCTCGTGAAAGACTTGGGCCAAAACCTTGCCCCAACCAATCCCACAGGAAATTGGAATTCTTCTTCATCTTCTTCTTTAATGGCCACAATTATTCCCACATTCTTGGCCCAAGTCTTTCCTTGGCCCTTGGGAGAAGCTTGGCCCAAATCTTTCACCAACTGGCTGACCCGGCATGTCGTTCGACGAAGGTTGAGGCAGCAATTTGGAATTTGTCCATGGTGCCAGCAATAGTTCCATCACTCTCCACGAAAGACACCGTGGGATCGTATACATCCACCAACTAGTGTCAGAAGAAGGGACGCCCAGTTCAACATCAATCCGAGGGATGGCACACTCGATGAATCGACCTGCCTGCGAAAAACTGGGATAACGGTTTGGAGCTGCGTCGGGATTCGAACCCAAGCGAAGCTGGGAATAATTGGGGCTGTTAAATAAGTCATCGTAAGTAGTAGGGTTATCAGCTCACATCTGTGGATCAAATTTCAAATCTTGTGCCAATGTCAACAGCACTGTCCCAATCCGTGGTTGCAGATGTCATGTTGAGCCATTACTCCAGAGAAAGTGGTGAATTGAGATTTAACTCTGACCTTTGGGCGGTATTCCAAGATGTTATACAGTGACCCGATCGGGATTAGCAAGGGGGTCTCTGGGCTCGTCATTGTACATTTTAAATGTTTTAAATCCACAAATCAATATTTTACAGACAAAGCAACGCAAGCACGGAGTATCATGATGATGATCGTAATTGATCAATGGAAGATGAGGCGCTGCGGGGTGGTGGTCGAATGGCAGCTTAGCTGCCGGGGTTGCTATCATTTCTTGAAGCGCGACTGTGTCGCTGATGCAGTGTCCCTCTAGCAGTACACACACTGGAACTGGTACTCATTTCGCCGACCTCGGAAGAATGACAGGCTGAATCAACCCCCTGATATATTAATTCAGCGGCCGACGGGGCTTGAACTCAGGACCCAAGGATCCCAAGCCGCCACCCTAACCACTGAGCCAACACCAGGCTGTTGCGGGGTGAGATGGGAGATGGAGGAAACCTCTTACAGGTGAAAAATAAATAAAATAAATAACTAGTTATAATAAAATAAAAGACATTCAATCGCAAGGAAACAACGAGGAGGTCAGAAAACGACACACATTTCCAACCTAGGACGATGAGAAAGCATCCTTTACGACGTCCAGACAAGACGTAACCAGGGGCAACCGCGAGTGTAATATACATACACCGCCCAGAGAGCAGAACTCCCAAAGGAAGGAAAAGAATGATCAGGACGAGCATGACGAAAGGACGAGGAGAAAAAAATAAAAATAAAAAAATTGAGAAATACGCGCAAGCCAAATACAAACGGACAAAATGCAGGACAAACAACAGTCCGCACGGTGCATGCACCACAACATGGGGGATGCTTTGATCAACACATCGATCCACCGACTTCAATGGACCATCGGACTCACTCACTCACTCACGTCTTCGGACTCACTCACTCACGTCTTCGGACTCACTCACTCACGTCTTCGGACTCACTCACTCACGTCTTCGGACTCACTCACTCACGTCTTCGGACTCACTCACTCACGTCTTCGGACTCACTCACTCACGTCATCGGACTCACTCACTCACGTCATCGCACTCCGAGACGATAGTTCCAACAGCAGGATCGACATCACCGTGCACGAAGGAAAAGCTTCACCGAAACGAGCGTAACCAAGTACAAGGCTCGTCGCGGGTTCCTGCGAGGTTCGCGTTGTCCGCCCGGAGGACGGTGGGACACGAGGCGGCGACACGGACAAGTAAGGAGGGTTCGTGCACTTCGTCATTTGGTTTAGCGTCGCTCGCACTCCCTCCATCGCCACGACGACACCGGTGATGAGGGGGTGTGCGAAGGCGATAGGAAGACGAGGTGAGGAAGAGCACTCGAACGTGTCCTCGAAAGGGCAGAACATTTAAAAGACAAAACAATAACAAGGAGGAATCCCCGCAGCGTGAGCGCCAACGGCAGCAGGGTAATCATGATGTAGGTCGGGCGCGAGGGGCGCACCTGGAGGGGGAGATTTAAAAAAAAAACACACAAAAGGGGGACAGGTACACCGCGAGTAGCCGGCTTACCTGGCCGCAGAACAGCGAGCAGGGAGAGCGCAGCGAGGATCGGAGCTGCTGCCTGGCACGGCGCCATGGCGCGGATGGTGGGCAGGGCGGAAAAGAAAGGGAGGGAGAGGACCAGGGAGGGATGGGGAGGGGGGAACTGAGAGAGGGCGGGTAACAATAAGAAATGGGGAGGGGAGTCGAGGAACATCAAGTTGTTGTTGGTGTTGTTTTTTTCCATGACAATGCTTTCTTCTGTGTTTTAGAGTAATCCGTGTGATGTCGAAAGGAAACATTAAAAGGAATTAAATACAAAGGCACAACAAGCCTGGGCCTAGTGGGCGATGAAAACACTTAAACTCACAGGTTCTGACCGTAAGCTGAGTGAGAAGGATGCTGCGAACTACACAACTATGGCCGATAAGCAGGAATGAATGAATGAATAAATAAAGATGGAGCTCAAACATGTCATGTGGCTCATCATGGATCTGTGATGGGGGTTGGGGAGATGGGATGATGTGGGGGTGGAAATTGGGTTGGGGAAGGGATGGGATGATGGCTGTAGAGGAGTGGGGTAGAGTAGTGAATGGGGAGTTGGGTAGAGTAGTGAATGGGGAGTGGGATAGGGTCCTGGATGGGTAATGGGGTAGAGTAGTGGATGGGTAGTGGGGTAGAGTAGTGAATGGGGAGTGGGGTAGAGTAGTGGATGGGTAGTGGATGGGGTGTGGGGTGGAGTCCTGGATAGGTATTGGGGTGGAATGGTGGATGGGTAGTGGGGTGGAGTGGTAGATGGGTAGTGGGGTAGAGTAGTGGATGGGGAGTGGGGTAGAGTAGTGGGGCGAAGTAGTGGATGGGGAGTGGGGTAGAGTCCTGGATAGGTATTGGGGTGGAGTGGTGGATCGGGAGTGGGGTGGAGTGGTGGATAGGTAGTGGGGTGGAGTAGTGGATGGGGAGTGGGGTAGCGTCCTGGATGGGTAGTGGGGTGGAGTGGTAGATGGGTAGTGGGGTAGAGTAGTGGATGGGGAGTGGGGTAGAGTAGTGGGGCGAAGTAGTGGATGGGGAGTGGGGTAGAGTCCTGGATAGGTATTGGGGTGGAGTGGTGGATCGGGAGTGGGGTGGAGTGGTGGATAGGTAGTGGGGTGGAGTAGTGGATGGGGAGTGGGGTAGCGTCCTGGATGGGTAGTGGGGTGGAGTGGTAGATGGGTAGTGGGGTAGAGTAGTGGATGGGGAGTGGGGTGGAGTGGTGAATAGGTAGTGGGGTCGTGGAGTGGAGTAGTGGATGGATGGTGGGGTAGAGTAGTGGATGGGGAGAGGGGAAGAGTCCTGGATGGGGAGTGGGGTAGAGTAGTGGATGGGTAGTGGGGTGGAGTAATTGATGGGGAGTGGGGTAGAGTCCTGGATAGGTATTGGGGTGGAGTGGTGGATGGGTAGTGGGGTGGAGTGGTGGATGGGTAGTGGGGTGGAGTGGTGGATGGGTAGTGGGGTGTTGTGGTGAATAGGTAGTGAGGTGGAGTGGTGGATGGGTAGTGGGGTGGAGTGGTGGATAGGTAGTGGGGTGGAGTGGTGGATAGGTAGTGGGGTGGAGTGGTTCATAGGTAGTGGGGTGGAGTGGTGGATAGGTAGTGGGGTGGAGTAGTGGGGTGGAGTAGTGGGGTGGAGTGCTGGATGGGTAGTGGGGTAGAGTAGTGAATGGGGAGTTGGGTGGAGTAGTGGGTTGCGACGGGTAGAGTGGTGGTTGGCTGATGGGGTGAGGTGAGTGTGGTGATGGTTTCAGTCAATACCACCATAAGTGCATCGATTAACATAACAGATACATGTCCCCAAACAGATTTTCACAGAG
Organism: Eptatretus burgeri; assembly: GCF_056783735.1. Taxonomy (NCBI): domain Eukaryota; kingdom Metazoa; phylum Chordata; class Myxini; order Myxiniformes; family Myxinidae; genus Eptatretus; species Eptatretus burgeri. Next base: position 34,749,436 of record NC_140963.1, on the reverse strand, counting down.
TTCCTCTGGTGGTGAGCTGGTTTATAACAGCCTGTGGGTTTTATATGAAATTTCAGTGAATTGAGGTTGTCCACATCATCAAAGAAAATCGTCATTAATCCTCGAGCACAGAAAACAAGTCGATTTACAAAGGTGAAATCTTTTACCGTTCACAATTACAGTTTATTGGTTCACAAAAAAGTAAGTGACCACTATATTCGTTATTGTTGTGTGTCTGTCTGTCTGTCTGTCTGTCTGTCTGTCTGTCCCGAGCATAGCTCCGTGGGTTTTGATCCGATCCTGATAAAATTTTGGTGGGAGGTTTATATCATGATGTAGTTGTGTTTTCCTGAGAATGGGCATGCTGCACCCATTATGAGCAGAGCCACGCCCAAAAAACATGTGTTTTTAGGGGGTAGCCGATTTCAATTTACATCTTCTCCGAGGGGGTTTGTCGAATCTGGCAGGGGTTTCGGTATTTGGTTAGCCCAATGGCACCTACATAGCCCCACGGAGCTCGATTTTTCATTTTCGTCCCAAGTTCAAGGTCACAAGGTCACGAACTTAGAAAATTGCGAATTTTAACATAAAAATCCATCTTCTCTGAGGGGGTTTGTCGAATCTGGCAGGGTTTTGGTATTTGGTTAGCCCAATCGCACCTGCATAGCTCCACGGAGCTCGATTTTTCATTTTCGTCCCAAGGTCAAGATCACAAGGTCACGAACTTAGAAAATTGCGAATTTTGACATAAAAATCATACAACCGCCAAAACTTTGAGAGTTAGGATGACAATATTTTTTATGCATAATCTTGAGGTCATTCCCCACCTAAAGGCTTCAAACCATTTTGCTCTATCTCGAACACCTTGCCCGTGGCGCCCCCTTCAAGTTTGTTTTTACGCTGATTTCATCAAAGTATGGATAATCCGAGGAGTGCGAAATGCCATATAGCCTATATGATGTTATATTGTTTCTGGAATGTTACAGAGGAAGTTTTGCACCAAAGGTCATAATCCTTGACCTTTGACCTTTAAAGTTCACAAAGGTCAAATTTTCAAAGTTGTGGGAATCGAACCAGGTTTTCGACCTTCTTCGATGAACTAACTCCATTAAGCTATAGCACGTATCCTGTTTCCTTATTTTAATGTCCACAACATTGTTTTGGGACCTTTAAAGGTTATGCAAAGGTCAAATTTTGAAAGTTGTTGAACGAAACCGGGTTTTCGACATTTTGCAGCTAATAACCTGTCACTCGTACCACATCATGTTGATCATTTTTATAACTTGGTCAAAAATTATCACATTGTTTCATTCTTGACTTCTGAAACAATCTACATCGTCAAATACCGCTCGTGAACCATTGTCGTCTTCAGACTTGTGAACTTTTTTTTATTTTTTATTACAGGTGTTAACAATGAGCTTCGTTCAAAATGATTATGCAGATTATGATTTTGTCTGTCTGTCTGTCTGTGAGCATGATGTCTCAAAAAGTGGTTTGGGATGACAAGAACAAGCGGATTCGATTTTGCTTCAGGTCTGGATCCAGATCCGACTCATCAGTGGGATACACAATGTAAACTGTTCACCTGGCGGAGGCATGTGCTCTACCGAGTGCCGTTCGAGTTCAGCATGCACGTGCAGCTTGTTCACCCTCATGTGTTCTTCCTTTTTCTTCCCCTACCTTGATCTCACCCTCATTTCTATTCTGCTGTTAGTGTTTCTCACTTGCCATTTTGTTCCCTTACATTCTGCTTGAGCTCTTCCATGAGCCTCGATCATGTACGTATATGTATATATTTTTAATACTTTTTGGGGTATTTGGTCATGGTTTTTTTTTCATCATTACACCCACTCCCCCCCCCCACATAGGAAGGGGTCCAGACCCCCAGGAAACCCCCTCTGCCCCCCCCAAATCCACCTATGCATCTCTACATGCACACACAAAGGTGGACACTGTGAGACCTGGAAGGACTCCATTCCACCTTCTGAAACCCACATATAGAACCACCAGCAAAGGACTTTGGTAATGGAACACACCCCAGAGAACTCCAAAGATACAAGCCTGTGAGAAGGTAATCCCAGACATGAAACTGAGGATATTCAGATTTTTTTTATCATTTTCCATTTATCGTAGTGAAGAGACAGAGCAATGATGTGTAATGTGACATCATATTTCAGTTAGTTGAAAAGTTTATTATTTTCTCATGATCAGCGGACATGCTTGCAGCCGCAGCCTGCATGTCGTGGAGGTTGTATGAATCGTTTGGCACAATGGTGGATTTATCTGCAATGCTGTACAGAGTATGTTTCAGTGAAGTGGAGGTCGTTAATTTATGGAGTCCAACACAGGCGGAGCCACACCTCACATCATGGAGGTGGTTGCGGCCTGGATTCTGAGCAGTCTGAGGAAACAAGTTGTTTGATCAAATAGTGGAAAGCGTGAAACGGAACTCATGCCACGATGTTGGTGACAGAAAACCAATTCTTCATTTACAGTTTACACATTTTACCCAAATTACCTGGATACCTTAAACCTATCCTTCATCAAACAAATATACAAAAGTAATCGGCACCATCTCTGAATTCTGAAACCAGAGCAGCAGTCATAGTTGTCTATGATGATGGTACGTTGAGATGTTTTTTATCGGGCGTGTGATGATCGACTTCATGCAGTTGGAACAACCACAACTGATTTACAATGAAGACAACTGTGAAGAAAATGACAAAGCAGAAGTGGACGTTATAGGTTCTGTGTCGGACATTGATGATACAAACAAGACAGTTTTGTCGTTTCTGTGCAAAGCATTCTCGTTCGGACTTAAATGTCAGCCACATCCAGAGGAGAATTCAACTGTTAGGTCCTAACACAGGAGCTCCTCCACAAGAGAGAACGGTGAACCAAGATGCGCATGACCCTTGTAAAAATGGCACGCTGAGTGGACAAGTACACTGAGAGTGGGGCCCGGATAAATGCCGAGTCTCTCGGAAGGATCCTCGCTTCGAAGAGGGCATCTTCATGAGCACCAACAGCAATGCAATCCCAGCATCTCCACTCTTTGATCCACGCCCTCCACCTCCCCAGCGATAATCACAGCTACTCGTGGCCTCCAAAGCCTCTTCTTGCCCAGTTTATCCTGCGCTTACTTGAGCAAATCTATTCTCAACGATGACTGTTGCTGACCTGGTTACATGCCCACTGTACTTTATATTTATTATTATTATTATTATGATTATCAACCCAGTTCATATTTTCCCACTCTACTTAACCAACATTCGAAGTATGGCACTCTCCCATCCAAAACCATGATCTTTTCTATGCCCGTTAAGCCCCCTCAACCCCCACGCCCACCTCCTTCCAAATCTTCAGATTTTCTTTCCTGAGAGTTTCCTTCTGCATCCATCTTGTCCACCCCATGCATCCTCCCCATCATCCCCCCCCCCCATGTGCATCCTCCCCTACCACTCATCACCCCCATGCATCGTCTCTGATCACTCATCTCCGTCCCTCCCACACTCATTATTTGTCCAAGTTTCCCTTGATTTATTCTTTTTCTCTTTCTTTCTCGCTCTCTTTCTCACTCTTCCATGAGCCTTGACCATGTATACAAAAAAGTACTAAACTATTGTAAGAATAAACATCTCAATAATATTCTTGTTCGTTAGGTCTGTCTATCTGTAACATTCTGTTCCACCCATTAGTTGGACAGTTCACCTGACTCCACCCACATTTCCACTTGAAAAAAAAAAATTAAAGGGTCACCATGTTGGTGCTTACTGCAATGCAAAGTCAGACCTCTTCAGAGCTGTCATAGTCACAATCGCCATGTCTTCTCGAAGTTTTCCCTTCATTGTAAAACGACCAAAGCGACAGTTAAAAGGGTGCCAATGGGTATCACAGGCCTTGTGAAGATAGGTCTCAGCAATCGACCACCCAAATAACTATGTGGCATTCTTTCAGGCAGGGTTTAAACCCATCTCTATATATTTTCCACATATCTCATGGGATTGTGAGTTGGACAGGCGACCGTAGTGGCCATGACCTGCTCCTGGTCACATGTTTTTTTCTGCATATCTCATGGGATTGTGAGTTGGACAGGTGACAGTAAAGGGTTGTGAGGAGGTTTTAGGCTTTAAGTGGGGAGGAGATTGATGTCTTAGGATTGGGAAGTGGAGGTTGAGCACTTGGGGTTGTTGAGGGGGGGTAGAGTAAAGATGGTACAGAGTTAGGAAGGGAGGTTGAGGCTTTGGGGGGGGGGTATGCAGGACTTTGAGGGAGAGGTGAAGAGTTGTGGTGGGGGGGGGAGGTTGAAGCCTTTGAGTGTGGAGCGGATTGCTGCCTTTGGGTTTGGAGGGGGAAAGGGGGGTGAGTACTTAGAATAGGGGGGAGTGCAAAGATGGGACAGAGAGTTGTGGGGGGAGTTGCTGCCTTAGAGTTTGGAAGGGGAAGGGGAAGGTGAGGACTTGGGATAGGGGTAGTGAAAATATGGGACAGAGTTGGGAGGGGTGGTTAAGACTTTGTGGGGGTGGGGAGGGGGTGAGTTGTGGTTGGGGGTGAGGGGTTGAAGACTTGGAGTGAGGAGGGCATTGATGCCATCGGGTTTGGAGGGGGAGGGTGAGGACTTGTGGTTTGTGAGGGGGGGAGGGGAGAGATGGGGACTTGAAGTCACATTTTACATTTTGTGGAATTCCCACGGGTCTCTGCTCGTTCATAATATTGTGTATGTACTAAATTCTAACTCTTATAGACAATAATTATGGGACATCAAAATGAAAAAAATCAGTTTTCTCCTTTCATATGCTGCACAAGACTGCGGGTAGCTTCATTGGCTGAGGGCATGGCTATGCTGCTGATGCAGTGCCATATGTTTTGGCTCAGGGCAGGAATTTGTAATTTGTTCATGGTGCCAGTGATAGGTCGCCTGCTCTTTGCGAAGGACACCGTGGGATCTTTAACATACACCAACTAATGCTAGCAGTTAGGACACCCAGTTTAACGTCCATCCGAGGAACGGCACAAACAATGATGAACCACCCTGCCTGTGGAACACCAGGATGGCAGTTTAGAGCTGGGTCGAGATTCAAACCGAGCTAGACAGCTTGGAGAGGAGTGTGCGTATCTCGAGGGCCTCAGCCCAAGGCCGTCGTCCTACCAGCCCAACATCACAGTGAAATCTAAAAAAATAGTGATTTTTGTAACAATATTAATTGTCACATGAACCATCAATGATCCACGACTTATAAGTGTGTCATAGTGCACATTGACTAATGTGAATCAACCACTTATAAACATTATATATAAATGGATTTCACTCTTTCATTCATAATACAAGCCTAGTGTTGGTTTAACGGTGATGGTGGCAGGCTTGGGATTTTTGGGTTCAGAGTTTGAGTCTCTGTGACCGTTGAATTAACACTAGGTGGGGTTGACTCAGCCTGTTACCCTTCCGAGGTTGATGAAATGAGTACCAGTGTACTGGTAATAGGGGTGTTGCATCAGTGGCATAGCCGTGCCCTGAATGAATGATGCAACCAGCAGCCACAGACTGCACAAGAAAAATCATTCATATCAGTGAACCATCCATCCACTGGGACTATACTCTGTGCAGAGCGTTGGTGCTGCCTAAGCAGTCTCCTTGGCTATTGGGCACAATCCTGGACAGGTCGCCACTCCGCCACAGGATACCAGCAAGCTGGCGCTCATTTTGCCAACCTCGGAAGGATGACAGACGGAGTCAACCACACCTGGTTTTAATTCAACAGCCGAGTGAGATTTGAACTCAGGATCCTCGGACCCAAGCCCACCACCCTAACCATTACACTAACACCAGGCATATCATTGAACCCTGTTCAACTTAATCACTCAAATACACTGTACTCTTGATGGAGCATCCATGCTGTCAAGGTAGTTCCTGGACAATAGTTATGTTTGGTGGTTAGCAGTTATTGAACTGCCTGGACATTGAACCCAGCACCCAGTCTGGTCAAGAATTTGAAATTCCTTTAAGATGCCCGTGTTAACTCACCTACTCTTCACAAGACATCATGGGATCTTTAACATCGACCAACATCCAGTGCTGACAGATGGGACCTCCAGGTTAACATCCTTCAGATGCACCAGCACACATTTGATGCCTCCTCACCCTGCATGGGAAACACCAGAATGACCGCTTATAGCTGAGTAGAGATTTGAACACAGGCTGGACAGCTCAGGTGAGTGCACATATCTCAAGGATATCCTAGCTTCAGCGCCTTCTGTTCGATGCGTTGTCCACTTCCATGCCAACCTTGAACATCATTACCTTCGCATTCTGCGAAAGGTTATGTTTTGGTCGCTGTGTATTTATTGATTTGTGAAAATGTGTGTTTGTTTGTTATTCGTATAACTCAAGAAGTATTAAACCGAATTGCATGAAAATTGGTGGGATGATTCGTGATTATCCAAGGACGATTTGATTAGATTTTGGGAGCGATCGGGTCAAAGGTCAAGGTCAAGGTCATGAAAAGGTAAAAAAACAAACTTTTGAGCATAACTTCCTTCATAAGACAGCTATCGACATGCAACCAACGCCATATTGTTCCATGACGAAATACCTTTCGGGTACGTGGTGTCAGATTTGACGTGACTTCATCAGAAGTGCGTCAAAATGACGTCACAAGATGACGTAAATTTTCAATTTTCGACCTCATCAGTTTTGATCATACCGTTTTGTAGGATTTACCTTAAGGACATCACACACCAAATTTGACGTCGTTCGGACTGACCGTTATGACGTCATTGACGTTTGAACATAACGTTTTTCAATTGTGGCTAAAATGTCCTGATATTTTACATTCAAATATCTATGTAATTTGTAAAGGAAATTGTCCCAAATCCAGGCATTATGATCAGTACCAAAATATCTGCTTATTTATGAACAGGTTTTGCAAATTAACTCTATGGTCAAGGTCAAGGTCACACTCAAGGTCAAAATATACTTGTAGGCATAACTTCAGATCTAATAGAGCTATTGACATGAAACCAACGTTAAAATGTTCCGTGAAATAAGAGCTTTCAGGATGGTAGTCCGCGATTGGTAGTGACGTCATTGGAAGTGCGTCAAAATGACGTCACAAGATGACGTCATTTTTAAACTTTCGATTTTTTTCAGTGTTTATCATTCCATTTTGTTGGACTGCCCTCAATGACGTCTAACACCAAATTTGACGTCCATCGGACTAATGGTTGTGACGTCATGGACGTTTTTAAATGACGTTTTTCAAATGTGCCCGGAAAAAAAGTAGCGGCGGCGAAGGTATGCGCTCTACCGAGTGCCCGTTCTAGTTCGATGATGTGGATGGCAGGGTGTGGATTTCTATTATTTTAGAAAAGCTCAAAATATGAAAAAGTTCATATCTTCTTGTCATTTTAACCAGTTGATTTGTAAAGCACATCATCAAAATGCATGCTACTTTATATAAAGGAGACCAAATTATTGCAAGGCCTTTATTAAAATTATTTTCATTCTTTTCTTGAAACCTCGACTACAAAAGGTATTACAATTAATTGCCTGCAATTACCTTCTCTGCACTCTCTTCACCCTTTATCAAACAGCACAGTAATCGATTCTACCTGGCAGGTGCATAAATAAAGTATTACATCTGTTAAAACAGCATTAATTGTCTTGTTACTATTCCTCAACTCTTTTTGGCCAAGTTGCTGAGATGAAGTGCATTTTAAACCATAAACCTACACTATGTGTGTACAATCGCAGTGCACACACAAATCAATAAATTTGTTCCTTTCCCTTTTAAATATTTTACAAGCAGATTACTTTCTATTTTATTTACATTGCTTTGTTTTGTTTGTTGCTTTCAAAATTGAAGATTTACGAGTATATTTGTTGGTCTGGCTATCTGTCTGTATGTCAATCGCTGAAATGTCACAATTTTACTCCAATCTTCAAAAAACCTAACCACTTGGTAGTGGTTGTCACATAGTAGAAGCCTATTGATTTTGACGTCATTAGTTCAAAGGTTAAAGTCACAAATCGTCCTTTTTCATCCGATTATATATATATATATATATATTGTTATTTATATATATTGTTATTGTTATTGTTATGGATTTCAGACTCGGATCCGACTAATGCATTTAAACATTTAGGTCCTCAGACAGTTATTTCCCTAAATGCATGTCCAGGATAGACCTATCCCCATGTCTGGTGGGATTCTAACTTTGATGCGTTTGAGAAGGGTATAAAATAGATTCCTTTTCTTATGGGATGGCCTTTTTCTCTTTGCGACAGACACATTCATGCACACGAGATAGCCGTTAGCCCAACGGAGGCTCGTCTACCCCCTTCCTTCAGGACCCATTGGCTTGGAGGTGAACGATTTATTAACACTTTGACTTGCAGAACATTTGATTAAGCACACTGCGGGCTTTTCCTGAGCAGTTATTGTGATGGTCAAATACGGCTGTGGATCATTTACCTCACCCACCTATTTTCCATCGACTTTCGACGCCCACCTTTTTCCATCGACGTTCGACGCCCACCTTTTTCCATCGACGTTTAACACCACGTTCAGCAGCTCTATGGACGCTAACTGGCTCTTTTTCGTATAGGGCTGAACATTGAGGTGATAATTGCTCACTGACGTTTTGTGAGCGCTTCACGTTTTCGCTAGGTAATATTGGCAAATGGCTGCTTTCTGCCATTCGTCCAGCACCACAAGCATGGCATCGTAAGGAAGGAATGATCGCGAGATTGGCGGTTTTGTCACATGTAACAATGTGCCAATAGGCAAGGTGGATTTGGCTGAAGACTGCTTGAGGCTGCGCCCAGCCTGGCCACCTATAAAAAAGACAAGAGGACCGTTTTTGTGACAGTTGGTAAACAGCTATTTTCAACTACAGTCAGTTCCAGTCAGACGGTTGGTGAGCTGGCGACAGTTGAGTTTGTGACAGTTTGTGACGGCCTTGCAGCCTTGCAGATCTGATCGCTGGTGACAGCTTCTCAGAGCGCCTCAGTGCCTTACAGCTTCTCACAGTGCTTTACAGCTTCTCACAGCACCTCACAGTGCCTCATAGCTGTCCATTGGTTGTAGCTCCTGGTGGCTCCTGACAGTGGGTGACGCTTAGACCGTTAATGCTGGTTCTGCCCGAGACCTGCTCTTGGCGTACCTTATTCTTGGTGTTCCTGGTTCCTGGGGGTGAAGACGTGACATCGATTGGTGTTCAAGCCTGTTTGCGAGTTGGTGCACGGCAAGGCAGGGCGCTGGCTGTGGATCAAGGCACGCTCACACATTTTGGGACGTTTTATTTGACGCACGACGACTTCTACTTGGTGAGCGAGACCGGATTTCTCTTCCTTCCTGAATGATCTGCTGGGTACCCTTCTCTCATGTTTAATCGTCAAGTAAGTCAGAGTGATAAGCATGTGCTCTTTGTTTGTTTTTCTATCAATGACTGATTAATTCTTTATTTGTTTGAGATCATTTTGATTGATTGGAATTTACATATTTTCACCACAAGGAAATAAAAAGTTCTGTTTATTTATTTTTTCCTTCTTAATAAATTCCTTATTAATAAACCAAACTAATTGACCTGTGAAAGTCGGCATGCACCAGTGGTAAACACTCAGCTGCCCTAATAAACATCTAATCAAGATAACATTGGTGCTTTGCCGAAGGCACGCTCCCTGTTAAGGAAGCCACGTGACCTCTGGTTAAACGGGAAAATTATACGGTGGACACTGGAACTTGTAGTTAACTGATAGGCATTCGTGGTTGCAAAACAACCTACCATACCACAAAGTTAGCTGTGAGCGGTGGCCCCAGGTCTGGCTCTTCCGAGGAGAAACGGGGATTAACCCCCTCATAATACACTCAGTACCCCTGGCTGAAACAATAATATATATATATATATATATATATATATATATATATATATATATATATATATATATATATCTCTATTATAATACCAAGCTTGCACACTAAAAGCTCGGCTCGCCGTCACACGATCCCTATGAAATTGCTGTGGCACTTAGCGGACATGCCTACAATGTTTGGGAAGTCTTGGCGTTCCATAGTACCACATGCATTTTGCACAATGCGTATTTTTGTCATTCCCCGTGCACGGTCTGTCGTCTGCTACCAGCTATGTTGTACTGCTATCCCGTGCATGTGCACGGGTATCGCTAATATATATTGTTGCGGTATTCGCGCCCGCCGGCGTGCGAACGGCCACGTAACTCGAATCGCGGCACGTCGCCCACCGGACGGACAATCCAGTCGTGACCCTCTCGGACTAACGCCGGGAACTAGTCACGGGTGGACCTTTCGGTCTCACCACGATCGTGCCAATCGGCCCCCGCGTGGGATAGGGTTGCTCGCCAAATTCGACCTACCTAAGTACCCACACGGAGGGTAGACCGGGCGATCGCACCTCGCCGCAGGTCGACTTCGGACACGGGCCACTTTAAGCGACCCGTTCCGTACTATCGGGATAACCGAGCGGTGTTATTCGTCGGCCTCGACGGTTCGATTAATTATCGGGCATTTTAGCCCACGACCAACCCTTTACGTGAAGCAAGATGGAGATTCAATGAAAGAAAAGACGAAGCGAAGCGGGAAAACAGTTCAACATAACTCACATTTATTTCGCGATGAACGGGAAGCACACATATACAATTACACCAAAAGCACATGTAAAAGGAGAAGAAACACAATATTACACAAAAAGCAAATATAAAAGAAGAAACACAATGCAGAGCTATCCGACTACCGAGCACACGGCAACACTTATACAATTTTACTTCACAGACGGCGCCGACAACACATATTCCCAGAGCAAAAGAAAAGAACCACCCTCAAGGATGAGGGGGGTAGGCGGGCCTGGGGCCGAGACCGTGTCGGGCCTACCCGTCTGATGACGAGACGCAAAGTGGCGATGGCGCCTCAACTCCGTGGGCCTCGCGGACAGTGTCTGGTAGGGGGTGGGAAAGGGGCCCCCTTGTCGCACTATCTCAGCGCGGGGGGAAACAGGAGGGGGTTGTTGATGCTCGGGGGGGAGGAGGATATCACCCTGTCTCGTGTCCCGCGACGAGCGTCTCCACCTCGACCTCGGTCGCGCCGCCGGCCTCTCCCTCTGCAGCTCCCGGCACCGACGCGAGCACCCCCTCGTCCGCCTTCGCCGCCGCCACCTCTCCACAGCTCCGTCTAATCGCCCTCTCCGTCTCCTCTCTTGGCTCGTCCCAACTCTTCACTCTTGACTTCTCCCCTCCGAACTCTGACTCTTCTTCCCAGCTCCACCGACAACTCGTTCCAACGCACCACTCTCAACTTTACTTTACTGACGAACGCAGCCGTTTATATAAGCCCCGTGGCTTCGCTCCTTCACCTTTGACCCTCTGCCTCCGACCCTTCACCTCTCTAACTGGCTCCCCATTGGACCGAGGAAAAGTGGGCGTGAATGCTTTTTGATCCATGAATTTGCATATAGCGGCCTCACTCCAACGCCCTGGAGGCGGGGCCAAATCGCCCCAGCTCGCCGATAGGACGGAACAGAAGTGGGCGTGAGTCGTTTTTGATCCGTTTTTCTTCGGAAAGTCTATGATGTCTCTGAACACGCTGCTCGGTGCGCGCCCTGCACGAGTCCAGCATCGGTGCCCACAAGTGGCGCAAGAATGGTGGTGATGCGATGATGGCGAGTTGTGACGGTAAAGGTCGTGGCTGTTGTTGTGAAGCGGCGTTGTGGTTGGTGGTTGTTGTTGTGAAGCGGCGTTGTGGTTGGTGGTTGTTGTTGTGAAGCGGCGTTGTGGTTGGTGGTTGTTGTGAAGCGGCATTGTGGTTGGTGGTTGTTGTGTGATGGCTGTTGAGACGTGGTTGGTGGTGGTAGTAATGGCGGCTGGTCCAAAATAAAGATAGTAAAAGAAAAACGGCTATCCTGAAGAGTCGCAGCCCGACTGAATGACATTTATTCCCTCGAAACAACGGGTTTGGGCCTAACTACACATATACTAACAGAGATATCTCACCTAAGGGACCTGAATGGTGGTTTGCGAATTTGGTCAACCACAACACTACCCCCTCCCCTTTTTACAGACTCGTCCCGAGTCGTCAAATTTTCGTGTGCCATCATGTGTAGTTTTCCCCTAGTACATTTTACCTACGGATCCCTGAGTGCGACATTCATGGTATTCGTGTCCCCAAAATAAATAACCTGAGCGCTGAGTAACTACCTAAACAAACTCACTCACACGGACGACTTAAATAAAATTGCCGGCGCTAGGACAGACATGCCGGGGGCGCACTCATATTTACAGTACATCTTAACCTTAACTTACAAATTTTACACTAAACCATGGCCCAGGATCTATGAACTCTGCAAAAAGAAAGCAGTTAGCAGGGAGCCAGGCTGCTCGCATGCAGTCTCTGGCTCAAATAATGCAGGTGACAGGGAACGTGGCCGGCTGCTCACACGCAGTCCAAGACCTTCCCTTTTGAACTGAACGCAGTGAACCACAACGGTGCATGGGCTGCGCAAACGTAGTCTCCATGCCAGCTCAAGTGGCACACGCAATGAACACAACGAATGGATGGATGAATGGTTTGAACTGAACGCAAACACAGTGCACGGGCCGCCACTGCAGGCCCGTGTTGTAGCTGCCAACAGGGCAGTTCTTGCAGCTTGCAAACTGTTGCCTTGATCCTGGCGCACATGGCAATGAACAGGGGGGGGGGGCAAAGCAAAAATTGAACGGGGCTGGTGAACAGGGGCAGTGGGCATGGCATGGCAAAGGTGAGCAGGCAACCACAGCCTGCAGAAGAAGGCCGCTGCAGGCAAACACAGCCGGCAGACGAACTGGCCGGCACAGGCCTTGAAGAAAAACAGCCAGCCGGCAGATGAAGTGGGCCGGCACAGGCCCTGCAGCAACACAGCCAGCAGACGAACTGGCCAGCACAGGCCTTGCAGAAAACAGCTGCCGATGAAGTTGGCCAGCCTCTGCCTTGCAGCAACGCAGCCAGCAGATGAAGCTGGCCAGCCTTTGCCGTTCAGTGGAGGTTGGTGGAGGGAGTGCGGTGGTGCTGGCCACTCGGAAGGCGGGCTCGGACCTACCCTACGGTCTCCCTCCCAACCTATTGCCTTTGCCTGTCACTGTCCATACCCACTCCCTTAATTTGTCCAAACCCCAATTTAGCCCCAACTTTTTTTTTTATTTTTACTTCCCCACTATAAATCGTCCCCTAACCCCCTTTATCGTCCTTGTTCGGCTAACCTATCCTGTCACCTAGCCTACTCCCAACCCCTACGTTCCCTTCCCGGAGGGGAATAAGGGAGAGCTAACGTCCTGTGTCGAGGCCCAACGAAGCCTCAGGATGGCCTCCCCAGACTTCAGCGATCTATAACACAAAGTGGGTCCAGCGGCCCACAACGAGAGTGAGGGGATGGATGGTGCGGAGGGGTACACTTCCTATCTACCCTAACCATTTAACTGTTAAACTACCCCGGGGCTTTCAACAAGCGCCTCTCGCTTAAACTATTGGTTCTAACAACCCAGATTCCCGTCGCCTGTGTTGGTGTCCTCACAATTTCGGGCCTCGCCCCCCAATTTTCTCTCCGTGCCCTCACACGGTCTCATGGCTGGGACACGTGGCTCCCTTTGGCAGTCACGACCCTCTGCCGATTCTCCCGCTATGGCACCCCCGGGCACTACACTGCCTCCGAGCCTACCAGCTCCCTAACACCGGGGAGTGCCCCCCATGGCACCTCCCCTGAAACGCACACGTGGCAGGCTGGCTTCCCAGGCCCCTTTCCGAGGGTCACCCGTGCCCACAACACTGCCCACGCGGCTAATGGCGCCCCGGGCCCCCGCACCAAGCAGGCGCACCCGTGCCCACTACGCTATCCCGGCCCCCCATGGGCCCTTGGCCTACCACGGCCGACTAGCCTGGTGCCCGGGGTACCCACTCAGCGATACTCACCTTTCGCCACCACGCTCCCAGCCTGTCAACAGGGCTCCTGCACCCCTCCAAACGGGTTTCGAGCCTACACACCCACCAACAACAAAACAACCTCCATTTTTGTTAATTTGACTAACCCCCTAACTCACTCTACACTGACCCCGGGGTCCCTTGGGCGGGAGTCACTCCTCCCCCCAATCACTCATCGCACCATGCATTCCCCATTCACTCCACACACACAGACCCGCTGGCCTCACTCACTCAACATGTCTTCACCTCATAACTCACCAACAACTCTTCAACACACTCACCGCTGAACTCTGCCATCCTTCTAACTACATCCCCTAACTAACTCGTGCTCCCACGTCGTCCCTTGAACTACAGCACGTTCCTTTTAACACTACGTAGCTAAGCTACGTCCCCTCTACCCATTCACAAGTCTGTCACTGTCTTCTAAATCATCCCATAAATCCATTTTATTTCCCCACCTAAAGCTCATCTAAATCCCTCTAACTAATCCATTCCACGGGCCCCATGAGGACTTACCCCTGCCCCATGGAGCCGGTCTAGCTATGCTAACCCTTCCCCCTAACTAGTTTCCATCCTGTGCCCTGTTAAGGGGGTCTTCCACCCCTTGCCCAGGAATCCTGTGCACCCGAAAGTGAGGCTTGCTTTTTTTTTTCTTTCTTTTTTTCTAATTGTGCAGCACCAGCGCGGGAACACAGCTCGCGCACTTTGCACCTGCCCGTGACGTCATGCAGCTGCACGTGTACCTCGTCCCTCCTTGGACGGTACCATCCGGCAGGGATACCCCTCCTGCCGGATTCCAACCCCACGTGCAGCCATGACGTCACCGTGCGCATAAAAAAAACACAAGCCCCACGTCTCGAGGGGTTCCCCACGCAAACACATGTGCTTTGCCCGTTGGAGCTTAACACACACGATCGCGTGGAGAACCCGTCCGGTCCAAATCCGTAATCCTGCCTAAACTTTGTCCATCCGCGGGATCGGCAAATCCACCGCATGCGTTTCCGGACCGGGACTTCACTCTCGCAAGCGAGCACGTGGGGGCCTCGTGCGTTGCACAGCACGGACCTCGTGCTCACTGCTGGGTGAACCCGGCACGATCCCCGAAACAACTACAGCCGCTACTCGGCTTTCGTTCCTCTGTCGCCGTCGTCGTCTCCATTCAACACGCACACTCCCGCGTGTTACGACGCTCACACTCCATTCCATTACATTCACACCGGGAGACGCGGCTGCGTGCTCCCGCATGCCAACCGACATCTCCCTCACATACCGCTCTCTCACGCACACGGTCTCCCTTGCATAAACCATACCACTCACACGTGGTGCTCCATTCACTCGCGGCCTTCCACTCACTCGTACCTCACTCACACACGCGGGGGCACTCACCGGCGGTTCCTCATCCACACACCGTGCCTCACTCACACACGCGGGGGAACTCACCCACGGTACCTCACTCACACACGCGGGGGAACTCACCCACGGTGCCTCACTCACACACACGGCGACACTCACACACGGTGCCTCATCCACACACGGCATGCTGGGAAGCACGTACTCCGGCACCATCGCCACCACACCACTCACACACGGGGTCGCTTCCACACACGGGGACGCACTCACGCCTTGCACCACACACACAGGGACAACCACACTGGGGATTCGTGTCCCCACAAGGGTCTCCGGGGCCTCTATACCCCCCAAGCTCTCCGTGCACTTGTCCACAGCACTCCTCCCCTCAAACTCGCAAAGCACGACCGAACCCACCTGGTCGTGACTCGCCTCAAGGGGGCATACTCCCTCCCCTCGTTCCTGGAGGAGGCTATCCCGCTGCTCGCACCGGGCCTCCACCCAGTCCACCAGCTCACCCCCATTGTCCTCCACTACCTCCGTGTGTGTGTGCGTCACTTACCCCGTCTTCATCGTGCAGTCTTCCCTCTATCGTTCCCATCTCCCGTGTCTCTGCCAACTCTTCACCCTTTACCTCCCTTGTCTCCACTATTTTTATTTCCTTTGTCGTCACCTCGTGTCTCGTCTCACACGTTTTGGTCTCCTCATTTAATTTTTCCCTTTCGGTCATCGTCACGACCCTCGCCCAACACGCCCCCGAATTATTTTGTCACCCGCCTCCACCGCGGGCCCGACAGCCGTTGCACCCCCTCCCAGCTCGTTCGCTCCCACACGTGGAGTCGCCATTTTAAGCTCCCTGCTAACGGCCTTCATGCCCGCCTGCAGGCATCGGCCCATGTTCTGCGTCTCACCCCGCTGCTTTTTAGTTTCTTCCTTCATGTTTGTTTCCATTCCGTTCATTTCGTTTTTCATTTCATTTGTGTATGCATCCATTTTTTCGTTCATGCCTTTCATTTTGTTTATAATTTCATGCGCATTCGTTTCCATCTTTTGTGTATACGCATCCATCCTTTCGTTCATGCCTTTCATTTCGTTTTTCATATCCGCATTTATCTTTGCCAGCATGGTGAATAGCTGGGCCATGTCGGGTGCGCTTGGGTGAGCCGTTTCGGCAGGGGTTGGGGAAGGGTTTTGGTGGAGAGGGGGAGGGGAGGTGTCATACACCGCGGCCGCTGCCGCACCTATTTCGGGCTCTGGGTTCAGTTGGGCGAGTTCGTTTTCCTGTACAACCAACATTTCCTGCACGGGGATTTCATCCTGAGCCATGGATTCTACACATTCTACATCCATTTCTAATACCCCCGGCTCCCGCTCGCCTTGAGACGCCATCTTGCTTCTCTTAAAGGGTTAATTTCGCTCGCTCGTAATTTGGAGGGAATCGGGGGTCGCTTCTCTCACCCCTGGACCGATTCCCGTGAATTTAGCCGGAGACAGGAGAGCCCGTTTTCCCGTTCTCCGATACCAGTGCCGCGAGGAGGGCGATGGGTTTATATCGCACGACCTGACACCAGTGTTGCGGTTTCTCGCGCCCGCCGGCGTGCGAACGGCCACGTAACTCGAATCGCGGAACGTCGCCCACCGGACGGACAATCCAGTCGTGACCCTCTCGGACTAACGCCGGGAACTAGTCACGGGTGGACCTTTCGGTCTCACCACGATCGTGCCAATCGGCCCCCGCGTGGGATAGGGTTGCTCGCCAAATTCGACCTACCTAAGTACCCACACGGAGGGTAGACCGGGCGATCGCACCTCGCCGCAGATCGATTTCGGACACGGGCCACTTTAAGCGACCCGTTCCGTACCTATCGGGATAACCGAGCGGTGTTATTCGTCGGCCTCGACGGTTCGATTAATTATCGGGCGTTTTAGCCCACGACCAACCCTTTACGTGAAGCAAGATGGAGATTCAATGAAAGAAAAGATGAAGCGAAGCGGGAAAACAGTTCAACATAACTCACATTTATTTCGCGATGAACGGGAAGCACACATATACAATTACACCAAAAGCACATGTAAAAGGAGAAGAAACACAATATTACACAAAAAGCAAATATAAAAGAAGAAACACAATGCAGAGCTATCCGACTACCGAGCACACGGCAACACTTAAACAATTTTACTTCAC
The DNA here is from genome assembly GCF_056783735.1 of Eptatretus burgeri. Lineage (NCBI taxonomy): Eukaryota > Metazoa > Chordata > Myxini > Myxiniformes > Myxinidae > Eptatretus > Eptatretus burgeri. Next base: position 34,731,949 of record NC_140963.1, on the reverse strand, counting down.
AGACGGCGCCGACAACACATATTCCCAGAGCAAAAGAAAAGAACCACCCTCAAGGATGAGGGGGGTAGGCGGGCCTGGGGCCGAGACCGTGTCGGGCCTACCCGTCTGATGACGAGACGCAAAGTGGCGATGGCGCCTCAACTCCGCGGGCCTCGCGGACAGTGTCTGGTAGGGGGTGGGAAAGGGGCCCCCTTGTCGCACTATCTCAGCGCGGGGGGAAACAGGAGGGGGTTGTTGATGCTCGGGGGGGAGGAGGATATCACCCTGTCTCGGGTCCCGCGACGAGCGTCTCCACCTCGACCTCGGTCGCGCCGCCGGCCTCTCCCTCTGCAGCTCCCGGCACCGACGCGAGCACCCCCTCGTCCGCCTTCGCCGCCGCCACCTCTCCACAGCTCCGTCTAATCGCCCTCTCCGTCTCCTCTCTTGGCTCGTCCCAACTCTTCACTCTTGACTTCTCCCCTCCGAACTCTGACTCTTCTTCCCAGCTCCACCGACAACTCGTTCCAACGCACCACTCTCAACTTTTCTTTACTGATGAACGCAGCCGTTTATATAAGCCCCGTGTCTTCGCTCCTTCACCTTTGACCCTCTGCCTCCGACCCTTCACCTCTCAAACTGGCTCCCCATTGGACCGAGGAAAAGTGGGCGTGAATGCTTTTTGATCCATGAATTTGCATATAGCGTCCTCACTCCAACGCCCTGGAGGCGGGGCCAAATCGCCCCAGCTCGCCGATAGGACGGAACAGAAGTGGGCGTGAGTCGTTTTTGATCCGTTTTTCTTCGGAAAGTCTGTGATGTCTCTGAACACGCTGCTCGGTGCGCGCCCTGCACGAGTCCAGCATCGGTGCCCACAAGTGGCGCAAGAATGGTGGTGATGCGATGGTGGCGAGTTGTGACGGTAAAGGTCGTGGCTGTTGTTGTGAAGCGGCGTTGTGGTTGGTGGTTGTTGTTGTGAAGCGGCGTTGTGGTTGGTGGTTGTTGTTGTGAAGCGGCGTTGTGGTTGGTAGTTGTTGTGTGATGGCTGTTGAGACGTGGTTGGTGGTGGTAGTAATGGCGGCTGGTCCAAAATAAAGATAGTAAAAGAAAAACGGCTATCCTGAAGAGTCGCAGCCCGACTGAATGACATTTATTCCCTCGAAACAACGGGTTTGGGCCTAACTACACATATACTTACAGAGATATCTCACCTAAGGGACCTGAATGGTGGTTTGCGAATTTGGTCAACCACAACAATATATATATATATATATATATATATATATATATATATATATATATATATATATATATATATATATATATGTATATGTAGTCAACCCCCGCTTCATCGCGGTTCACCTATCGCTCCCCCGGTTCATCGCGGGTTTTCCCTTGGAACGTAACTAATTTTTTCTGCGGATTCCCCCGGTACATCGCGGTAATAATATATAAAATATAAATTATTTAAGCAATAAATTATAACGCGTGGTGCTCGACCAGTCACACAACGCACGAGACAAAGTTTCGCTTGTGAACTTCGAATATTTTCTACGTTTTTTCTCCAAGCCTCACGATGCCGCCCAAACGCCCTGCACCTTCTAAGGCTTCTGGCAAGGAACCGAAGCGCCAGAGAAAGATCCTGGGACGATCCAGGAGAAGGTTAAGGTAAAGGTGCACGATATATGCTTCGGGAAGGAAAAAGGTTTACCGCCGTTGGACGAGCACTGCTCGTACCCAGCACCTCAAAACCTACCAGACCAGACGAGTCGATCTCCGGCACCTCAAACCCAATCACTGCCAAACCGAGCAGACCGGACTAGTCGATCTCCGTCACCTCAAACCGAATCACTGCCAAACCGACGAGACCAGACGAGTCGATTTTTTGGGGAGGCGTCCATTCATCGCGGATTTTCACTTTGCGCGGGGAGGTTTGGAACGTAACCCCCACGAGAAACGGAGGATTACTGTATATATATATATATATATATATATATATATATATATATATATATATATATATATATATATATATATATATATATATATATATATATATATATATTGTTACGGTTCTCGGAACTATGCATACAACATACAGTTGTCCTGAGTCAGTTATTCCATTAATATACGTGCAAATAGATCCCTACCTTTTGTCTAGCGGGATAGCAGAGAGTGCGTTGCGATGGGCTATTAGTTAGGATTAATAAATCATTTTTTCCCCTTTTATTTTATTCCCTCCTTTTATTTTCTGAGGTGAAATCGTCTCGCTTGCTACCCTCGATTTGCTGGCCACAGCGTACCACTGTCTATCCAGCGATTCGTTTTCCAAGACAAAATCCCGACATTCGCTATGGAAGCCGCATCGGCATCCACCTTCCCAAACCCAGACACACGCAGCGTGGGCGGGCCAAAGTAGCATCTGGCTGAAACCCCGCACAGAAATGCGGACCACATGAAGGCCTGGTCCAATCGGGATGCTCGGATCGGACGATGACGTCAGTTTCACCATGGCTCCTCCCCGAGCTCCGTGATCTATAAAGTACGGAGCAATCCTCAGAGTTGGGGCGAAGTTGGGGTGGATGGAAAGGAAGAAGTCGGTCGGAGTTGTTGGATGCGAAGGTATTGAGTTGAATGGGAAGGTTGTCATTGGATGGGAAGGTTGTTGTTGTTGTGGGAGGCCGTTGGAAGGAGAAGTGCGAAAGGGAATTGAAGGAGTTGTTGTGAAGGTGTTTCGGCTGCTTGGCTCTGCTTACGTCTCACTTCGACGGCCAACCTACTGGTCCCCACCAACATGACCTCGACCAAACCTCTTGTCTGGTCCTGCTACTGCTCAACTCTCGCCATTTTGGACACCGCTCTCCTCCACTCAAGCTCCTGCTGCAGACACGATTACCACACATGCGGCTGTGGACCGAACTGCACAGCTTTTGTCGGGTGCCACACCATGGAGCATCCCTTCCCCTGAAACTCTCAGGTCCCAAAAACTGTGACCTCAACTCCCTCCCTACCTGGCTGCAAAAGTCATTTGCCTTTCATTGGGTTTATTTTGTCTGAGTGTGTGTCTGAGTGTGTTGGTGCCTGTCCGTTAGATAAGCCTGTATAAGATCTTAATTGTTGTGATTGTTATTGCTTTTATTAATCTCGCGTCAAGTCTGCACTGCGTCTGCTTTTGTAAGTTGCTTGTATAATTGTCGCACCCCACACCTCTCTCATCTTTCCCTGCATTACATCCCCAATAAACCTTTTGTTGTGCCACATGCTTTTCCTCGCTTATTGTAAATAAATAATAATTGTAGAAATAATCCCAGCTCGCCTTTGTCTTTTCCTCCATTGGTCCAGCATGGTTCGGATCCAAGTTTAGCCGGGTCTTTATTCGGAACAATCTGTTCCTTCTAGCGGGTACGTCCTTGGCGGTGCCGCTCGGCTGCATCCGAACCGGAAAGGTGATCCGTAGTTGGTAGAGTGATCCGGTTTGGACAAGGAGAACCGAGGGCGTGGTTCCCCGGTGGTTAAACCACGTGGTTAATTAGATAACTTGATTCTAGACAGGAGGACCCTAGGTCACGCGGTTGAGTTATTGGCGTCCACGGTCAGTTAAGTGACCCGCCGCATCACGGAATTATCCGTGAGCAACGGCCTACAATTCCGGGGAGTCTGGTGGGAATCGACGTAGCGTTCCCCCACTTCGTGGTCTTCTCACCCGACCCCGGAACAGTGTGTGTGTGTGTGTGTGTGTGTGTGTGTGTGTGTGTGTGTGTGTGTGTGTGTGTGTGTGTGTGTGTGTGTGTGTGTGTGTGTGTGTGTGTGTGTGTGTGTGTGTACGAGGTCTGTCTAAAAAGTAACAGGACTGACTTCACAGAAATTTGATTCAAAAAAATATATTGAAATCACAGCTTGTCCCCTTCAAAATAGTTTCCCTCCAGTCTCACACAAACTTGTCCATCTTCTTCTTCCATGCTTCGATGCACCCCCGGAAGGCTTTTTCTGGAATCCTCTGGAGCTCCGTCGTCACGGCCCTTTTGATGGCCTCCACATCAGGAAACCGGGTCCCCATGATCATCCCCTTGAGCATGGGGAATAGGAAAAAAATCACAAGGGGCCAAGTCTGGCGAATATGGCGGTTACTCCAGAGTTGGCATCTTCCTCTCCACCAGAAACTGTCGGATGCTCAGGGCACTGTGAGCAGGGGCATTGTCATGGTGGAGCACCCAGACGTTGTTCTCCCACAGATCACTCCTCTTGTCCCGGACTGATCTCATGAGGCGCCAAAGGATCTTCTTGTACGCGTATTGATTCACTGTTTGACCCTGTGGTAAAAAACTCGAAGTGGACGATGCCCTTGATGTCAAAAAATGCAATGAGCATCACCTTGACCTTCCACTTCGACATCCTTGCTTTCTTTGGTCTTGGTGATGCCGGACTTTTCCACTGATGACTATGCCGTTTGGTCTCGGGATCGTATTCGAATATCCACGATTCATCGCCAGTAATGACTCTCCCGAGCAGGTCTGGATCATCCTCGAGGCGCTCGATAATGTCTTGACAGACAGTGACTCTTTGCTGTTTCAGACAAGGCGTACCGAGGGCGTGTCCCCCGGTAATTAGATCACTTGATTATTTCTTATGTAACCGGATAAACTAGACTGAGGACCCTGGGTCACGTGGTTGAGTTATTGGCGTTCACGGTCGGTTAGCAACCAGCCGCGTAACGGAATTATCCATGTGTGACGGCCTGCGATTCCGGGGAGTCTGGTGGGAACCTGAGATAGCTTCCCCCTTCATGATCTTCTCACCTGACCCTCGGTTTGCAACAATATATATATATATATATATATATATATATATATATATATATATATATATATATATATATATATATACATACATACTGTGGGGAGAACAAGTATTTGATACACTGCCGATTTTGCAGCTTTTCTCACTTACAAAGCACGTAGAGGTCTGTAATTTTTATCATAGGTACACTTCAACTGTGAAAGATGGAATCTAAAACAAAAATCCTGAAAATCACATTGTATGATTTTAAAATAAGTGATTTGCATTTTATTGCATGAAATAAGTATCTGATACATCAGAAAAACAGAACTTAATATTTGGTACAGAAACCTTTGTTTGCAATTACAGAGATCAGATGTTTCCTTACCTGTAGTTCTTAACCAGGTTTGCACAGACTGCAGCAGGGATTTTGGCCCACTCCTCCATACAGATTTTCTCCAGATCCTTCAGGTTTCGGGGCGGTCGCTGGGCAACACAGACTTTCAACTCCCTCCAAAGATTTTCTATTGGGTTCAGGTCTGGAGACTGGCTCGGCCACTCCAGGACCTTGGGATGCTTCTTAGGGAGCCACTCCTTAGTTGCCCTGGCTGTGTGTTTCGGGTCGTTGTCATGCTGGAAGACCCAGCCAGGCCCCATCTTCAATGCTCCTGTTGAGGGAAGGAGGTTGTTTGCCAAGATCTCACGATACATGGCCCCATCCATCCTCGCCTCAATACGGTGCAGTCGTCCTGTCCCCTTTGCAGAAAAGCATCCCCAAAGAATGATGTTTCCACATCCATGCTTCACGGTTGGGATGGTGTTCTTGGGGTTGTACTCATCCTCCTTCTTCCTCCAAACACGGCGAGTGGAGTTTAAACCAAAAAGCTCTATTTTGGTCTCATCAGACCACATGACCTTCTCCCATTCCTCCTCTGGATCATCCAAATGGTCAATGGCAAACTTCAGACGGGCCTGGACATGCGCTGGCTTGAGCAGAGGGACCTTGCGTGCGCTGCAGGATTTTAATCCATGACAGCGTAGTGTGTTACTTGTGGTTTTCTTTGATACTGTGGTCCCAGCTCTCTTCACGTCATTGACCAGGTCCTACCGTGTAGTTCTGGGCCGATCCCTCACCTTTCTCATGATCATTGAGGCTCCTCGAGGTGAGATCTTGCATGGAGCCCCAGACCGAGGGAGATTGACTGTTATCTTGAACTTCTTCCATTTTCTAATAATTGCGCCAACAGTTGTTGCCTTCTCACCAAGCTGCTTGCCTCTTGTCCTGTAGCCCATCCCAGCCTTGTGCAAGTCTACAATTTTGTCCCTGATGTCCTAAGACAGCTCTCTGGTCTTGCCCATTGTGGAGAGGTTGGAGTCTGATTGATTGAGTGTGGACAGCTGTCTTTATGCAGATAACGAGTTCAAACAGGTGCAGTTAATACAGGTAATGAGTGGAGAATGGGAGGGCTTCTTAAAGACAAAACTAACAGGTCTGTGAGAGCCGGAATTCTTACTGGTTGGTAGGTGATCAAATACTTATTTCATGCAATAAAATGCAAATTAATTATTTAAAAATCATACAATGTGATTTTCAGGATTTTTGTTTTAGATTCCATCTTTCACAGTTGAAGTGTACCAATGATAAAAAAAAATTACAGACCTCTACGTGCTTTGTAAGTGGGAAAACCTGCAAAATCAGCAGTGTTTCAAATATTTGTTCTCCCCACCGTGTGTGCATATATTTATATTATATATATATATATATATATATATATATATATATATATATATATATATATATATATATATATATATATATATATGTATATATTGTTACGGCCACGGGTACCGAGTGTATTATGAGGGGGTTTTATCCCCGGTTGTCCTCGGAAGAGTCGGACCTGGGGCCACTGCTCACAATTAACTTTATTGTACAGTGGGTTGCTTTCGAACCACGAATGCCACTCAGTGAACCATGAGTTCCAGTGTCCACCGTCTAATTACGCCGTTTAACTGGAGGTCACGTAGTTTGCTGAACGGGGAGGGCACCCTCGGCAAAGCACCAATATTATCTTGTTTAGATCTTAATTAGGGCGGTCGAGCGTTTAACCACTGGTGCGTGCTGACAATTATAATTGGTCAATTTGTGTGATAATTACCTCACAGTCTATATAGGTTCGGACAATGCTGGATCAATGGAAAGAAAGGACAAGCACGGACAGGTTGAAATGCCAGCAAAGGAATTTATTAATAAGAAAATAAATAAATAGAAAGAACTTCTTTTTTTCGTGAGGTAAAAATAAGTTAATTCGAAGCAATCAATTTATTCGCAAGCAAATAAATAATTATCAATCAGGCACTGATAGGAAAAGGGGCAAAGAACAGATGCTTATTTGGGATTGACTTACTTAACAACAAGCCGGTAGGCGACGAGGGATTCGCTAGGATTGAAGGGCTGGATACGATGCTTTTCATTCTGACCGATCCAACGACGAAGATTCATTGCCAAGATGTATTGGTTCACATACAATTGTTCCTCTGCCTGGAAAGATTTTTCCTATTGCATATTTTGCCAACTGGCACTCCTCATAAAAAATGACGGTAAATAGACACCCTATTTTTGAAGGACTACCATTTGAAAAATAATCCGTTTGCTGGTTTGTGCTGTGGAGCCTTGAGTTGCGCGCGCGCACACACACACACACACACACACACACACACACACACACACACACACACACACACACACACACACACACACACACACACACACACACACACACACACACACACACACACACACACACACATACACACACACACACACACACACACACACACACACACACACACACACACACACACACACACACACACACGGAAAACACGATAAACTTCTCTCAATGCTCTTGTTTGACCACTGAGCCACACATTATTTTTCATAAGCCTCACCCACTTACCTACGCCACTCCCACTTAAAATAATAAATAATTGGAGGTGGCGTGTGGGTCGTGGAATAGTTTTCGGTAAATAAATAAATAATTAAAGGTGGTGTGTGGGTCGTAGAATCGTTATCGGTAAATAAATAAATAATTGGAGGTGGTGTGTGGGTCGTGGAATCGTTTTCAGTAAATAAATAAATAATTGAAGGTGGTGTGTGGGTCGTGGAATCGTTTTCGGTAAATAAATAAATAATTGAAGGTGGTGTGTGGGTGGGGAATCGTTTTCGGTAAATAAATAAATAATTGGAGGTGGTGTGTGGGTCGTGGAATCGTTTTCAGTAAATAAATAAATAAATAATTGGAGGCGGAGTGTGGGTCGTGGAATCGTTTTCGGTCAATAAATAAATAATTGAAGGTGGTGTGTGGGTCGTGGAATTCTTTTCGGTAAATAAATAATTGGAGGTGGTGAGTGGATCGTGGAATCGTTTTCAGTAAATAAATGAATAATTGAAGGTGGTGTGTGGGTCGTGGAATCGTGTTCGGTAAATAAATAAATAATTGAAGGTGGTGTGTGGGTCGTGGAATCGTTTTCGGTAAATAAATAAATAATTGGAGGTGGTGTGTGGTTCGTGGAATCGTTTTCAGTAAATAAATAAATAATTGAAGGTGGTGTGTGGGTCGTGGAATCGTTTTCGGTAAATAAATAAATAATTGAAGGTGGTGTGTGGGTCGTGGAATAGTTTTCGGTAAATAAATAATTGGAGGTGGTGTGTGGGTCGTGGAATCGTTTTCGGTAAATAAATAAATAATTGAAGGTGGTGTGTGGGTCGTGGAATAGTTTGCGGTAAATAAATAAATAATTGGAGGTGGTGTGTGGGTCGTGGAATTGTTTTCTGTAAATAAATAAATAATTAAAGGTGGTGTGTGGATCGTGGAATTGTTTTCGGTAAATAAATAAATAATTAAAGGTGTTGTGTGGATCGTGGAATCGTTTTCGGTAAATAAATAAACATATTATATTATTAGAAATCCACAAAGACAGAAATGCCGGTGATTCCATTTATTTTGGATCCTTTTCACTTTGGTCAATAACGTTTGGATCGAGGAGAGATCGAAGGTGGAACGACGGTGTAGTTCCTTACAAACACTGTATACACACATTACATGACGGTAAATAGATACCCGATTTTGAAGGACTACCATTTGAAAAAGAAAACCTCAATCAAAAATCGGCTCGAGTAAAATTTTCTAAGTATCTCGAAGTGTTTAATTCCGAAGTCTCGTTTCTCTACATTCAAAACTGAAGGACAAGTATTGAAAATACTGTACGCGGTTTTTCGGCTGCGACGCAGCAACGGGTGGTTGCTAGGCAACGAAATTCAAACGCGCACATTCCCAGTATATATTCCACCTCTTGGCAAAGTTTCATCGAAATCGGTTCGCTGGTTCGTGCTGTGGAGCCTCGCGTTGCAGACACACATACACACACACAGACACACAGACACACACACAGACAGCCGGAAAACCCGACAATTAGGGATATCTCATATATAGCGAATCCAATTAAACAGAGACAAGGGTCCCCAGCAGATCATTCAGGAGGGAAAGAGAAATCGTCTCGCTCACCAAATAGAAGTCGAACGTCGAATAAAAACGTCCTGAAATGTGTGAGCGTGTCTTGCCCGTTGCCAGTACCCAGGAACCAGGGACGCCAAGAACTAGGTCTCGAACAGAAGGAGCATTACCGGTCCGAGCATCACCCACCGCCAGGAGCCACCAGGAGCCACAACCGACGGACAGCTGTTATGAGCTGTGAGGCACTGTGAAGTGCTGAGGCGCCGTGAGGGGCTGAGGCTGTCACCAACTCACTGGCGCCGACCGACCGGAAAAGCCGTCTGACTGACATCGACTCACTGACTGGTAAAGCCGTCTGACTGACGGGACTGACACGAACGGACCTCTCGTCCTCTTTTTATTGGCGGCCCGTCTGGGCGGGTGAAAACTCCAGCCAAATCCACCCAGTCCCATTTGCGAACCGTTGCCGTGACAACCCGCACGTCCCGCCATTATTCCTTGGCTTACGATGCCATGTTTGTGGTGCTGGACGAACGGCAAAAAGCAGCTATTTGTCAGAATTACCGAGCGAAAACGTGAAACGCTCAAAATAAAACGTCAACAACAATTTTCACCTCAATATGAACAAGGAAAAATGTGGCCAAGAGCCGCGTCCTCAAGGCAATAACAACAACTTCCGATATTTCGTCACGTGCCTTGATGGAGCCAATAGCGAGTCCCGTCATGGAGGCGCCTGTTCATGACGAGAAAATCGTGTATTTTCGAAATTACAACACATTAAATGGAATAATCTTTAAATAGTAACGTGAACTTTTCGAAACTTTAAAGCAAATGTCCGAATATATTGTTGTGGTTGACGAAATTCGCAAACCAGCATTCAGGTCCCTTAGGTGAGATATTTCTGTAAGTATATGTGTAGTTAGGCCCAAACCCGTTGTTTAGAGGGAATAAATGTCATTCATGCGGGCTGCGACCCTTTTAGATAGCCGTTTTTCTTTTACTATCTTTATTTTGGACCAGCCGCCATTACTACCATTACTACCACCACCAACCACGTCTCAACAGCCATCACACAACAACCACCAGCCGCAACGCCGCTTCACGACAACAACAACGCCAACAGCCACGACCCTTGCCGTCACATCTCGCTCTCGCAACCATCGCATCACCGTCATTCCCGCGCCGCTTGTGGGCACCGATACTGGACTCGTGCAGGGCGCGCACCGAGCAGCGGGTGCAGAAACACCAGCCTTTCCAAAGAAATCGGATCAAAAACGACTCACGCCCACTTCTGTTCTGTCCTATCAGCGAGCATGGGGCGATTTGGCCCCGCCTCCAGGTGCGTCGGAGTAATATCGCTATATGCAGATTCATGGATCAAAAAGCATTCACGCCCACTTTTCCTCTGTCCAATGGGGAGCCAGCCAGAGGTAAAGGGTCGAAGGTGAAGGAGCGAGGCCCCGGGGGCTATAAAGGGCCGAGTTCGCTCGCCGACAGTAGAGTGGAGTTGGGAAGAAGTAGTAGGAGTCAGTTAAGTGGAGTTGGGAAGAGCCAGTCAAGAGAAGAGTCGGAGAAAGCAGTTGGACGGAGCTGTGGAGAGTTGGAGAGGTGGCGGCGGCGAAGGCAGTCGAGGGGGCGCTCGTGTCAAAGTCGGGGAGCTGCGGAGAGGGGAGGCCGATAACGCGACCGAGGTCGCGGTGGAGACGCTCGTCGCGGGACCCGAACCAGGGAGATATCCTCCTTCCCCCAAGCATCAACAACCCCCTCCTGTTTCCCCCCCCGCGCTGAGATAGTGCGAGAAGGGGGCCCCGTTCCCACCCCATTCCAGACACTGTCCGCGAGGCCCGCGGAGTCGGGGCGCCACCGCCATTTTGCGGCTCATCACCAGACGGGTAGGCTCGACGCGGTCTCGGCCCCAGGCCCGTCTGCCCCTCATAGTGGAGGGTGGTCCCTTTTTCTTTTGCTTTGAGTATATGTGTTGTCGGCGCCGTCTGTGAAGTAAAACTGTATAAGTGTTGCCGTGTGCTCGGTAGTCGGTAGTAAATCTGCAGTGTGTGTTTCACTTTTACATTTGCTTTTTGTGCATTATTGTGGTGTTTCTTCTTTTACATTTGCTTTTGGTGTATAATTGTATATGTGTGCTATCCGTGTGCCATCGCGAAATAAATGTGCTTTATGTTGAACTGTTTTTCCCGTTTCGCTTCGTCTTTTCCTTTATTGAATCTCCATCTTACTTCACGTAAAGGGTTGGTCGTGGGCTAAAACGCCCGATAATTAATCGAACCGTCGGGGTTGACGATAACACCGCTCGGTTATCCCGATAGTACGGAACGGGTCGCTTGAAGTGGCCCGTGTCCGAAGTCGACCTGCGGCGAGGTGCGATCGCCCGGTCTACCCTGCGTGTGGGTACTTAGGTAGGTCGAATTTGGCGAGCAACCCTATCCCACGCGGGGGGCCGATTGGCACGATCGTGGTGAGGCCGAAAGGCCCACCCGTGACTAGTTCCCGGCGTTAGTCCGAGAGGGTCACGACGGGATTGTCCGTCCGGTGGGCGACGTGCCGCGATTCGAGTTACGTGGCCGTTCGCACGCCGGCGGGCGCGAATCCGCAACAATATTTAAAAGTTCACGATAGACGCTCTGAAAAGGCACCGTCAATGCGAGGATGTGTACAGGTGTTTAGTATTTAAGGAGATCCGGATCGTGTATGTACAAGAGCCGAGTCCGAGAGGTTAAGATTTTGTCGGAGGAGGAGGAGGAGGAGGAGGAGGAGGAGGAGGAGGAGGAGGAGGATGATGATGATGATGATGATGATGATGATGATGATGATGATAAGAAGAAAAAAAAAAGAGCAGAACAACAACGCCGAGCTTTCGATGAGCAGCGTTCGCTATGCGAGACGTCTCGCTACTAAAAATTACATATATATACTGTATGCAATTTTTATACAGTATATATATATATATATATATATATATATATATATATATATATATATATATATATATATACATATATATATATATATATATATACATACACAATTTTACAATGATTGTCACACATCAAATCACAGGTTGTCTGTCCCGGCCACCAAACGACAAAGACAATAAGTGAATAAGCAAGTTTCACGCACCTGTTGGTCGAATGAATGTGTCAGGTCCTTCCGAATTTAGGAGATCAATAAATTCCTTACAAGTGGCAGTGGGTACATTGTTCTTCCAACACCCAGGGATAACACCCATTTGCCTTTCACACAAGCTCGGCTTTGCTGTCAAGTGCTCTGGAGTCGTTTATATGCTTGTTCAAAGGATCGTAAGCTCGAATTTCCCAGCAGATATAGCGAACTGTCCATTCTGGTCACACTTTTCCAATTTCAGGTTGGTGAGTAGCAGTTTACTGACTGCTTTCCTAACCTATTATTAGTATATAACACCAAACATCTGGTGCTTCTTTTAAACGGACACAATAAGGCTTTCAGCAGCTTCAGTAGAGGAGAAATGAAACGAAATCGAGTCCATGTCAAAGTGACCTGCTGACTCGGCCAGTCGGTTCAGGCAGTCAATCACGGCGTGTTGACAAGTACTTTGTTCAGCATTGCATTCCTGTAAATGTGTCAACGGTTTACAAGGAAATTTGTGCTTCTTGTATACTTTATCACAACGTTTGCCAAAGTTGTTTATTGATTCCAACGAAGAGGCTGTCGATTTATTTTATGAGCAGAGTACCCGCCTGACGGGCGATCTTGTTCCAAGCCTGCAACACGTTCTTCTGACGCATACCTACATTTTGGCGGTGTATAGGCAACTGACAGCTCTGTGTAGGCAAAATAAATAAATAAATAAATAACCCGGGTTACGTGTGTGGGAGAAAATAATTATATTAATGTGCTCTCAATTATAATTGTTGCTGGTGCTTTATAAATTTAATTTTTATGCTATAAGTCAAATTCGATGTCAGTGATGCTTTCCTTTCGCCAAGAGTCTTTTGACCTAAATGTTGATAAAAGGAATGTCTTGCTATGGAACAAAGTGACCTGGTTGATAACACCAACTTTTGCCATGATTACATCATTCGCTTTTCACCTCGGAGACACATATTGCATTTTGGAGTTCTTTGCCTAAGGCTTATCAGCCCCCTCCACTCTCCCAAAAGCTTATAAATGCCAGAAAATGTAATCTTGTTTTAGTGTAAATCATTGAAGATGTTTACCATCTCGGTGGCTTGTACTCCTTGGTACCAAGTAAAATAATAAAATTATCTGATGTAATGTACTTTCCGTGTGGACAGTGAATTAATTGTGGCTTTCATTTGAGTAACAGGATTTACATCGAGTCGGTTAAAATGTAAACTACAAAATTCTACAACACGTGCATGAAGAAAAAACATACCTTCTGCTTTAATTTAAAACACCTCACTGCACTGTAAATGGTGGAGACTTGTAATACCTTCGCCCACCTGGAGACAGCGCTACACGATACACATTTACATTGAGAATTAGCATCACCCCTTATGCCCTCCCCAAACCCCCAAGACCATCGACAAATAAAAAAATTAAAACACCCCAATACATTAAGTGGGGTCATGCTGATCTGATTTAGGAAGTCTGGATGTAATCAGTCCAGAACTGTTGGAGTAGTGCGACAAACAAACAAATGAAAAATCACTCATCGAGCGACACTTTGGAAAACAGCACAAAGTAGAACAGCACTCGGTAGCGCGCATACCTACGCCAGGCTGAACAGTTCACGTTTTGTATCCCACTGATGGGCTGGATATGAACCAAAATCTAATCCGCTTGTTCTTGTCACCTAACCAACTCGTCCACAACTTTTTGGGATATCATAATGTATGTCAGGTCAATCAGGTTTCTTGACTGCCACTGGTAACATGTAACCCAGTGCTACCTGCCTCATGGTCGAGTAGTCGACGACAAAACCGACTACCCTCACTGGCTTGCCAGTGGAGAGGGTGACTGTGACACCCTGCAAGACGAAAAACAACACCTGCCAAAGGGCAGTTGAGCTCCTTTAGGGAGCCAACGGCCATCCAGTAAGGAGATGGTGTCTCCGAAAAAATAACAATCCGGTAAGACCTGTGTTTTAGGTTGTAGGTTGTAGACGGCAACCGCTCAGGGTTGTACTACCGTTCTGACTTAGGCCTGTCACATTTGCTCTACGGCGAGGATAAGGCGGCCGTACGCCCTCTGAATTAACAGAAACGTGCGGCGGCCGCAGAGAAACTGAGGTGGCCTCAGGGAGGCCCTACGCCGTTTGGCTATATTTTACAGGCCGTAGGGTCGCCGTGGAATGAAATCGCGGAGTTATAACTTTTTTTCATTTCTACGCTCGCCGTAGCAATTAGACAAGCCAAGCTATGACGTAGATGTGTTCCATGTCGACTGTACATAGGGCGTGCGGTGGGCTTGCGTTTTCCGTGCGGCTGCCATAAGCTCTTCTCAATGAAAAATGAATTTTCTCAACCACCAAAAAATTACGGCGGCCGCACTATTTACACGTCGCCGTACGGTGGCCTTGCGGTCTGTGTGACAACCTGCGGGCAACGCAGGGTCGACACACGGTTCCCCAACGCCCGCCATGCACCGACGTACGGCCTCCGTGGCAGTCTGCGTCGACCGTGCGTCCACCGTGCGCTACTGCTAGAGATCGGAGTATAGTTGTTTGCCTATACACAGTGGTGCCCCCAGGATCCCAATTTAATTCGTTCCAGGAGGCTGTTCGGATTGCAAAAAGTTCGGATTCAAAAAATATTTTCCCAATAAGAAATAATGGAAAGTGAATTAATCCGTTCGTGGACCCAAAGAAAACCCACTGTCAAGACACTTTAAACTGAAATTCCCCATGTTTAAGGTAAAATAAGATGAGTAAATGACCTTCGGTGGCGGTGTGTTGTATGTAAACTGGTACAATCGCCACATCCAAAGGCCCACACAGGCTCGAGCTCCGGCTTGGGTTTCGATCGCTCGCGCACTCTGCGAGAGCACTGCCCCCAGGGCAGCTCATCAAACATGATGCCCCCAGAACCACAATCACTTTCATCAAACCCATCGGAGTGACGTAATCATGGATATTAAAAATTACAACCGGTTTTGCTGTGAAATTCAATCCTTGCCCGACAGTCCGTCACACCACGTGATCGGATTGCTTTTTTTGTTGATAATTAAAACACAAGATGATTAAAAAAAAATGAAGGTGAAAACACGAGGGAAGGCCTAAGTCACATTTGGCTTGGCACCCGGAGGGTCTACAAAATGTACGGACACTCGCAATTATAAAGCAGCCACAGTATTTCCACGGTCACACAATGTAGCAGTCACACGTGTTTTTATTTTTCGGGTAGCCGCATGGCGTATTTATAAATTGTGGAGACCGAAAACGTGGGGGTGCCGGAATTTTTTGGGGGTTGGGAAAATTCATTTTTCATTGAGAAGAGCTTACGGCAGCAGCACGGAAAACGCAAGCCCACC
>NC_140963.1:34707194-34715694 GCF_056783735.1 Eptatretus burgeri | reverse complement strand
ACATTGATCGGCTTGTGGACTGCCATCCAACCTGCCAGTGACACTGGATATCTCAGCCGCCTGAACCACTGCAGCAACATGACATTC
Organism: Eptatretus burgeri; assembly: GCF_056783735.1. Taxonomy (NCBI): domain Eukaryota; kingdom Metazoa; phylum Chordata; class Myxini; order Myxiniformes; family Myxinidae; genus Eptatretus; species Eptatretus burgeri. The sequence continues at coordinate 34,715,607 of NC_140963.1, read as the reverse complement.
CGCTCAGACCATGGAGTGAAGTCGGATTTGACCTCTTCTACTTGGATGCAGCTCAGTGGCTTGTCATCGTACATTATTATTCAAAATTTCCTGTTGTCCGCAAATTACCCGAGTCCGCCCCAAGCCACACGATTATTGCGACCTTGGGACAGATATTTTCTGAGTTTGGAATTCCTGATACGTTTATGAGTGATAATGATACTTATTTCTCAAGTGCAGAATTTCGTTCATTTACTGGGAAATGGAATTTTTACCACATCACGTCATCCCCACAATACCCAAATCTAATGGATTCATTGAGCGCCAGGTCGAGACAGTGAAATCCATCCTCCACAAATCAAAAAGTGTGGGAAACGATTTTCATCTTGCACTGCCAGCTTGGATTTCCACCCCAGTGAGCTACAACTTGGCAAGTCCTGCTCAACTGCTAATGGGCAGAAAAGTAAAATCGCTAGTACCAACCAGAATCGCCAACACACGTGATGATGACAACCTCATCCACGAGGAGCTGGAGAAGCACTGCTACTCACAAAGACTTTACCATGATAAGCATGCTTGGGCACACAAAATGTCCTGCCTATACCCTGGACAACGAGTTCGCATTCAGAACCACAACACTCATTGTTGGGAGCCAGCCACAGTTATCTCCATGCGTGAAGAGCCACGGTCATATTTGCTTGCATCACCAAATAATCAAACACTCCAACACCACAGGATTCACATTCAGGAACTCCCAATGAGTCTTGCGGTGCCCCCATCAATCTACGAGCCAAAACAAGTTTTCTGAACCTACATTGAGCGGGAACAGTGAACCATCTGCAAGGTGTGGTGTTGAACCTGTGAACCATGATGATGATGCTACTCACACAACGAGAGCAGAAATAGTTCGTCAATCTCCCTGCAGCGTTTTGCTAGTTATAGTCACATGCTGCCTCCCTCACAGAACCTGACAACTGTCCATACGAGGTCTGGCAGAACTATGAAAACACCATGCCGTCTTGATCTATAAACACTTTGTTTATGTGATGTTTGCATTTATATACTTTGCTTATCTGGTCTTAACTGATTTGGATGACTGTATTAGTGTTATAATGATCTAATGACACATTTCAGAGATGTAATTGTTTTATTTTAGTTGCTGTTTTTACTTTATTACTTTTCTTCTTGTGGGAAAGGGAGATGTAATAGTATTACATTGATTTGCATTTGCTTTGGGATATGAAGTGGGAGTTCCAAGGGTACAGGGAATTATGGATATGCGGTCGCAGGAGCACGATGCCATGATGATTCGGGTGCCTGAATAAACAATCGTTCTCTTCAAACATTGCCTCTTTATATATCTTTTACATCAGAACTTTACATCCCCCACCCCTCTTTCTGTCCCCCCCTATTTTTCTCCCCCTTCTTTTTCTTCCCCCCACCCCCCCTTTAATATTCCATTCAGCGAAGTGACAAGCGGTATTTGCTCGTATACTAATAAATGTCAATGTGTGTGCGTCTCCTCCATAACTCAAAAACCATGAAACCTTGCAGCCTGAAATGTTGTAGGCATATTAAGGGAACTCCATGGAAGTGCATGACTAAAAATTGGGTGTTTAGTTGAATTAAAACACACCCTTTGAAGATAATTAACGGTCTTATTTTATTACATCCTTTTTCAGGTGCACCCTCAGCCACCTCGCTCTCTGGGTACTGAAGGCATGTCCTGGGTTACCTTGCTGGGGTCTGAAGCCGCCATGTTTTTGGCCTGCTCAACCATGCCTCGACTTGGAACAGGCTGCAATGATTTCTTAATGATAAAGATTTTTTTTTCACTTTCCTCACTCATATTATCGAATGCTTGTTCATCATAGCGACATGTCGCTGGGTACATTGCAATGCTTATAAACGCCCGGAGACGCAAGCATTCGTGGCTGTAATTCATTTCCACACATTCCATAACCTCAAAAATCCCTTAAAATAAGCCAATTTACACAATTTAAGCTCCAGAATTGAACAGCAACAATTCCGACGACTAAAAAAAAAAAGTGTTCATTTGTCTAATTCGGACATCGTTTGGACATTCGGACACAGCTATCACTTGCCAAGTATTGAATTGGAGTGCTTGCTTGAGTGCTTAAGCCACTTGTCGAGCGCCACACAGTGGATGGCGGTACAGTTCGTGTCCTGATCGGGATTTAATCGGCAGTTGCTCCAAGGTGGAAGTACATATATGGGTATATTTGGATTTGAAATTTAGGGACTCTTTGCGGGTGTGTGTATGCCTGCATGCTTTGTGACACGGTTCCGTGGTTGCAAAGTTTCATCCCGTATCTTGGAGGTTTAAACTTTAAACCTCAGCAGCGTATGAGCGATCACGGTTTCCTTTCTCCTTGTGACTGTTTCTAAAACAATTGATTGTTCTATATGACTTGGTTCAATGCTTTACAAAGCTGATGTGGTTTCTCTTTATGAGCTTCAAAGAAAAATACTGTGACGTCCACGGGACTTGAACAGTCCCGCCAACGTAGAATGAGCCGAAACGATGGAGGCGGTTTATTTATTTATAACCCAAACATGGCGGTTCTAATCGCTCTACCGCAAACGGGACGAGGAAGGTGGCACGAGTCACTTTTCACTGAGTTGATGATGTTTATTTGTTTTTACTATTAACCATAAATAACAAGACTCGGCAAGAAGAGGGATCCGGGGTGATTCGACGGGATGGTGTGGGATCGGGCGTGGGGAAAAACACAGACAATTCCAATGAATATAGAGATCTCAAACCTTCTAAGGCGCCAAGCGCACACACACACACACACACACACACACACACACACACACACACACACACACACACACACACACACACACACACACACACACACACACACACACACACACACACACACACACACACACACATACATACACATACACACACACAACGTAGCTATTTCTGGTGGTCAGGCTGGACCGTGGTGTGGACGCAACTGTCCCAGGATCGGCGTCGGACGAGCTGGCCTTGCTCTCGTCAGGGGGGCAGGAGAAACCGTGGTGCTGTCGACTTCCTGGTCTTGGCCCAAGTCCGCTCACAGCCGCCAGGGAACCAGTTCTGGCGCCAAGTTGCGAGCAGGAGAGGGAGGCAGGTCCGCCCGCCGTTCGACCCCGTACTCCGAGTCAGCAGAACCCCAGAGCCAACCAAGGTGAGGCACGAGGCTCAGCAAGGCTCCAAGACACGATCAAGAACACGATCGAATCAGCACAACAACAAGGATGCTCCCCGCGCAACAGCCTCCCCACCAAAAAAACACGATCTTTTTGGTTGTAATCTTCTTCCTCTTCCTTTTCGACCCCGAACAGAACCTTTTTATCCTTGGTCCTCGTCACTTCAATCGAGCCGTTTATTGGCCCACCGCCATCGCCTTCCGCCAATCGTGATCACGGGGCGGAGCCATCCGCTGCACTGTCCTGTGACGTCACGGCCAGTCTTCAGAGAATACCAAAAGGGGTTTACGCAGACACACTTACCCTATCCCATGTCCCTATCTAATTACGTGACAATTATCATTTCCCCCTTGAAGAAATGAACATTTACTAGACAACTTATCACCACTGAATTGCAACTTATTACATCGAGATCCTGGTAAACTCGAACAGCATGGCATACCTAATTAAACATCCTAATTACCCTTTGAATGCATACCCCCCCCTCAAACGTAACACTGCCCCCTCCTCTGGTACCGCAGCTCCTGCAAGGTATATCACAGGCGCTACCGTACCAGCCTTAACACTTACTGACTCACACCTAATTAACCTAATGAAATAAAGTAGGAGGGGCAATGGGCAGCGAGTCGCAGCTAACTTACCTATCCTGCTTAATGTACGACCCCCTTATGGCCTTATCCTCGCCTAAACAATCATTCGTTTTTTTAATTTTATTTTATTTTATCACATGAGAGCACTGAGCGAAGTTGCACTCCATCCTCCGGATCATCGCTCTTGCCCAGCACTCTTCCAGTGATCTGGGGAGGGGAAACAAAAGGTTCCACAAAAACACAACACTTATACTTTACATTCCTACTCTAAGCCTTAACGACACTATTCACAGGATATTTACACTTGACCGCCTCCCCCAGTGGATGCTAATAGACCCAGCGTTACCTGGGGAGCCAATTTTCAAATTTGCTTGCCCCAAAATTATGCGGACATCATGCCCTTGCTGCACATGTCAAGTTGTGCGGGATCAAGTGGGACTCACACATCTTCACAACACTCACACCATGGTCATCATCACATTTCTAGGTCATGGTCCTCATTTTAATCATGCAGGCTGAATCCCGTCATGGCCGTGGGGTGGGTTACCACAAGATGATGGGGGCATCTCAGGTGCAACCATGCCCACAGGTAAGCTTCAGTCCAACCCGGATATTTCTCTGCCCCGCTCCCTTTGATTCCCTCCCCCCTGGTAGCCATCAGCTCTAATCCGGTACAACACTCTGGAAGGGGTCTCACTGGCTCCTCTGGCCTTCCTGGGTCGCCAAGCTCCTACCCGCCTTGGTCGCCCAACCAGACCCTCTCCCAGTTGCCTCCAGACACTGTCACCATTAGCCACCAGGTGGTGAATCTCCTTGAAGGGGGTCGCAATTCACGCTCACCGTGAGCTTCAGCAATCCCTGTGGACAAGCACATCATCCCCACCCACAAAACCCACATGACTCCCCCACCCCATTGGCCTTACATGTGACACCTGCATTTCTAACACTTCACCGACCATGACCTTCCCTATTACCACACCATGTCCAATAAAAAATCAATGTGTGCACCATATATTTCACTTCTTAACTTAAAACAACTCACACAGCACTTCTCACCCGATCCACGCACCAGCCATTGGACAGCCACTTGTGCCCGCTTTGTTACCAATTACCCACTGCCCCGATTGTCACTCTAAAACCCAGCAGAACTTACAAACCCATGCCAATTTTCCAACAATTCATTTTTTTTTTCCACTAAAGGAGGCATTTCGCCACAATCTCACCAGCCGTGCATGGCCCTATATGCTCAGCCCGATCTAGTCTCCCGGACCACCGACAGTGATCTCCGGACCCGACCTATGAAAGGGCATCTCGGATAGACCTGGCGGTTCAGCAGGAGGATTCATCCTCTCCGGGCTTGAAAGTCTATTGGAGGGTCTCTCCATCGCCGGGTACCGGCAATATCGTTGCATGTGTCCTCTTCGCCCGCACCGGAAACAACTCCCCATAAAAGGTCCCCATGGGTATCGGTGTAATGTCTCTTCCGGTTCCGGACCCCCTCGGCCATAATCGAATTGCTCTATTGGCTGGGCTGGACCCCGCCGCTTTGGCACACCAACTACCGAATTACCCCTTATCAAACTTAACAGTTTCTGGCAAATTTCCTGAAACATTTGGGTAATGCCAATTTCTCCCAGCCCCCCTCCCTGATCCTGGATCTCCGCCTGTCGGATCGTCACCGATGGCCTCTCTGGAACCCGACCCGGCCGACTCCACGAGGCCAGCCTGGCCGCGCACTCGGCCGCTCGGTGAACGGTGGGTGGATCCTGTAACTCCACTAGCGCTCGGACCTCAGGGTCCGGAAGAGCAGCTAAAAATTTCGAGTGCCAGTCTGTCCCACGCCTCCACTGTAAGGTCCCGATACGCGATCCTGACTGATTGGTAAATGTCCTGTGCCAGCTCCTGCACTGTCTCACCCGGCTTTAATCTGCGGTGCTGGAGCTGGGCCCGCACCAGATCATAGTTTGCCGCGAACCCAAACCGACGGCTCAACGCCTCGCAAATGTGGGAGCTGGTCAACATCCCCTCCGCGATCACGTTTAACACATCTGCGGCTGGTCCCCGCAACGTTGCCACCAAATTCCCTGTACGTTCCCGCTCATTCCACCCGTTTAGTCGGGAAATGCACTCAAATTGCGTCAGAAAAGCTTCAACGCTCCCTGACCCGTCGAAATTTACCAGGGGGATCACTTTTACGGTGGCCCGCTTCTCAGTTTCTCCCTTGTCCGAATCCAGCCCAGGGATCAAACACCCTTGTGGCTGCGTATCCAATTTCAGAGCCCACTGTGGCCAAAGATGTTTTGTGGTGAGGGTCTCATGGGTCAATTTTGCCTCCTGTTCCAAACGTTGAATGGACCGATTCACCTCTTCCCGCAGGATCTTCTGGGCCCGCACAACCTCCTCCAAGGCTCCGTCGCGAGTTTGTAGCTGCTCCTCAACCAACCCGGACACTCTACTTACAAAAGACGGCTCTACCAGGCCTTTATCCAAGACTTCATCTTGGCTCATAATTTTATCTTGTTCATCCAAACGAGCCTCCAATCCTTTTACCTCCTCCGCCAAATTCATCCCTTGCTTCCTCAGCTCTCCCCACTCTTCAACTTGCAGCTGCATACGAGCATCCACACAGGCACGATGACGTTCCAGGCTTTCATCCACTTTATCAACCCGAATGTTCGTTGCATCAATTTTATCTACCAATTTTTTCCGTATATTTTCCCCCTCCAATGTAATTTCTACCTTTGTTTCCTCCAATCTATCCTCGAATTTACTTTGTATTTCTCCCAATTTAACATCCACACACTCCTGCATCTCAGTTTTCATTTTCTCCATCTTTTCCCCCAATTCATCCCTCATTAAATCAATCCGTGCACCCAACTGTTCCCCCATTACCCCCAATCGATCCGCCATCTCTGGCCTCTGTGCCGTCATGTCTGCACTCTGTGTCACGAATTGATTTTCCATTTGTGCCGTCATTTCTGTCTTCTGTGTCACGAATTGATTTTCCATTTGTGCCGTCATTTCTGCCATTTGTGCCCCCTGTGCCGTCATGTCTGCCCTCTGTGTCACGAATTGATTTTCCATTTGTGCCGTCATTTCTGCCATTTGTGCCCCCTGTGCCGTCACTTTTTGCCCCCTGTGCTGTAATTGCACTCATTAAACGTTCCAACATTGTCCAGATCGTCATCGTGCCGGTTTCCGGCGCTGCCGGCTCCGTTACGGGCGATGAAGCACGGTCCACGCTCGGAATGAGGGAGGTTCCAACCCTACCCCCGTCTCTCCCTTCTTCCCCCGACTCGCTGCCAGACACGTGGCCTTCCTCCTCAAACATCTGCACATCCGCCATGGTGCAGAAGTCCCGTTTGCCGCCAATTAATTTAAATTTGAAAAATCCCGCCAAAATTTTCCCGCGCTCACGAGCTTTTCTGTAGTTATTTTATATTCCAATTCGTGGCGAGATTTTAATCCTGGTATATAATTTAGAGGGGTTCGAACATCCAACACCCTGACACCAATGTGACGTCCGCGGGACTTGAACAGTCCCGCCAACGTAGAATGAGCCGAAACGATGGAGGCGGTTTATTTATTTATAACCCAAACATGGCGGTTCTAATCGCTCTACCGCAAACGGGACGAGGAAGGTGGCACGAGTCGCTTTTCACTGAGTTGATGATGTTTATTTGTTTTTACTATTAACCAGAAATAACAAGACTCGGCAAGAAGAGGGATCCGGGGCGATTCGACGGGATGGTGTGGGATCGGGCGTGGGGAAAAACACAGACAATTCCAATGAATATAGAGATCTCAAACCTTCTAAGGTGCCAAGCGCGCACGCACACACACACACACACACACACACACACACACACACACACACACACACACACACACACACACACACACACACACACACACACACACACACACACACACACACACACACACACACAAAACGTAGCTATTTCTGGTGGTCAGGCTGGACCGTGGTGTGGACGCAACACTCTCTCTCTGTCTCTGTCTCTGTCTCTGTCTCTGTCTCTGTCTCTGTCTCTGTCTCTCTCTACAAACAATGGCAAGGCCAAAAAAAAAAAATGTTGCATTGGCGTAACCCACCCGACCCTAAAAATTCCGCCGACCCTACGTTTTTTTTTGTTTTTTTGCTATCGATTTCAAGTATCTTGTTGATTGCGATCGCAAAAACCCGGAAGTGTTTCGGACAGAACCCGCCGACAAAAAGGGTGGTACTCGAGCCAGGGGAGATTTTGGGAGGGATTTATTAGGATTTATTAAATTTTTGGATTTATTATCCAAAAATTTTGGGATTTATTAGGGGAAAAAAAATAAATAAATAAAAAAAAGATCCCGACCGACCTACCCTATTTTTCAGTGACCCGTTACGCCAATGCAACATTTTTTTTTTTGGCCTAATGCCTGGATGGTGGTTATCTCCACACATATCCAGACGGTGGTTATGTCCGGACAGACCCTCTCCTCAGGCTGTATTCCCTTGCCCTTCCCCTCACGCAAACATCCCTTACCCTCCCTTCACGCTACCTCCCCCTCCCCTCCCCTAACGCTACCCCCCCTCCCTCCACGCTGCCTTTTTTGTGCAATTT
>NC_140963.1:34677194-34682194 GCF_056783735.1 Eptatretus burgeri | reverse complement strand
GGCCCCCTCGGCACTATCTCAGCGCGAATGGGGGGGGGGCGGGGGGGAAATAAAAATAAAAATAAAAATAAATCGCTGATGCTCAGCGAGAGGGGTATGGCTGGCTGGCCTGGATCCCACAACGAGTCGAGCGACCCCCACACCGCAACCTCGTCGCCGTCCGCAGTCTTCCCTGCAACTCCTCCGCAACTTCTCTCCAAGCTCAACTCACCCTCTCCAGTTCCACTCTCCTCACGCACCAGTTACACTCTCTCCGCTCCAGTTCCACTCTCTCCTTACCCTCTCCGCCTCTACTCACACGCGCGCGAGTCGCCTTGCGCTCGTATCTTTATAAGACTCAGGAGGAGTCGATATGCAAATATGCGGATCAAAACATGATTGGAGGCGGGGCCATGCCACCCTCTGTTCAGCCATTGGTCGGGCAAAAAGGGGCGTGAACCTCCCTTGATCCGCATATTTGCATAAACGGACTTCACATACACGCGCTTGGAGGCGGGGCCAAGCCGCCTCGCGTTCGCCCATTGGAAGGAGGGGAAGTGGGCATGAAGCATTTTGGATCCGAATTTTCCCTCGGAAAGGCTGCCATTCGCGCTCGCGGCTCGGTGCGTTTGGCACCAATCGCCGAACGGGCCCTAGACAGCCTGACGTTCAGTGTTCACAGGTGGTGCGGTTGTTGGTTGTGAAGGAGAAAGGCGAAGGTGGTTTGATGGTTATGGTGTCGTTTGGGAATGGCGGTGAAGCGATGTTTGCGGGATGGAGTTGTGAAGGTAAAGGCGAAGGTGGTGGTGTTTGCGTTGTTGGCGGCTTCATGGTCGAAAATAACCATAGAGAAAGAAAAATGGCTAACTGAAGGATCGCAGCCTGAATGGATCACATAAATTCCCTCTATACAACGGGTGTGGGCTAACTACACATGGACTTATCGAGATATCTCACCTGAGGACTCTTTATGGTGTAATGCTAATTTCCACAACCGTAACACTAAACCCTCCCCTTTTACAGACTCGTCCCGAGTTGTCAAATTCTCGTGTGCCATCATGTGTAGTTCTCCCCTAGTACGTTTTACCTTCGGATCCCTGAGTGCGACATTCATGGTATTCGTGTCCCCAAAATCAATAACCTACGGGCTGAGTAACTAACTAAACAAACCTACTCATTCAGAGAACTTAAATAAAATTGCCGGTGCTAGACAGACATGCCGGGGGCGCACTCATATTTACAGTACATCTTAACCTTAACTTACAAATTTTACATTAAACCATCGCCCAGGATCAATGGACTCTGCAGGCAGAAAAACAAAAGTCAACCGGTGCACGGGCCGCCACTGCAGGCCCGTGTTGTAGCTGCCAACAGGACAGTCCTTGCGGCTTCACGACGATCCTGGCGCACATGGCAATGAACAAGGGTGGGGGGGGGGATGCAAAACAGAACGGGGGCTGGTGAACTTGGGGAGTGGGCATGGATGGCAAAAGCAGGCAGGCAAGGCATGACAAGGACGCTGTAGCAAACACAGGTGGCAGATGAACTGGCCAGCACAGGCCTTGCAGCAAAACAGCCGGCAGTGAAGCTGACCGGCACATGCAATGAAGCAAAAACAGCCGGCAGTGAAGCTGACCGGCACAAGCCTTGAAGCAAAAACAGCCAGCCGATGAAGTTGGCCAGCCTTTGCCTTTCAGTGGAGGTTGGTGGAGGGAGTGCGGTGGTGCTGGCCACTCAGAAGGCGGGCTCGGACCTACGTACCCGTCTCCATCCCAACCTATCGCCTTTGCCTGTCACTGTCCATACCCACTCCCTTAATTTGTAAAAAAAACAATTTAGCCCCAACTTTTTTTTGTTGTTGTTTTTATTTTCACTTTTATTTCCCCCACTATGAATTCGTCTCCTAACCCCTTTATCGTCATTGTTCAGCTAACCTACCGTCTCCTTGCCTACTCCCAGCCCCTACGTTCCCTTCCTGGAGGGGAATAAGGGAGAGCTAGCGTCCTGTGTCGAGGCCCAACGAAGCCTCAGGATGGCCTCCTCAGACTTCAACGATCTTTAACCCAAAGTGGGTCCAGCGGCCCACAACGAGAGCGAAGGGATGGATGGTGCGGAGGGGTACACCTAATCTACCCTAACCATTATCTTTTAAACTACCCCGGGGCTTTCAACAAGCACCTCTCGCTTGATCTACTGGTTCTAACAACCCAGATTCCCGTTGCCTGTGTTGGTGTCCTCTCAAATTTCGGGGCATGCCCTCTAATTTTCTCTCCGTGCCCTCACACGGTCACATGGCTGGGACGCGTGGCTCCCTTGGCAGGCACTACCCTCTGCTGATTCTCCAGCTATGGCATCCCCGGGCACACACTGCCTCCGAGCCTATCAGCTCCCTAAACACCGGGGAGTGCTCTCCATGGCGACTCCCCTGAAACGCTCACGTGGCAGGCTGGCTTCCCGGGCCTCTTTCTGAGGGTCACCCGTGTCCACAACACTGCCCACGCGGCTAACGGCACCCCGGGCTCCCGCATCATGCGGGCGCACCCGTGCCCACTACGCTATCCCGGCCCCCCATGGGCCCTTGGCCTACCACGGCCGACTAGCCTGGTGCCCGGGGTGCCCACTCGGCGATACTCACCTTTCGCAGCCACGCTCTCAGCCCGTCAACAGGGCTCCCGCACCCCTCCAAACAGGTATCGAGCCTACATTCCCACCAACAGCAAAACGACCTCCATTTGTCAATTTAACTAAAGGCCCGGTCACACCTTGACGTTTTAGCCAACGTATGCCGATTTTTGAATTTTTTTTCTAAAACGCTGGCACACGTTGAATACGTTATGGGTAAGTTTTGATAATATTGAGAGCACGCTGAAAAACACTGCCATACGTCGTTGTATGCTGGCTTTAAACGTTGTACTTTTTGGTTGTCCTCAAATTTTTTCATGCTTGAAATTTCACGATGTATGTGGGCGTATGACTCACACGTTCCGCTACGCTGGCCACAAGTTGTATGCACGGTCTGCGATCGTTGACAGACGTCAACACATGCTACTTGTAAGTTAATCATAAGTTGAGACATGCCGAGGTAATGTTAAGCGTACCCGAAACTTATTTCTAACCTATGATTAACGTGTTGTTGGCACGTTACGCGATCGTTGCCACACATCGAGAGACGTTACTTTTAAGTTACTCATAGGCTGAAAGACGTCGGTATAATGGATCGTCCTTGCATCAGCGTCCACGGCCACGGCCAGGACACTTATTTGCAGCATTCTTCAAACTTTTCTTCGGCATGACGAGGATGTTCACACTTCGATGTCTAGCTTGGCTATGATTCCAATTGTCCATCGACAGCGTCTATTTAAAATAGTCGAGTTTGCGCGTTTTAACACGTTCAGAAGAAACGCTTCAAATTTCAAAACCCCAGCGTCAAAAAACAAAGGCGAGTGACAGCAATTTAAATCGTTCATTGTAAACAATGAAAATAGCTGAGTGGTACCGTTTAAAAGTCGTTGAGTGTAAAAAAAATCCAATTGGTGAGCGCAAGCGTCTACTTTCAATAGTGGAGATGCAGCCATTTAAATCGTTGAGTGGCAGCCTATGAATAGCAAACCCTACGTCACCGGCGAAGAAAAACTGCCGCACGATATGGATAAGTTAGGCTATCGTTGGGCATAGTTTGTGAACGCCGGCTTCACGATAATTATTATTCGTTGGTATATCGTATCTATAAGTAATCAAAGCGCTCTATGCACATTATTAGTTCATTGTGCATTTGTCCAACCCGTTATGAATAGACCTAAATCGTAAAAACAAGCTATAGCTCATTGTTGAAAAAGCCCCATAAAAAATTAGCCGCGAAGAACTTCGAACAATGGTGAAAAGATGTCTCCTACCCGTGGACACGCGGACGCAAGGACGATCCATCATAACCCACACCCTCCCCCTCACACTCACCTACTACTGCCAACATGAACAAACTACAACTAATACTAATACTAATACTGATACTGTTACTGCTGACATGGACATCGACTCAAAAACACTGTTGGGTTCCCCTTTTATGAGCAGCATTTTTATATACCAATTTCCAAAACCGCTGGGAACACGTCTTTATATGGCAGTTGTAAGCTAGAAACACGTTCATTTTTTTTTTTTTGTCGACCGGAAGACGTCATTGGAATACGTCTACATACGTCGATGTGTTTTGGGACTACGTACAGAATTGGTTCAAAGCACGTCAAACATAAGTTAGAAATAAGTTTCACGTAAAAAAGACATTACCGCGACGTGTTTCGACTTATGAGTAGCTTATAAGTAGCCTTTGTGGACGTGTGTAAGCGTCCACATATCGTGTGTAAAACTTATCCCCATCGCATGCGGAACGTGTGTCATATGCCGAGTACGTCGTAAAATTTTGAACATGTTTAAAATTTCTTGACGTACTCTACTTACTACGACGTATGATAGCGTACTTTAGCGTTCTACTCACGTATACCAAACTTACTCATACCGTATTTGACGTGCCCCAACGTTTCAGACACATTTTTCTTAGGTCGGCATACGCTGGCAAGATCGCCAAGGTGTGACCGCGATGTTGTCACTTCCATTTCTACGGCAGTTATGATTCGAATCGTTGTGCGTCAGCCTTTTAATAGGCAACGTCACGACATCGTCGGCGATGCGTGCAACGCGCTATGCCTAAGTTAGACTATCGTTGGGCATCGGTTGTGTAGGCCGACAACAGGTTCAGCATTCGTTGGTACAAGTTATCTATAATACAACGAATTGTTCTGTGTCCGTTACCAATGCGTTATACATAAGACCAAATCGCTATGAATACGTCCGAATCTTTAAAAAAAAACATCAAAAGTTCAACGTAAGCCAGCGTTTTACAAACATTTTAATACGTTGCCATCGCTGGCTAAAACGTCAAGGTGTGACCGGGCCTTAACCCACTAACTCACTCTACACTGACCCCGGGGTCCCTTGGGCGGGAGTCACTCCTCCCCCCAATCACTCAT
>NC_140963.1:34664694-34672194 GCF_056783735.1 Eptatretus burgeri | reverse complement strand
GAGCACCCCCTCGTCCGCCTTCGCCGCCGTCACCTCTCCACAGCTCAGTCCTCTTCACTCCGACTAGTACCACTTCTTTCCAGCTCCACCGACGACTCTCTTGAACTCCGCACACTCAACTCAACTTCCAACTCAACTCTTACTCAACTTCCAACTGAACTGAACTCGACTGACGAACGCAGTCGTTTTTATAAGCCCCGTGGCTTCGCTCTTTCACCCTTGACCCTTTGCCTCCGACCCTTCACCTGGCTCCCCATTGGCCCGAGGAAAAGTGGGCGTGAATACTTTTTGATCCATGAATTTGCATATTGCGACCGCCCTCCAACGCCCTGGAGGCGGGGCCAAATCGCCCCTCGCTCACCGATTGGAAAGAACAAAAGTGGGCGTGAGTCGTTTTTGATCCGTTTTTCTGCGGAAAGTCCGTGATGTTTTTGAACACGCTGCTCGGTGCACGCCCCGCACGAGTCCAGCATCGGTGCCCACGAGTGGCGCAAGATGACGGTGATGCGATGGTGGCGAGTTGTGACGGTAAAGGTCGTGGCGGTTGTGGTGAAGCGGCGTTGTGGTTGGTGGTTGTTGTGTGATGGCTGTTGAGACGTGGTTGGTGGTGGTAATAATGGCGGCTGGTCCAAAATAAAGATAGTAAAAGAAAAACGGCTATCCTGAAGAGTCGCAGCCCTCATGAATGACATTTATTCCCTCTAGATAACGGGTTTGGGCCTAACTACACATATACTTACCGAGATATCTCACCTAAGGGACCTGAATGGTGGTTTGCGAATTTGGTCAACCACAACACTACCCCTTCCCCTTTTTACAGACTCGTCCCGAGTCGTCAAATTTTCGTGTGCCATCATGTGTAGTTTTCCCCTAGTACATTTTACCTACGGATCCCTGAGTGCGACATTCATGGTATTCGTGTCCCCAAAATAAATAACCTAAGGGCTGAGTAACTACCTAAACAAACTCACTCACACGGACGACTTAAATAAAATTGCCGGCGCTAAGACAAACATGCCGGGGGTGCACTCATATTTACAGTACATCTTAACCTTAACTTACAAATTTTACACTAAACCATGGCCCAGGATCACTGAACTCTGCAAAAAGAAAGCAGTTAGCAGGGAGCCAGGCTGCCCGCATGCAGTCACTGGCTCAAACAATGCAGGTGACAGGGAACGTGGCCGGCTGCTCACACGCAGTCCAAGGCCTTCCCTTTTGAAATGAACGCAGTGAACCACAACGGTGCATGGGCTGCACAAACGTAGTCTCCGTGCCAGCTCAAGTGGCACACGCAATGAACACAACGAATGGATGCATAAATGGTTTGAACTGAACGCCGTGAACCACAACGGTGCATGGGCTGCACAAATGCAGTCTCCGTGCCAGCTCAAGTGGCACGCGCAATGAACACAACGAATGGATGGATGAATGGATGGACGCAAACACGGTGCACGGGCCGCCACTGCAGGCCCGTGTTGTAGCTGCCAACAGGGCAGTTTTTGCAGCTTGCAAACTGTTGCCTTGATCCTGGCGCACATGGCAATGAACAGGGGGGTGGGGCAAAAATTGAACGGGGCTGGTGAACAGGGGCAGTGGGCATGGCATGGCAAAGGCAGCAGGCAAACACAGCCCGCAGAAGAGGGCCGCTGCAGGCAAACACAGCCGGCAGATGAACTGGCCGGCACAGGCCTTGAAGTACCACAGCTGCAGATGATCCGGCCGGCACAGGCCTTGCAGCAAAACAACAGCTGCTGATGAAGTGGGCCGGCCTTTGCCTTGCAGCGACGCAGCCAGCAGATGAAGCTGGCCAGCCTTTGCCGTTCGGTGGAGGTTGGTGGAGGGAGTGCGGTGGTGCTGGCCACTCAGAAGGCGGGCTCAGACCTACCTACCTGTCTCCCTCCCACCTATCGCCTTTGCCTGTCACTGTACATACCCACTCCCTTAATTTGTCAAACCCCAATTTAGCCCCAACTTATTTTTTTATTTTACTTCCCCACTATAAATCGTCCCCTAACCCCCTTTACCGTCCTTGTTCGGCTAACCTATCCTGTCACCTAGCCTACTCCCAACCCCTACGTTCCCTTCCCGGAGGGGAATAAGGGAGAGCTAACGTCCTGTGTCGAGGCCCAACGAAGCCTCAGAATGGCCTCCCCAGAGTTCGGCGATCTATAACCAAAGTGGGTCCAGCGGCCCACAACGAGAGCGAGGGGATGGATGGTGCGGAGGGGTACACTTCCTAATCTACCCTAACCATTTAACTGTTAAACTACCCCGGGGCTTTCAACAAGCGCCTCTCGCTTAAACTATTGGTTCTAACAACCCAGATTCCCGTCGCCTGTGTTGGTGTCCTCACAATTTCGGGCCTCGCCCCCCAATTTTCTCTCCGTGCCCTCACACGGTCTCATGGCTGGGACACGTGGCTCCCTTTGGCAGGCACGACCCTCTGCCGATTCTCCGACGATGGCACCCCCGGGCACTACACTGCCTCCGAGCCTACCAGCTCCCTAACACCGGGGAGTGCCCCCCATGGCACCTCCCCTGAAACGCACATGTGGCAAGCTGGCTTCCCAGGCCCCTTTCCGAGGGTCACCCGTGCCCACAACACTGCCCACGCGGCTAATGGCGCCCCGGGCCCCCGCAGCCAGCAGGCGCACCCGTGCCCACTACGCTATCCCGGCCCCCCATGGGCCCTTGGCCTACCACGGCCGACTAGCCTGGTGCCCGGGGTACCCACTCAGCGATACTCACCTTTCGCAGCCACGCTCCCAGCCCGTCAACAGGGCTCCTGCACCCCTCCAAATGGGTTTCGAGCCTACTTCCCCACCAACAACAAAACGACTTCCATTTTTCAATTTGACTAACCCCCTAACTCACTCTACACTGACCCCGGAGTCCCTTGGGCGGGAGTCACTTCTCCCCCCAATCACTCATCGCACCATGCATTCCCCATTCGCTCCATACACACAGACCCGCTGGCCTCACTCACTCGACATGTACTCACCTCACAACTTTTCAACACACACACCGCTGAACTCTACCATCCGTCTAACTACCTCCCCTAACTAACTTGTGCTCCCACGTCGTCCCTTAAACTATAGCACGTTCCTTTTAACACTACGTAGCTAAACTACGTCCCCGCTACACATCCAAAGTCTGTCTGTCTTCAAACTCAAAAATTCATTTTATTTCCCAACCTAAATCTGGCTACAATCCCTCTAACTAATCCATTCCACGGACTCCATGAGGACTTACCCCTGCCCCCATGAAGTCGGTCTAGCTAAGCTAACCCTTCCCCCTAACTAGTTTCCATCCTGTGCCCTGGTAAGGGGGTCTTCCACCCCTTGCCCAGGAATCCTGTGCACCCGAAAGTGAGGCTTGCTTTTTTTTTTTTTTTTTTTTTCCATGCGCAGCACCTGCGCGGCAACTCCCAGCTCGCGCCCTTTACACCTGCCCGTGACGTCATGCAGCTGCACGTGTTCCTCGTCCCTCCTTGGACGGTACCATCCGGCAGGGATACCCCTCCTGCCGGATTCCAACCCCACGTGCAGCCATGGCGTCACCGTGCGCATAAAAAAAAACACAAACCCCACGTCTCGAGGGGTTCCCCACGCGAACACATGTGCTTTGCCCGTTGGAGCTTAACACACACGATCGCGTGGAGAACCCGTCTGGTCCAAATCCGTAATCCTGCCTAAACTTTGTCCGTCCGCGGGATCGGCAAATCCACCGCGTGCGTTTCCGGACCGGGACTTCATTCTCGCAAGCGAGCACGTGGGGGCCTCGTGCATTGCACAGCACGGACCTCGTGCTCACTGCTGGGTGAACCCGGCACGGTCCCCGAAACAACTACAGCCGCTACTCGGCTTTCTTTCCTCACATGTCTCCGTCGTCGCCATTCAACACACGCACTCCCGCGTGTTACGACGCTCACACTCCATTCCATTACATTCACACCGGGAGACGCGGCTGCATGCTCCCGCATGCCAACCGACATCTCCCTCACATACCGCTCTCTCACACACACGGTCTCTCTTGCATAAACCATACCACTCACACGTGGTGCTCCATTCATACAAACCACTCCACTCACACCCGCGGGGGCACTCACCCGTGGTGCCTCACTCACACACCGTGCCTCACTCACACACGCGGGGGCACTCACCCGCGGTTCCTCATCCACACTCCGTCCCTCACTCACACACGCAGGGGCACTCACCCGCGGTGCCTCATCCACACACCGTCCCTCACTCACACACGCGGGGGCACTCACCCGCGGTGCCTCATCCACACTGGCCGTTTCATCCACACACACGGCCTCTTCCACACACGGTGCCTCATCCACACACGGCGTGCTGGGAAGCACGTACTCCGGCACCATCGCCACCACACCACTCACACACGGGGTCGCTTCCACACACGGGGACGCACTCACACCTTGCACCACACACACAGGGACAACCACACTGGGGATTCGTGTCCCCACAAGGATCTCCGGGGCCTCTATATCCCCCAAGCTCGGCGTGCACCTGTCCACAGCACCCGTCCCCTCAACCTCGCAAAGCACGACCGAACTCACCTGGTCGTGACTCGCCTCAAGGGGGCATACTCCCTCCCCTCGTTCCTGGAAGAGGCCATCCAGGTGCTCGCACTGGGTCCCTACACGCTCCGCGAGCTCACCCCCATTATCCTCCACTACCTCCGTGTGTGTGTGTGTGCGTCACTTACCCCGTCTTCATCGTGCAGTCTTCCCTCTATCGTTCCCATCTCCTGTGTCTCTGCCAACTCAGTCACCTCTTCATCCTTTACCTCCCTTGTCTCAATTATTATTTCCCTTGTCGTCACCTCGTGTCTCGTCTCACACGTTTTGGTCTCCCCATTTAATTTTTCCCTTTCGGTCACAGTCACGACCCTCGCCCAACACGCCCCCCGAATTATTTTTTCACCCGCCTCCACCGCGGGCCCGTCAGCCGTTGCACCCCCACCCAGCTCGTTCGCTCCTACACGTGGAGTCGCCATTTTTATCTCCCTGGTCACGGCCTTCATGCCCGCCTGCAGGCATCGGCCCATGTTCTGCGTCTCACCCCGCAGCTTTTCCGTTTCTTCCTTCATTTGCTTGCTCACGCTTTTTATTTCGTTTTTCATTTCATTTGTATTTGTATCCATCTTTTCGATCATTTCCGCATTCATTTTTGCCAGCATGGTGAATAGCTGGGCCATGTTGGGTGTGCTTCGGTGAGCCGTTTCGGCAGGGGTTGGGGAAGGGTTTTGGTGGAGAGGGGGAGGGGAGGCGTCATACACCGCTGCCGCTGCCGCACCCATTTCGGGCTCTGGGTTCAGTTGGGCGAGTTCGTTTTCCTGTACAACCAACATTTCCTGCACGGGGATTTCATCCTGAGCCATGGATTCTACACATTCTACATCCATTTCTAATACCCCCGGCTCCCGCTCGCCTTGAGACGCCATCTTGCTTCTCTCAAAGGGTTAATTTAGCTCGCTCGTAATTTGGAGGGAATCGGGGGTCGCTTCTCTCACCCCTGGACCGATTCCCGTGAATTTAGCCGGAGACAGGAGAGCCCGTTTTCCCGTTCTCCGTTACCAGTGCCGTGAGGAGGGCGATGGGTTTGCATCCCACTCCTGACACCAGTGTTGCGGATTCGCGCCCGCCGGCGTGCTGACGGCCACGTAACTCGAATCGCGGCACGTCGCCCACCGGACGGACAATCCAGTCGTGACCCTCTCGGACTAACGCCGGGAACCAGTCACGGGTGGACCTTTCGGTCTCACCGCGATCGTGCCAATCGGCCCCCGCGTGGGATAGGGTTGCTCGCCAAATTCGACCTACCTAAGTACCCACACGGAGGGTAGACCGGGCGATCGCACCTCGCCGCAGGTCGACTTCGGACACGGGCCACTTAAGCGACCCGTTCCGTACTATCGGGATAACCGAGTGGTGTTATTCGTCGGCCTCGACGGTTCGATTAATTATCAGGCGTCTTAGCCCACGACCAACCCTTTACGTGAAGCAAGATGGGGATTCAATGAAAGAAATGACGAAGCGAAGCGGGAAAACAGTTCAACAATAAGCACATTTATTTCGCGATGAACGGAAAGCACACATATACAATTCCACCAAAAGCACATGTAATAGAAGAAGACAATGCAATATTACACAAAAAGCAAATGCAACAATGCAGATCTATCCGACTACCGGGCACACGGCAACACTTATACAATTTTACTTCACAGACGGCGCCGACAACACATATTCCCAAAGCAAAAGAAAAGAGAACCACCCTCCAGGATGAGGGGGGTAGGCGGGCCTGGGGCTGAGACCGTGTCGGGCCTACCCGTCTGATGATGAGACGCGGAGCGGCGGTGGTGCCTCAACTCCGCGGGCCTCGCGGACAGTGTCTGGTAGGGGGTGGGAAGGGGGCCCCCTTTGTCGCACTATCTCAGCGCGGGGGGAAACAGGAGGGGGTTGCTGATGCTCGGGGGAAGGAGGATATAACCCTGTCTCGGGTCCCGCGGCGAGCGTCTCCTCCTCCACCTCGGTCGCGTTGCTGGCCTCTCCCTGTGCCGTTCCCGGCACCGACGCGAGCACCCCCTCGTCCGCCTTTGCCGCCGTCACCTCTCCACAGCCCCGTCCTCTTCACTCCGACTAGTACCACTTCTTTCCAGCTCCACCGACGACTCTCTTGAACTCCGCACACTCAACTCAACTTCCAACTCAACTCTTACTCAACTTCCAACTGAACTGAACTCGACTGACGAACGCAGTCGTTTTTATAAGCCCCGTGGCTTCGCTCTTTCACCCTTGACCCTTTGCCTCCGACCCTTCACCTGGCTCCCCATTGGCCCGAGGAAAAGTGGGCGTGAATGCTTTTTGATCCATGAATTTGCATATAGCGACCGCCCTCCAACGCCCTGGAGGCGGGGCCAAATCGCCCCTCGCTCACCGATTGGACGGAACAAAAGTGGGCGTGAGTCGTTTTTGATCCGTTTTTCTGCGGAAAGTCCGTGATGTTTTTGAACACGCTGCTCGGTGCGCGCCCCGCACGAGTCCAGCATCGGTGCCCACGAGTGGCGCAAGATGACGGTGATGCGATGGTGGCGAGTTGTGACGGTAAAGGTCGTGGCGGTTGTGGTGAAGCGGCGTTGTGGTTGGTGGTTGTTGTGTGATGGCTGTTGAGACGTGGTTGGTGGTGGTAATAATGGCGGCTGGTCCAAAATAAAGATAGTAAAAGAAAAATGGCTATCCTGAAGAGTCGCAGCCCTCATGAATGACATTTATTCCCTCTAGACAACGGGTTTGGGCCTAACTACACATATACTTACCGAGATATCTCACCTAAGTGACCTGAATGGTGGTTTGCGAATTTGGTCAACCACAACAATATATATATATACATATATATATATATATATATATATATACATACATATATACATACATATATACATACATACATATATATACATACATATATATATATATAC